>NC_053389.1:371076888-371391187 GCF_905171765.1 Bufo bufo
TACTTGAAATCTATCCCAAAAAGGATATGTTACATTGAAGGTACTGATAGTGTCATTCAGAAAAACCTAAGACACACGCTACCGTGCAGATAGAAGTCTGATTCTGAGATTAAACCTTAACCTGTCACACAGTGCAAAAAAAAAACAGGTCTCACATTTCTATTCAAGCAAATCTGTACTGTTTTAGCTGGTCAATTTATTTGTAGCGACCGTAAAAGCCCTTTTTTTTTTCTGGGTTGAAAAACTATTCCCAAATTTGCCATTCTCAAAATAACTAGTTTCTGGTATTTGAGGCCTACTTGAAATCTATCCCAAAAAGGATATCTTACATTGAAGGTACTGATAGTGTCATTCAGAAAAACCTAAGACACACGTTACCGTGCAGATAGAAGTCTGATTCTGAGATTAAACCTTAACCTGTCACACAGTGCAAAAAAAAACAAGTCTCACATTTCTATTCAAGCAAATCTGTACTGCTTTAGCTGGTCAAGTTATTTGTAGTGACCGTAAAAGCAAATTTTTTTTCTGGGTTGAAAAACTATTCCCAAATTTGCCATTCTCAAAATAACTAGTTTCTGGTATTTGAGGCCTACTTGAAATCTATCCCAAAAAGGATATCTTACATTGAAAATACTGATAGTGTTATTCAGAAAAACCTAAGACACATGCTACCGTGCAGATAGAAGTCTGATTCTGAGATTAAACCTTTACCTGTCACACAGTGCAAAAAAAAACAGGTCTCACATTTCTATTCAAGCAAATCTGTACTGTTTTAGCTGGTCAAGTTTTTTGTAGTGACCGTAAAAGCACAGTTTTTGTTCTGGGTTGAAAAACTATTCCCAAATTTGCCATTCTCAAAATAACTAGTTTCTGGTATTTGAGGCCTACTTGAAATCTATCCCAAAAAGGATATATTACATTGAAGGTACTGATAGTGTCATTCAGAAAAACCTAAGACACATGCTACCGTGCAGATAGAAGTCTGATTCTGAGATTAAACCTTAACCTGTCACACAGTGCAAAAAAAAAACAGGTCTCACATTTCTATTCAAGCAAATCTGTACTGTTTTAGCTGGTCAAGTTATTTGTAGTGACCGTAAAAGAATTTTTTTTTTTCTGGGTTAAAAAACTATTCCCAAATTTGCCATTCTCAAAATTGTGGTGAACGGGAACAATGAGGAAAACATCTAATAAGGGATGCGGACGCGGACGTGGACACGGTCGTGGTGGTGTTAGTGGACCCTCTGGTGCTGGGAGAGGACGTGGCCGTTCTGCCACAGCCACATGTCCTAGTGTACCAACTACCTCAGGTCCCAGTAGCCGCCAGAATTTACAGGGATATTTGGTGGGGCCCAATGCCGTTCTAAGGATGGTAAGGCCTGAGCAGGTACAGGCATTAGTCAATTGGGTGGCCGACAGTGCATCCAGCACGTTCACATTATCTCCCACCCAGTTTTTTGCAGAAAGCGCACAGATGGCGCATGAAAACCAAGCCCATCAGTCTGTCACATCACCCCCATGCATATCAGGGAAACTGTCTGAGCCTCAAGTTATGCAGCAGTCTCTTATGCTGTTTGAAGACTCTGCTGCTAGGGTTTCCCAAGGGCATCCACCTAGCTCTTCACCAGGGGTGGAAGAGATAGAATGCACTAACGCACAACCACTTATGTTTCCTGATGATGAGGACATGGGAATACCACCTCAGCACGTCTCTGATGATGACGAAACACAGGTGCCAACTGCTGCGTCTTTCTGCAGTGTACAGACTGAACAGGTGGTCAGGGATCAAGACTGGGTGGAAGACGATGCAGGGGACGATGAGGTCCTAGACCCCACATGGAATGAAGGTCGTGCCACTGACTTTCACAGTTCGGAGGAAGAGGCAGTGGTGAGACCGAGCCAACAGCGTAGCAAAAGAGGGAGCAGTGGGCAAAATCAGAACACCCGCCGCCAAGAGACTCCGCCTGCTACTGACCGCCGCCATCTGGGACCGAGCACCCCAAAGGCAGCTTCAAGGAGTTCCCTGGCATGGCACTTCTTCAAACAATGTGCTGACGACAAGACCTGAGTGGCTTGCACGCTGTGCCATCAGAGCCTGAAGCGAAGCATTAACGTTCTGAACCTTAGCACAACCTGCATGACCAGGCACCTGCATGCAAAGAATGAACTGCAGTGGAGTAAACACCTTAAAAACAAGGAAGTCACTCAGGCTCCCCCTGCTGCCTCTTCTGCTGCTGCCGCCTTGGCCTCTTCTGCTGCTGCCGCCGCCTCGGCCTCTTCTGCTGCCGCCGCCGCCTCGGCCTCTTCTGCTGCCGCCGCCTCGGCCTCTTCCTCTGCCTCTGGAGGAACGTTGGCACCTGCCGCCCAGCAAACATGGGATGTACCACCAACACCACCACCTGCGTCACCAACCATCTCAACCATGTCACACGGCAGCGTTCAGCTCTCCATTTCACAAACATTTGAGAGAAAGCGTAAATTCCCACCTAGCCACCCTCGATCCCGGGCCCTGAATGCCAGCATTTCTAAACTACTGGCCTATGAAATGCTGTCATTTAGGCTGGTGGACACACACAGCTTCAAACAGCTCATGTCGCTTGCTGTTCCACAGTATGTTATTCCCAGCCGCCACTACTTCTCCAAGAGAGCCGTGCCTTCCCTGCACAAACAAGTGTCCGATAAAATCAAGTGTGCACTGCGCAACGCCATCTGTGGCAAGGTCCACCTAACCACAGATACGTGGACCAGTAAGCACGGCCAGGGACGCTATATCTCCCTAACTGCACACTGGGTAAATGTAGTGGCGGCTGGGCTGTTTGGCGCACGTCCTTCCGCCGCCAAGGATCGCAGGGCAACTATCTTTGCCTCCTGTCTCCTCCTCCTCCTACTCAGCTTCCTCCTCCTCTTCTTCCACCTGCTCATCCAGTCAGCCTCACACCTTCACCACCAACTTCAGCACAGCCCGGGGTAAACGTCAGCAGGCCATTCTGAAACTCATATGTTTGGGGGACAGGCCCCACACCGCACAGGAGTTGTGGCGGGGTATAGAACAACAGACCGACGAGTGGTTGCTGCCGGTGAGCCTCAAGCCCGGCCTGGTGGTGTGCGATAATGGGCGAAATCTCGTTGCAGCTCTGGGACTAGCCGGTTTGACGCACATCCCTTGCCTGGCGCATGTGCTGAATTTGGTAGTGCAGAAGTTCATTCGCAACTACCCCGACATGTCAGAGCTGCTGCATAAAGTGCGGGCCGTCTGTTCGCGCTTCCGGCGTTCACACCCTGCCGCTGCTCGCCTGTCTGCGCTACAGCGTAACTTCGGCCTTCCCGCTCACTGCCTCATATGCAACGTACCCACCAGGTGGAACTCCACCTTGCATATGCTGGACAGACTGTGCGAGCAGCAGCAGGCCATAGTGGAGTTTCAGCTGCAGCACGCACGGGTCAGTCGCACTGTGGATCAGACACACTTCACCACCAATGACTGGGCCCCCATGCAAGACCTGTGTGCCCTGTTGCGCTGTTTCGAGTACTCCACCAACATGGCCAGTGGCGATGACGCCGTTACCAGCGTTACAATACCACTTCTATGTCTCCTTGAGAAAACACTTAGGGCGATGATGGAAGAGGAGGTGGCCCAGGAGGAAGAGGAGGAAGAGGGGTCATTTTTAGCACTTTCAGGCCAGTCTCTTCGAAGTGACTCAGAGGGAGGTTTTTTGCAACACCAGAGGCCAGGTACAAATGTGGTCATACAGGGCCCACTACTGGAGGACGAGGAGGACGAGGATGAGGAGGAGGTGGAGGAGGATGAGGATGAAGCATGTTCACAGCGGGGTGGCACCCAAAGCAGCTCGGGCCCATCACTGGTGCGTGGCTGGGGGGAAACACAGGACGATGACGATACTCCTCCCACAGAGGACAGCTTGTCCTTACCTCTGGGCAGCCTGGCACACATGAGCGACTACATGCTGCAGTGCCTGCGCAATGACAGCAGAGTTGCCCACATTTTAACGTGTGCAGACTACTGGGTTGCCACCCTGCTGGATCCCCGGTACAAAGACAATGTGCCCACCTTACTTCCTACACTGGAGCGTGATAGGAAGATGCGCGAGTACAAGCGCACGTTGGTAGATGCGCTACTGAGAGCATTCCCAAATGTCACAGGGGAACCAGTGGAAGCCCAAGGCGAAGGCAGAAGAGGAGCAAGAGGTCGCCAACGCAGCTGTGTCACGCCCAGCTCCTCTGAGGGCAGGGTTAGCATGGCAGAGATGTGGAAAAGTTTTGTCAACACGCCACAGCTAAGTGCACCACCACCTGATACGGAACGTGTTAGCAGGAGGCAACATTTCACTAACATGGTGGAACAGTACCTGTGCACACCCCTCCACGTACTGACTGATGGTTCGGCCCCATTCAACTTCTGGGTCTCCAAATTGTCCACGTGGCCAGAGCTAGCCTTTTATGCCTTGGAGGTGCTGGCCTGCCCGGCGGCCAGCGTTTTGTCTGAACGTGTATTCAGCATGGCAGGGGGCGTCCTTACAGACAAATGCAGCCGCCTGTCTACAGCCAATGTGGACAAGCTGACGTTCATAAAAATGAACCAGGCATGGATCCCACAGGACCTGTCCATCCCTTGTGCAGATTAGATATTAACTACCTCCCCTTAACAATATATTATTCTACTCCAGGGCACTTCCTCATTCAATACTATTTTTAATTTCATTTTACCATTATATTGCGGGGCAACCAAAAGTTGAATGAACCTCTCCTCTGTCTGGGTGCCGGGGCCTAAATGTGTGACAGTGGCCTGTTCCAGTGGTGGGTGACGTGAAGCCTGATTCTCTGCTATGACATGAAGACTTATTCTGTGCTGACATGAAGCCAGATTCTCTGTTACGCGACCTCTCTCCTCTGCCTGGGTGCCTGGACCTAAATATGTGACAGTGGCCTGTTCCAGTGGTGGGTGACGTGATGCCTGATTCTCTGCTATGACATGAAGACAGATTCTGTGCTGACATAAGGCCAGATTCTCTGTTACAGGACCTCTCTCCTCTATCTGGGTCCCGGGGCCTGAATGTGTGACAGTGGTCTGTTCCAGTGGTGGGTGACGTGAAGCCTGATTCTCTGCTATGACATGAAGACAGATTCTGCGCTGACATAAGGCCAGATTCTCTGTTACGGGACTGCTCTCCTCTGTCTGGGTGCCGGGGCCTAAATGTGTGACAGTGGCCTGTTCCAGTGGTGGGTGACGTGAAGCCTGATTCTCTGCTATGACATGAAGACTGATTCTGCGCTGACATAAGGCCAGATTCTCTGTTACGGGACCTCTCTCCTCTGCCTGGGTGCCGGGGCCTAAATGTGTGACAGTGGCCTGTTCCAGTGGTGGGTGACGTGAAGCCTGATTCTCTGCTATGACATGAAGACAGATTCTGTGCTGACATAAGGCCAGATTCTCTGTTACAGGACCTCTCTCCTCTGTCTGGGTGCCGGGGCCTAAATGTGTGACAGTGGCCTGTTCCAGTGGTGGGTGACGTGAAGCCTGATTCTCTGCTATGACATGAAGACAGATTCTGCGCTGACATAAGGCCAGATTCTCTGTTACGGGTTCCGCTCTCCTCTGTCTGGGTGCCGGGGCCTAAATGTGTGACAGTGGCCTGTTCCAGTGGTGGGTGACGTGAAGCCTGATTCTCTGCCATGACATTAAGACTGATTCTGCGCTGACATAAGGCCAGATTCTCTATTACGGGACCTCTCTCCTCTGCCTGGGTGCCGGGGCCTAAATGTGTGACAGTGGCCTGTTCCAGGGGTGGGTGACGTGAAGCCTGATTCTCTGCTATGACATGAAGACAGATTATGCGCTGACATAAGGCCAGATTCTCTGTTACGGGACCGCTCTCCTCTGTCTGGGTGCCTGGGCCTAAATGTGTGACAGTGGCCTGTTCCAGTGGTGGGTGACGTGAAGCCTGATTCTCTGCTATGACATGAAGACTGATTCTGCGCTGACATAAGGCCAGATTCTCTGTTACGGGACCTCTCTCCTCTGCCTGGGTGCCTGGGCCTAAATGTGTGACAGTGGCCTGTTCCAGTGGTGGGTGACGTGATGCCTGATTCTCTGCTATGACATGAAGACAGATTCTGTGCTGACATAAGGCCAGATTCTCTGTTACAGGACCTCTCTCCTCTGCCTGGGTGCCGGGGCCTAAATGTGTGACAGTGGCCTGTTCCAGTGGTGGGTGACGTGAAGCCTGATTCTCTGCTATGACATGAAGACAGATTCTGCGCTAACATAAGGCCAGATTCTCTGTTACGGGACCACTCTCCTCTGTCTGGGTGCCTGGGCCTAAATGTGTGACAGTGGCCTGTTCCAGTGTTGGGTGACGTGAAGCCTGATTCTCTGCTATGACATGAAGACTGATTCTGCGCTGACATAAGGCCAGATTCTCTGTTACGGGACCTCTCTCCTCTGCTTGGGTGCCTGGGCCTAAATGTGTGACAGTGGCCTGTTCCAGTGGTGGGTGACGTGATGCCTGATTCTCTGCTATGACATGAAGACAGATTCTGTGCTGACATAAGGCCAGATTCTCTGTTACAGGACCTCTCTCCTCTGCCTGGGTGCCGGGGCCTAAATGTGTGACAGTGGCTTGTTCCAGTGGTGGGTGACGTGAAGCCTGATTCTCTGCTATGACATGAAGACAGATTCTGCGCTAACATAAGGCCAGATTCTCTGTTACGGGACCACTCTCCTCTGTCTGGGTGCCTGGGCCTAAATGTGCGACAGTGGCCTGTTCCAGTGGTGGGTGACGTGAAGCCTGATTCTCTGCTATGACATGAAGACTGATTCTGCGCTGACATAAGGCCAGATTCTCTGTTACGGGACCTCTCTCCTCTGCCTGGGTGCCTGGGCCTAAATGTGTGACAGTGGCCTGTTCCAGTGGTGGGTGACGTGAAGCCTGATTCTCTGCTATGACATGAAGACAGATTCTGCGCTGACATAAGGCCAGATTCTCTGTTACGGGACCGCTCTCCTCTGTCTGGGTGCCGGGGCCTAAATGTGTGACAGTGGCCTGTTCCAGTGGTGGGTGACGTGAAGCCTGATTCTCTGCTATGACATGAAGACTGATTCTGCGCTGACATCAGGCCAGATTCTCTGTTACGGGACCTCTCTCCTCTGCCTGGGTGCCGGGGCCTAAATGTGTGACAGTGGCCTGTTCCAGTGGTGGGTGACGTGAAGCCTGATTCTCTGCTATGACATGAAGACAGATTCTGTGCTGACATAAGGCCAGATTCTCTGTTACAGGACCTCTCTCCTTTGTCTGGGTGCCGGGGCCTAAATGTGTGACAGTGGCCTGTTCCAGTGGTGGGTGGCGTGATGCCTGATTCTCTGCTATGACATGAAGACTGATTCTGCGCTGACATAAGGCCAGATTCTCTGTTACAGGACCTCTCTCCTTTGTCTGGGTGCCGGGGCCTATATGTGTGACAGTGGCCTGTTCCAGTGGTGGGTGACGTGAAGCCTGATTCTCTGCTATGACATGAAGACAGATTCTGCGCTGACATAAGGCCAGATTCTCTGTTACGGGACCGCTCCCCTCTGTCTTGGTGCCGGGGCCTAAATGTGTGACAGTGGCCTGTTCCAGTGGTGGGTGACGTGAAGCCTGATTCTCTGCTATGACATGAAGACTGATTCTGCGCTGACATAAGGCCAGATTCTCTGTTACGGGACCTCTCTCCTCTGCCTGGGTGCCGGGGCCTAAATGTGTGACAGTGGCCTGTTCCAGTGGTGGGTGACGTGAAGCCTGATTCTCTGCTATGACATGAAGACAGATTCTGTGCTGACATAAGGCCAGATTCTCTGTTACAGGACCTCTCTCCTCTGACTGGGTGCCGGGGCCTGAATGTGTGACAGTGGCCTGTTCCAGTGGTGGGTGACGTGAAGCCTGATTCTCTGCTATGACATGAAGACAGATTCTGTGCTGACATAAGGCCAGATTCTCTGTTACAGGACCTCTCTCCTCTGTCTGGGTGCCGGGGCCTAAATGTGTGACAGTGGCCTGTTCCAGTGGTGGGTGACGTGAAGCCTGATTCTCTGCTATGACATGAAGACAGATTCTGCGCTGACATAAGGCCAGATTCTCTGTTACAGGACCTCTCTCCTTTGTCTGGGTGCCAGGGCCTATATGTGTGACAGTGGCCTGTTCCAGTGGTGGGTGACGTGAAGCCTGATTCTCTGCTATGACATGAAGACAGATTCTGCGCTGACATAAGGCCAGATTCTCTGTTACGGGACCGCTCTCCTCTGTCTGGGTGCCGGGGCCTAAATGTGTGACAGTGGCCTGTTCCAGTGGTGGGTGACGTGAAGCCTGATTCTCTGCTATGACATGAAGACTGATTCTGCGCTGACATAAGGCCAGATTCTCTGTTACGGGACCTCTCTCCTCTGCCTGGGTGCCGGGGCCTAAATGTGTGACAGTGGCCTGTTCCAGTGGTGGGTGACGTGAAGCCTGATTCTCTGCTATGACATGAAGACAGATTCTGTGCTGACATAAGGCCAGATTCTCTGTTACAGGACCTCTCTCCTCTGACTGGGTGCCAGGGCCTGAATGTGTGACAGTGGCCTGTTCCAGTGGTGGGTGACGTGAAGCCTGATTCTCTGCTATGACATGAAGACAGATTCTGTGCTGACATAAGGCCAGATTCTCTGTTACAGGACCTCTCTCCTCTGTCTGGGTGCCGGGGCCTAAATGTGTGACAGTGGCCTGTTCCAGTGGTGGGTGACGTGAAGCCTGATTCTCTGCTATGACATGAAGACAGATTCTGCGCTGACATAAGGCCAGATTCTCTGTTACGGGACCGCTTTCCTCTGTCTGGGTGCCTGGGCCTAAATGTGTGACAGTGGCCTGTTCCAGTGGTGGGTGACGTGATGCCTGATTCTCTGCTATGACATGAAGACAGATTCTGTGCTGACATAAGGCCAGATTCTCTGTTATAGGACTTCTCTCCTCTGCCTGGGTGCCGGGGCCTAAATGTGTGACAGTGGCCTGTTCCAGTGGTGGGTGACGTGAAGCCTGATTCTCTGCTATGACATGAAGACTATTCTGCGCTGACATAAGGCCAGATTCTCTGTTACGGGACCTCTCTCCTCTGCCTGGGTGCCTGGGCCTAAATGTGTGACAGTGGCCTGTTCCAGTGGTGGGTGACGTGAAGCCTGATTCTCTGCTATGACATGAAGACAGATTCTGCGCTGACATCAGGCCAGATTCTCTGTTACGGGACCTCTCTCCTCTGCCTGGGTGCCTGGGCCTAAATGTTTGACAGTGGCCTGTTCCAGTGGTGGGTGACGTGAAGCCTGATTCTCTGCTATGACATTAAGACTGATTCTGCGCTGATATAAGGCCAGATTCTCTGTTACGGGACCTCTCTCCTCTGCCTGGGTGCCTGGGCCTAAATGTGTGACAGTGGCCTGTTCCAGTGGTGGGTGACGTGAAGCCTGATTCTCTGCTATGACATGAAGACTGATTCTGCGCTGACATAAGGCCAGATTCTCTGTTACGGGACCTCTCTCCTCTGCCTGGGTGCCGGGGCCTAAATGTGTGACAGTGGCCTGTTCCAGTGGTGGGTGACGTGAAGCCTGATTCTCTGCTATGACATGAAGACTGATTCTGCGCTGACATCAGGCCAGATTCTCTGTTACGGGACCTCTCTCCTCTGCCTGGGTGCCTGGGCCTAAATGTGTGACAGTGGCCTGTTCCAGTGGTGGGTGACGTGAAGCCTGATTCTCTATGACATGAAGACTGATTCTGTGCTGACATGAAGCCAGATTCTCTGCTATGGCATGAAGAGACTGATTCTGTGCTGACATGAAGCCAGATTCTTTGCTATGGCATGAAGAGACTGATTCTCTGCTGACGTGAAGCCAGATTCTCTGCTATGGGACCTCTGTCCAATTGATATTGGGTCATTTTTATTTTTTTAATTTTTATTTTAATTCATTTCCCTATCCACATTTGTTTGCAGGGGATTTACCTACATGTTGCTGCCTTTTGCAGCCCTCTAGCTCTTTCCTGGGCTGTTTTACAGCCTTTTTAGTGCCCAAAAGTTTGGGTCCCCATTGACTTTAATGGGGTTCGGGTTCGGGATGAAGTTCGGTTCGGGTTCGGATCCCGAACCCGAACATTTCCGTGAAGTTCGTCCGAACTTCTCGAACCCGAACATCCAGGTGTTCGCTCAACTCTATTAGAGACCTGTTTCATTTACATGCTTTATAACTTGACCGGAGACACGTTGGGCTGCTTTACTGCCCTTGTCTCCTCCTTCCCCAACTAGGAACCGCAACACTACCTACAGTGTTGCACGCGACGATTCGTCAATACTTAGTTCCTGTTGAACCGTTTGTCTGGTTCTCACCGTCTTCTGTACCCCATTCCATGTCCACCTATCTGATATCACTGTTTTCTTATTGTACCTCGTGTTTGTATGTCTCTCCCCTCGTGTTCATTTCCTTGTGTGTGGTCCAGCTCTATTATATAGTCTCACTCCATTATTTACCGCCATGACAGGTCCTTTGTCGATTACCACCTATAATGCTAGGGGCCTCAACAAGCCTGAGAAACGCAACCAGATTCTATACCGATTTCATAAGAAAAGAATTATGATAGCTATGATACAAGAGACTCACTTTAAGCTCTCTTCTACGCCAAATTGTGTGAGCAGATACTAACCTACCTGGTATCACAGTCCCCACCCAGACAAAAAAGCAGGTGGAGTCTCCATAGCCTTCCACAAAACTCTCCGCCCCACGGTCTTGGCCTCAGAAATTGACTTGAAAGGCCGATATATTTTCCTTAAGCTTTCGCATAATGATTCCATCTTTACTGTGGCTAACGTTTATTTCCCACACCAGGGCCAGACGTCTTTTGGGACCAGAGTCCTGAGAAAGCTGGCTGGCTTCGCCGAGGGCTCCCGCATCATCTTGGGTGGAGATTTCAACAGGGTCATGGACCCCGAGCTGGATTCCTCTGTGGGTGCCCTCGATCTCTCCCTCGTCATTGCGCATATTTAAAGTGGCTCTCACATCTCTCAAACTAGTTGACCTCTGGAGGATCTTGCATCCGGGTGTTAGAGATTACAGCTTCTATTCTTCTGCCCACAACAGCTACAGCAGATTATACCATCTCTTCGTGTCACAGAGCCTTTTGGACTTTGGTCCCCGTTGCTCAATCGGCCCCATGATATGGTCTTATCATTCCCCGGTATTTGGTCTTCTGTCCCCAACCCACACACACTCCCGTACGTTCACCTGGAGATTAAATGATAACCTCTTGAATGACCCAGTATGTGTTGCAGACGTGAAAAAAGCCATTGCAGACTTTGTCACTGATCACAGGCTAGACATTACTGCTCCTCCTATGAAATGGGAAGCCCTTAAATGTGTTCTTAGGGATATCTTTTTGTTGCATGGAACTAGGTTCAAAAGGGAAAGGACGCACAAGCTCTCTATACTCCTTACGGAGCTGGACACTAAAGAGGCTTTGAACAAGAACTCCTCTTCAGACTCCATTAAGGCTGAGCTTTCTTCTATCTGGCAACAGATATTAAAAATATTAGATCAAAAATCCCTGTGCCTCAGAGACAAAATCAAACGTGGATACTATCAGTTCGGTGACAAATGCGGTAAATGGCTAGCGAAAGCCTTACACCCACGTACACCTCTCACGCATATCCCCTAGCTAAACGCGGGATCGAAAGGTCAGATCCACGCTCCGATTGAAATTGCTCACGAATTCCAGGGTATTACGCCAACTTATATAATCTCGATCATACTAATGCAAACACCTCTAGACCGTCGTCTTCCGTTATACACAAGTACCTTTCCCAATTTGGACCCCCATGTCTCCCTGATGATGCGTCATCTGGTATGGAGGACGACTTCTCCGCACCAGAACTTTTGTCCGTCATTAAAGACCTCAAAAACGGGAAGAGCCCAGGCCCAGATGGCCTGACCTACCGTTTTTACAAAACGTTCGGTGATGACCTAGCCCCTCTTCTCCTAAAGACATTTAACTCGATCTCAGATACATGCCCCTTTCCATCTCAGTCCCTACAGGCACATTTCGTGGTCATTCCCAAACCGGACAAAGACCACTCCCTCTGCTCAAATTACCGGCCTATCTCCCTCCTTAATATCGACTTAAAAATATTCGCTAAATTGTTAGCCCTGAGAATACGCCCCTACATCCCAAATTGCATTCATAGAGAACAAGTGGGATTCGTTCCAGGATGAGAAGCCCGCGACAATACCATCAAGTCTGTTAGCTTGATATCTAAAGCTAAACAGTCCAAGAACCCTTTATGCCTGCTATCAGTCGACGCAGAAAAGGCCTTTGACAGGGTTAACTGGCATTTCCTAGAGAGGACCTTAGCCCATATTGGCCTAGGAACTAAAATGTTCATCATGGCCCTGTATGCAGGCCCCACTGCCAGAGTCCGCGTCAATGGTATACTTTCAGACCCCTTTCCTATTTCAAACAGAACGCGCCAGGGCTGTCCCCTGTCCCCGTCCCTCTACATACTAGTCATGGAATCTCTAGCTAACGCTCTGTGAGCCAATGAATCGATCAAAGGCCTCCGTTTTGGTGATGTAGAACATAAACTCTCACTGTTCGCCGATGACCTACTAATTTACTTAACCTCTCCTAGAATCGGCCTGCTAAAAGAATTTGAGATCTTTGGATCATTATCCAACTTCAAAGTGAATATCAAAAAATCTGAAATTCTAAATGTCACTCTACCCCCCAGGGAAGTCGCCACCCTCAAGAACTCCTTCTCGTTTAAATGGTCCCCACTCACGCTTAAACACTTGGGAATACACATTTACGCGGATCCCTCCCACTTGTTCAAGCTCAATTATCTACCACTAGTTCATACCATCGAAAATAACCTTCGATAGTGGTCAGATTTAAATATCTCCTGGTTCGGCAGGATCAGCACCTTAAAGATGGACGTGCTACCCAGACTCCTATATTTATTCCAGACAATCCCATGCCGGGTTCCCCTCTCTTATTTTGCTTGACTCAGAAGAATGGCCTCTCACTTCGTTTGGGGTAGGTCTAGAGCTAGACTGAATTACAACCTAATGACCCGAACAAAAAACCTAGGAGGCACAGGATTACCTAACTTTTTGGCATATTATAGAGCGGCGGTTGCCAACTGCGTAATTGATCTCACACACAATTTAAACACAAAACTATGGGTCGAGTTAGAACATGCTCTGGCCCCCGGCTTGATTCCTGGTGTCTTCTGGTACCCAAAGGACACTCTGAACCAATTGTTCATCCAACAGTTTTCGCCTTTTCTGTCTTCCATAGTGAATATATGGATTGGGTTCGCCTCCAAGGTTAGATTAGCCACGATCCCTGGTCCTCTCACGAACCTATCTGGTCACCCTTCGTTACCCCCCAATCTCAAGGCCCTACCCACTTTTGGGCTGCAGACCAGACCCCAGGTCAGAGTTAGAGACATACACTCCACTAAGGGATTAAGGGACCTTAGTGACCTGTCGCATCTCATACCTGACTCACCGGGATGCTGGTTTTCTTACTTCCAATTATGCAACTTTGCTAAATCTCTGGCACCCGGGTCGCAACTTCAATCCTCTCTGTCCGATTTTGAGAAATTATGTGTTGCAATCTCTGCACCTGGACATCCTATATCCCTTATATATGCCATACTGAACTCGGGAGAGATCGGGGACGACTCGGAGGAGCTCCCTGCTCCGGCTAAGAAACTTATACAATCCTGGGAGAGCGAGTTGGGATGTACCCTCACATCTGCCCAGTGGAAGAGGTCCTTGTTGTTTACCCACAAGTCCTCTATATCCTGTAAGACACAGGAGCTTAATTACAAGATCTGGTCAAGATGGTATAGGACCCCGGTTAATCTACACCAGTTTTACCCCTCCATTCCAGACACCTGTTGGCGTTGCCTAAACGCTAGAGGTTCAATGTTGCACATCTGGTCGGATTGTCCAGGGGTTGCCCCACTGTGGCGGGACATATTCAAGCTCCACGACCATCTCTATGGCTCTTCCATCTCCCCATCCCCACAGGTAGCTCTGCTATCGGTCTTCCCAGGGAGAGTCAAATTGGTAAAGAAAGTATTTTTAGATTCTTTATTATAGCAATGCGCCAAATCATTCCTCGATCCTGGCGCTCAACGGAAAGCCTTCGCAGAATCACATGGGTAGTGGCTCTAGATCACCTGGCGCGCATGGAAGAGTTGGGTGCAGAAGATCAGGGAACGGGTCCTGCACATGCCAATCAGTGGGATGCATGGTATCACTTTCGGGCGTCTGGTAACTTCTCAGGCTGGTTGACCTCAGGTACTCTTACGTAATATACCTCTATTAGAGTTATTGTCTTGGATTCTTCACTGGACTACCAGTCCTTGCCTCCCTCCACTTTCCCTTTCCTCCTCATCCTGTTATCCTCCTGTCTTGTCCTCCCTGTATGTCTTTATCCCCTTTATTAGATCGATGTTGATTGGTCTTTCAATGTGCTGATTCTACTACTATACATGAGAAATGTAAATCTTTTACGACTCACTGTATTTATTTCATGCTTTTGATTTTCAATAAATACAAATTGAACCACAATTCTAAGGGGCTGAGTCGCTCCAAGGCCACGTGACCGATGAACATGTTGTTACTGAACTAGGAAAATCTGAGAGAAGGCCATAGCCCTCACAGAAGAGCAGGTGCCTTCTCAAACAGCTGATCGGCGTGGGTTCCGGGCGCCGGACTCACACAATCAAATACTAATGACCTATCCAGAGGACTCAATAATGTATCTTGGGTAGGCTCCTCCTAATGGAGGATGCAAGCAGCAAAATGTTACAATGTAAAATAATTGTCCAAGGCATTTTAAAGGTGAATGTAGGTATTTTCTTCATTTTATACAGTCCTCTGCTATGGCATTTTTAAAAATCTTAGACAAATCCTTTAACCCTATGACTATGGGAAGGAAAATTAAGGGATCTGGTCCCACCCCTAAAGCAGCATATTAGGAGATTAATCAGAGCACATTTTGGACAGTGACAGCATGCAAGGTCACGTGCACCTGCACATTTCAGTCTTTTTCTTTAATCAACACAATATTGTGAGGAACAAGTTTTAGGTATGATCTGGAACAGTGCAGTGACATTGGCACTAGAACGAAATCTACCTACTTTATTTTATCAGCATAACTAACCTATTAAGGGCCATGCTGAAAGAGATATAAGCGTACAGTTCTGCTCATTATCATTGGCCCCTTCATCGTAAATGCTGTTGGGAACAGTAATATTGCAGGTACGTAAACAGGGCTTCAGTTTCACATAGGATCCACATCTAAGCCGTTGTGTTTGCTCTTCATTCAGTGTGACACCGATACCATATGTGCATTAACATATTCTCCATGATTTATATGGCATCTTCTGAAAAATGTTGATTTTATTTCTAGAAATACAGTATAGTAGATTATTTGCCAAGGCTTTATGCCATGTTTTTGAGTAAAAAAAACTAAGTTGCTAGATTTGGCGCAAAGTAAAAATTTAAAACTTTTCGTGTTTTTTACCACTTTCAATATTTTTTAAGTGGGTGGGACCACCACAGTGTGGCACATTTATAGTGATTTACGCCAGAAAAGTCCTATCTAGAGTAGATTTCCGTTTTTGGTGCACAGACAGCAGAAGAAGTGACAAATTTGTTAAAATGTGTGATTTTCTTAATAAATTGGTCAGATCTTCCTCCAACAGGGTTTTCTCTAAAGTTGGCATGTGAAATCCTAGTCTTCATGACCCCCCCATAAGTTTTTTTTTTCTATTTGTTAGCTGCATAGAACTTGTCAGAGTTATCATTGGTTTTATCTCATTCTTTTAGTATACAAGTTTAGTTTATTTTTATTTTCCTATTCTTTCACTATAGTCATGAATGCAATTAATGTACAAAAAAAAAGTAAATTAACCACCTCAGCCCCTATAACTTAAACACCCTTAATGACCAGGCCACTTTTTACACTTCTGACCTACAGTACTTTCACCGTTTATTGCTCGGTCATGCAACTTACCACCCAAATGAATTTTACCTCCTTTTCGTCTCACTAATAGAGCTTTCATTTGGTGGTATTTCATTGCTGCTGACATTTTTACTTTTTTTGTTATTAATCGAAATTTAACGTTTTTTTTTGAAAAAAAATTACATTTTTCACTTTCAGAGAAATTTTTTTGGGGAATTGGGTCAGCACAACCTGTATGTGGTGCACATCACTATGGCGAAATACATATACAAACGAAAAATACAAATGTGATAGCACTCTACATCCAGCAATTTGCCTCCATGCTGGATGAGGCATTGGTGTACATTTTGGCCAAAGCGTAGTAAGCCACTCACCACGTCAAGGTCGCCTCTATTTGAGTGGTCCCTAACTCTAGTTCCTACCTGTTCATGGGCCATGACATTCACTTTCAGTTGTAAAATTTTGCAAAAAAAACGACATCCATATATACATTTTTCTCAAAATTTATTGTTCTACATGTCTTTGATAAAAAAAAAATGTTTGGGTAAAAGTTATAGCGTTTACAAACTATGGTACAAAAATGTGAATTTCCGCTTTTTGAAGCAGCCCTGACTTTCTGAGCACCTGTCATGTTTCCTGAGGTTCTACAATGGCCAGACAGTACAAACACCCCACAAATGACCCCATTTCAGAAAGTAGACACCCTAAGGTATTCGCTGATGGGCATAGTGAGTTCATAGAACTTTTTATTTTTTGTCACAAGTTAGTGGAAAATGATGAATTTTTTTTTTTTTTCTTACAAAGTCTCATATTCCACTAACTTGTGACAAAAAATAAAAACTTCTATGAACTCACTATGCTCATCAGCGAATATCTTGGGGTGTCTTCTTTCCAAAATGGGGTCACTTGTGGGGTAGTTATACAGCCCTGGCATTCTAGGGGCCCAAATGTGTGGTAAGTAGTTTGAAATCAAAATCTGTAAAAAATGGCCGGTGAAATCCGAAAGGTGCTCTTTGGAATGTGGGCCCCTTTGCCCACCTAGGCTGCAAAAAGTGTCACACATCTGGAATCTCCGTACTCAGGAGAAGTTGGGCAATGTGTTTTGGGGTGTCATTTTACATATACCCATGCTGGGTGAGAGAAATATCTTGGCAAAAGACAACTTTTCCCATTTTTATTATACAAAGTTGGCATTTGACCAAGATATTTATCTCACTCAGCATGGGTATATGTAAAATGACACCCCAAAACACATTGCCCAACTTCTCCTGAGTACGGAGATACCACATGTGTGACACTTTTTTGCAATGCTTCTGTCAGAATGCACATCAGTGCTGCAGCTAGTCGATCGGTTGGTCCACCTGGAAGGTAAAAAAAAAAAAAAAGAAAAAACCAGGCCGCAACGCAATAAATTTATTAACTTTACAATAAAATTTGAACGGAACATATAAACTTTAACTTTTTCAACTGAACGTTAACTTTTTTACTTACCGGTAATTTTTTTTTTTTTTTTTTACTTTTATAGAACAAACCTCTCCTTCCCCATGGGACAATGTGCAAAGCGCAAATCGTCCAAAGATGCGGCAAAGTACGTTATGCACTTTATCCCAGGTGAAAGGAGAGGTTTGCAGCAGCTGTGAGAGAAAGGGCCCTAATAAACCTGTGTGCCTGTCCTGTGAGATGTGATCCCTATGCTAGGTGTACCTGTGTGTGGTACTTCCGGAAACACTCCCCTAAGCATAGGGCAGGGTGGTCAGGGCAGTCAGGACAGAAATAGCGGGTGTCACGCCTTATTCCACTCCTGCTACAGACACAACATCTTTTTCGGGGTGACGGTTGGGTTGAGGTACCAGCAACGACATTGGGGAAATGTCGCTCGTGTAGACGGCTCACTACACTGGTGGATGGGGCCACGGAACCTTCTGGATACAGGAGGTTCTCGATGATCTCTTCCTGAAATTTGAGCCTTACTGTAGAGAACAAAACTATTATAGGCAGCCAATTGAATCAAATATACAGACACCTTCCTTTACCAGCGTCTAGTGGTCGGGAAACTAAATACGGAGCCAACATCTGGTCATTGAAGTCCACCCCTCCTATGAGCGCATTATAGTCGTGGACTGAGAGGGGCTTTTCAATGACATGGGTTGCCGTTCTATTTGTATTGTCGTGTCTGCGTGAATGGAGGAGATCATGTAAACGTCACGCTTGTCTCTCCATTTCACCGCGAGCAGTTCTTGGTTACACAAGGCAGCCCTCTCTCCCCTTGCAAGACGGGTGGTAACGAGCCGTTGGGGGAAGCCCCGGCGACTAGGTCGCATGGTGCCACAGCAGCCAATCTGTTCTAGGAACAAATGCCTGAAGAGGGGCACACTTGTGTAGAAATTGTCCACATAAAGATGGTACCCCTTGCCAAATAAGGGTGACACCAAGTCCCAGACTGTCTTCCCACTGCTCCCCAGGTAGTCAGGGCAACCGACTGGCTCCAGGGTCTGATCTTTTCCCTCATAGATCCGAAATTTGTGGGTATAGCCTGTGGCCCTTTCACAGAGCTTATACAATTTGACCCCATACCGGGCGCGCTTGCTTGGGATGTATTGTTTGAAGCCAAGGCGCCCGGTAAAATGTATAAGGGACTCGTCTATGCAGATGTTTTGCTCAGGGGTATACAAATCTGCAAATTTCTGGTTGAAGTGGTCTATGAGGGGCCGAATTTTGTGGAGCCGGTCAAAAGCTGGGTGGCCTCTGGGACGAGAGGTGCTGTTGTCGCTAAAGTGCAGGAAACGCAGGATGGTCTCAAAACGTGTCCTGGACATAGCAGCAGAGAACATGGGCATGTGATGAATCGGGTTCGTGGACTAATATGACCGCAATTCATGCTTTTTAGTTAGACCCATGTTGAGGAGAAGGCCCAGAAAAATTTTAATTTCGGAAACTTGGACTGGTTTCCACTGGAAAGGCTGGGCATAAAAGCTTCCCGGGTTGGCGGATATAAATTGAGTGGCATACCGATTTGTTTCTGCCACAACTAAGTCCAAGAGCTCCGCAGTCAAGAACAGCTCAAAAAATCCCAGGGCCGAACCGATCTGAGCTGTCTCAACCCGAACTCCAGACTGGGCGGTGAAAGGGGGAACTACAGGTGCGGCTGAAGTTGGTGACTGCCAATCAGGGTTTGCCAGCACCTCAGGGACTCTAGGGGCTCTACGGGCCTGTCTTTGCGGTGGCTGCGACGGGGTAACTACTGCACGTGCCACCGTACCAGCTTCAACTGCCCTTCTGGTGCTCGCCACTTCACCATGTTGTACGGCAGTGCTGGTACTAGGTCCAGGATGGGCTGCGCTGCTGGTGTATGCCTCACCACGTAATCCGACAGCGCCAGCCCCACTCTGCTGCCCTTGAAACGGATCCTGCACAACCTGTGGTCTAGAGACATGGGGCTGGGTACGCCTGGTGCTATCAGGGACCTCCACCTCCTCGTCCAAACTTTGGGTCAGAGTGCCACTGCTTTCTACAGGTTCATATTCTGACCCGCTAGATTCATCAGATGAGGGTTCCCATTCCTCATCCGACTGGGTCAGAATCCTGTAGGCCTCTTCAGAAGAATACCCCCTGTTTGACATTTTGGACTACTAAATTTAGGGGTATTCCCTGAGACTACCCAAGAAAAAAAGCAAGCCTGTCTTACAAATGGGAGGCTAGCGAAGTACCGGAGGCCGCTGCAATTGATAAAAAATATCAAAACTGATTATTTTTATCGCCGCAGAGCTTGGAAAGTGATTGTGCAGTGATCAAAAAAAAAATAATTGTTGTCACTGCGGTGGGGCGGGCGTGGGTGAACGCACGTGTGGGCGACCGATCAGGCCTGATCGGGCAAACACTGCGTTTCGGGTGGAGGGCGAACTAAGGTGACACTAATACTATTATAGATCTGACTGTGATCAGTTTTGATCACTTACAGATACTATAAAAGTACAAATGCTGATTAGCGATACGCTAATCAGTGAATAAGTGACTGCGGTGCGGTGGGCTGGGCGCTAACTGATGCTAACTACCTAACCAAGGGACCTAAACTATCCTAAACCTAACAGTCAATACCAGTGAAAAAAAAAAAAGTGACAGTTTACACTGATCACTTTTTTCCCTTTCACTAGGTGATTGACAGGGGGTGATCAAGGGGTTAATTTGGATAATGGGGGTGATGGAGGGTGATCTGGGGCTAAGTGCAGTGTTTGGTGGGTACTCACAGTGATGTCTGCTCCTCTGCTGGAACCAACCGACGAAAAGGACCAGCAGAGGAGCAGACAAGCCATTTAACACCTTATATTTATCAATATAAGGTGTTATATGGCTTCTGATTCGATTTTTAAAAAATCAGCAACCTGCCAGCGACGATCATTGGCTGGCAGGTTGCTGACGAAATACTCCTCTAACTTTTGCCGGCCCGCGATGCGCATGCGCGGGCTGGCTGTGACCGAAATCTCGCGTCTCGCGAGATGACGCACGGATGCGTCCAGGAGGAATGAATCAACCACCTTCCGGACGCATCCGTGCATTAGGCGGTCGGGAGGTGGTTAAATGTATAATGTGTGCGTCCCATACATTGCATTGCAGTTGCAGATTTCATTGCTTAGAAGGACATCTAGTGACGAAGCTTGAAACTGCATAATGCCTTTTAGCAGAGATATTGCTTTTCAGTGCACTGTGAAGGCAAATTCAACATGGCAATAGAACATGCAAAGCAATACCACTCTATTCTAAATATCACTCTCAGATTAAATATGAGAAAGTTAACTTTGATGTGAAATTTCTTTCAAAACAACATGTAAAGTGCTAGGGTATAATGGATAATTTGCTAGCTCTGTGATGAGAATAATTAGCTTTAATGTCTGGTTAGGCATTTTTTTAAATTAGCAAATTATACAGTTCACAACTGTAACAGTTCATAACTTAATGTCAAAGCAAGTAGCATAATGACACTAGTATATACAGTGCTGCCCATAATTATTCATACCCCTGGCAAATTTTGACTTAAAGTTACTTTTATTCAACCAGCAAGTATTTTATTTTTTTTTACAGGAAATGACATAGGTGTCTCCCAAAAGATAAGACGATGTACAAGAGGCATTATTGTGGAAAAAAATAACATTTCTCAGCTTTTATTTACATTTGAGCAAAAAGTGTCCAGTCCAAAATTATTCATACCCTTCACAAACTGTCACAGTCTGTGGAAAAATCAAAAGTTCTAAACCATTCCAAATAGTCCAAGCTGTTCTAAAGCATTCTAATTACCCTGATTAATTGGGAACAGCTGTTTTAATCAACTCAACAGGTGAAAAACAGCAGCTCTCTGCAGTTGGTTTGTGGACAGTCATGGCTAAGACAAAGGAGCTCAGTGAGGACCTGTGGCTGCGCATTGTGGTTGCTCACAAGTCAGTTAAGGGCTACAAGGCCATTTGTAAATGTTTTTAAGTTCCAGTGGCTACAGTGCAAAGTTTTATAAAAAAATACAAGATGTTCCGCACTGTGGAAAATCTCAGAGGACGTGGTTGGAAGCCAAAAGTGACACCTGAGCTGGCCAGGAGGATAGTTAGAGAGGTGAAAAAGAATCCAAGGATCACCACCAAGGCCATCCTGGTGAATCTGGGCTTTGCTGGTGGCAATGTCTCAAGGCAGACAATCCAACGGACACGGCACACTGCTGGGTTCCACGGATGCAGACCAAGGAGGACGCCACTTCTCCAGATAAGGCACACAAAAGCTTGCTTGGCCTTTGCAAAAGCTCATCTGGACAAAGAAGAAGACTTCTGGTCTTCTGTGTTATGGTCAAATGAAACAAAAATTTTATTGTTTGGTCACAATGATGTTTCCTTCATTTGGCGTAAAAAAGGAGAAGCCTTCAACCCAAAGAACACCATCCCCACTGTCAAACATGGTGGTGGGAACCTAATACGTTGGGGGTGTTTTTCAGCCAATGGACCAGGGAACCTAATCACAGTAAATGGCACCATGAAAAAAGAGCAATACATGAGGATTCTCAACGACAACATCAGGCAGTCTGCAGAGAAACTTGGCATTGGGTCAAAATTTGCCAGAGGTATGAATAATTATGGGCAGCACTGTAAGTGTACTGCACTCTACCATATGTTTATAGAGAGCATTTCAGGAGAACATAGGAATGAGAAATAGTCCATACTGTTCTTCAGGTGGAATACATGGTGAATACTTATTTGATTATATATTATTTGTATGGCGGACATTGTACTATTTGTGTGTATGTAACCTAGGTAATTCTCCAACATAATATATAAAATAATATAAAAAGGGCATACTCTAACTCTCAAAACCTACCCATATACCAGCTAAAAAATTTATGTTCCACTATCCTTGGTCATTACAGCCTTGACTTGTTTAAGGGAGCCAATTAGAAAGGGGAATGGTCTAACCTGGTTTGAGCCACCTGCATTGGGGGCCTCCATGGTATGTCCTTGACATCACATCAACTATTCTTATACTGGGGATGTTGTTGATCCAGGGAGTTATTATGATTGCCTGATTGGAGTTGGAAAGGAATTTTTTGCCTTAAAATTAGGAAAATTGTCTTCTACCTCACAGGGATTTTGTTTGTCTTTCTCTAGATCAACTTGCAGGATAACAGGCTGAACTGAACTTTTTTCAGTCTTATTAATTATGTTACTATGTATACTAAGCCAGGAATCTCGGTAGTGGTGGCACATTATTTTTAGAGACATCCTACTCCCCGACCGCAACTGCCACCGGTCCAGATGTAATGGTTTGTCTGGCCATAGGAAGTGTTACATGCCCGCCATTCATATGTATCGCAGGAACAGCTGTAGTTTGCTAGAGTAGTATAGAGAGGGTCCCAAGAAGGAGACCCTCCTTAATGAAGATGTTACTTTGCAAATTAAACAATATGAATAGAGATGAGCACATTTTTCAAAAATTTGATTCGCCAGTTTGCTGAAATTTTTTTGAAAAATTCTCATGGCTGCATAGAGCCTTTATAGTGGTATAGAACACTGTGTCTTGCAGTAGCATGCATAGGGAGTCTGCTTTGGTAGTGAAATAATACTGTGAGTCCGTATGACATCCAGATGACAGGCGTCGCTCTTAGAATCACTGCACACTTCACATATTTGGGCATTCACTGGGCCAAAACTTACCAAATAACTCAAATATGAACTCAGACTTACTGGTCGATGTTAGCGCCAAGAAGAAGCGCACTCCTTTTAGATCGTCGTCAGCTGATTCCACATAGATGTCAACAGAACCTGTTGTATTAAACGCTTATACAAGTAGAGTTCCCCCGACAGAGTGAAGTGTCAGCAGTAAGTTTGTGTTGATGTTAGGGGTGGGCGGTATAGGCGATATAGGCGATATGCGATATAAATTTGGGCCACGATATGGATTTTCGCCATATCGCCTATATCGCCGGACCGCGATATGATCGCGCTCTCTGCGCGCACTATTTTCTCCTGAGCCGGCCGGCACAGTGGAGACTGGAGAAGGAGGGAGTTCCTCCCTCACCACTGTGCGCGGCTGCCGCTGAACACCAATGAGGACAGAGTAGGAGGAGGAGGGGAGGGACTGTGGCCACTGCGCCACCAATGAATGTGCCGGCCATATCCCACAGGGCCCCCCTCCTCCCCCCCATCATTGGTGGCAGTGGACAGTTCCGATCGGAGTCCCAGCAGTGTAATGCTGGGGCTCCGATCGGTTACCATGGCAGCCAGGAGTCACGCTACTGAAGTCCTGGCTGCGATTGTATGTTAGTGAGCAGCATTATACTCACGTGCGCCGTGGCCGCCGGGCGCTCCTTCTTCTGTCTGTGCAGCTCATTGCTAATGCTTATAGAATTAGCAATGCGCCGCACAGACCTATGTGAAGGTGCGACTGGCGGCCACGGCGCACGTGAGTATAATGCTGCTCACTAACATACAATCGCAGCCAGGACTTCAGTAGCGTCCTGGCTGCCATGGTAACCGATCGGAGCCCCAGCATTACACTGCTGGGACTCCGATCGGACCTGCCCACTGCCACCAATGATGGGGGGGAGGGGGACCCTGTGGCCACTGCCACCAATGATTAATACTGGGGAGGGAGAGGGGTGGGTTTGAGTTACCAGAGGGGGCGGATCAGAGGCTGGGGGGGGGCAGATCAGAGGCTGGGGGAGCAGATCAGAGGCTGGGGAGCAGATCAGAGGCTGGGGGGGGCAGATCAGAGGCTGGGGGGCAGATCAGAGGCTGGGGGGGCAGATCAGAGGCTGGGGGGCACATGAGAGGCTTGGGGGCACATGAGAGTATGGCTGCTATGGTCAGCTCCCTGCTGTTGTGTGCACAAAGCACAGGGCAGCAGGGAGAGTGTAAAGTCCTATTCACCCTAATAGAGCTCTATTAGGGTGAATATGACAAGGGTTCTAGACCTTAAGGAGGCTAATAGTTATTAAATAAAAAGTAAAAAAAAAAAAAAAGTTTAAACACCCCCCCCCATATAGAAAACAATATATTGCAATATATATCGCATATCGCACATGCTTAAAATTATATCGCAATATAGATTTTAGCCCATATCGCCCACCCCTAGTTGACGTAACTGATTATTTTGCCCTTCCCATCATCCATCAGAACAATAACCCACATAAACGGATCCTGTCTGTGGAGCATCCGTTTTCACTTGGTCAGCATTTGGTCAGTAATCCATCAGTATTGCTAATGCCAAAAAAAAGGGAGTGGATCCAAAACAGAGATGATACATGAGTGGAATATTTCTGTGTTTTGTACCCACTCCTGCTTTTGGCTACCAAATCACAAGCCAATTCTGATGGGACCATACAGGCCTTACAGTTGCTACACAGACAGGATCCTTTTTGTGTCTCATTTTTCCTTCCTTCTGACAGATCAGAGAAAGAGTCAAATAAATGATGATGTTCGCCAAGCCAAAAAAGCTAAATAGTGGCCGAGTCATGAAGTAGGGAGGGTGGGAACAGCATGAGAAGTCCACAGGGGCCCTATGACATAGTGGTGAGGTGGAAGCAGCATAAGGACACCACACAGTGGCCCAATGAGTCTGGAGGTGGCGGCTGCATCAGGAGGCCACAGAGTGGCTCAATAACAGAGCGTGGAGGTGGCAGCAGCATCAGAAGACCACAGAGTGACAAGGTGTCATAGTGTGGAGGTCGCAGCAGCATCAGGAGGCCACAGAGTGGCAAGGTGACATAGTGTGGAGGTGGCAGCAGATTCAGGAGGATACCACAGAGTGGCAAGGTGAAATAGTTTGGACGTGGCAGCAGCATGAGGATACCACAGAGTGGCTAGGTGACAAAGTTTGGCGGTAGCGGCCGCCTCAGTAGGCTACAGAGTGGCAAGGTGACATAGTGTGGAGGTGGCAGCAGGATCAGCAGGCCAAAGAGTGGCAAAGTGACATAGTGTGGATGTGGCAGCAGCTTCAGGAGACCACAGAGTGGCAAAGTGACATAGTGTGGAGGTGGCAGCAGCATTCGGAGGCCACAGAGTGACAAGGTGACATAGTGTGGAGGTGGCAGCAGCATCAGGAGGCCACAGAGTGGCAAAGTGACATAGTGTGGAGGTGGCAGCAGCATGAGGAGACCACAGAGTGACAAGGTGACATAGTGTGGAAGTGGGTGGCAACACCAGTACCTGCTACAGATGGTGGGTGAAAGAAGAGACTTGGCATCAGATGTGTGGCATCAGGCGGGTGGCAGCATCAGAATAGTAGCCAATGAGAAGGCTGCAATATTTTTGTCTAAGCTTAGGGTACTTTCACACTAGTGGCACGGACCTCTGGAATAAATGTTGTACTTTTAATCCGGCGGCCTCTCGGCATGCGCCGCCATGCCGCCGCCATAACTCCGCCCTTCCCCCATTATAGTCAATGGGGCCGGAGCGGTCGTACGGGTGCACGCATTCACTAGCGGCAGGACGGATCCAACAGGCTGTTCACCCACCGAAACAGCCTGCAGGAGTCCCTTGCCACTAGTGTGAAACTAGCCTTAGCAACATCCCTAGCAACCAATAGGAAAGCTGCCTACCCCTTACTATATAAGAAACTCCCCAGCAGCCATTTTCTGCTGTTTTTTGCAGTTCTGAGAGAGAGAGCAGTCTCATTACTATGCTCTGTGCTTTGCTGAGTCATTTACATTGCTGAGTCAATTACATTAGATAGTTAGTTAGCTCGTATATATAATACAGATAGTTAGTGGGAGATAGTCATTGTAGGTTAGATAGTGATATAGTGCAGTTGATAGGTTTTAGTGCAGGGTGTTAGGTAGTGTGATAGGAATTACTGTACTGTGCATTTTCTACAGTCTCAGGAAACTTCTAGCAGCTAGAAAAATGTAGCAAAAGTGACCCACGCCTGTATTGCGTGCGCAATATGCACATATTACATTGCCGATTTTTGAAAATAATGACTTGAGATCACAAATTCTGGAAATTGCGAATTTATTGCGAATATTAGGCCAAAAATTCACAAAATATCTCGAAAACGAATATTGCCTCTGCTGCTCATTAGAGATGGCCTTGTGGTTCGCCTGGCGGTCGTTTTGTGGTGGTTCGCCAAACATACGAACATATGGCGATGTCCGCCAGCGCCATATTCTTTTGCATTGCGCCGAACTTTGACCCATGACTGTTTATAATTGGGGAAGCAAGGATCGACTCACAGCCAAGCTCCTACTTCCTACTTACCTCCATAGTAAAATCCCTAATACAATGGGAGGGAAGAGGAGGCTGCGAGCCCCACCTATAACAGGCCATGTGACACCGGCTACCAGGTGCACCAGAAGGTTACCAATGACAAGCATTAGCACATTCAATACATGTAAAGAAAAATCACTGAATAAAGTGGCCTAAATGGAAGGAAATGCTCAACCCCAAACACTGTAGTGTGTTTATAATCGGGGGAGCAATTCCTCCACAAGGGATCTGTTGCTAACGGCAATCCCCAGCAAAAATGCATACAATGGAGGATGCTGGCAGCGGACCACATGCACCCCAAAAACATCCTACACAAGATGAAATAATGTGTTGATTAAAATATAAAAATACATAAATCACTGAAAAAAGTGCACCACAATAATATGCGACTCACCATACTGGCTAGACCCTCATGCTGATGTTAAAAACTGAGACTTTAACCAATATCTTCCAGTCAGCAACATAGTCAAGGTATCTCAGTGTGGCGTGGGTCCTACCGCTAAACTACCTATCGTGTGTGAACAGAGTCTGATAGGTGCTAATGACCGACTGACAGCCAAGCTCCTACATACCTTCATAGTAATATCCCGAATACAATAGGAGGAAGGAGGAGGCTGCGAGCCCCACCTATAACAGGCCATGTGGCACAGGCTACCAGGTGCACCAGAATGTTACCAATGACAAGCATTAGCACATTTAATATATGTAAAGAAAAATCACTGAAATAAGTGGCCTAAATGGGAGGAAATGCTCAACCACAAACACTGTAGCGTGTATTTTAATATTTTCATCCACACAATATTTCATGTTCTGTAGGATGTTTTTGTGGTGCATGTGGTCCGCTGCCGGCATCCTCCATTGTATGCATTTTTGCTGGGGATTGCCGTTAGCAACATATCACTTGCGGAGGAATTGCTCCCCCGATTATAAACCCGCTACAGTGTTTGGGGTTGAGCATTTCCTCCCATTTAGGCCACTTTATTCAGTGATTTTCTGTGCGATATACCTGCTTCCACCAAATATTAATTAAGGGGTTCTATATACCTGCTTCCACAAAATACTGATTAATGGGTTTGATATACCTGCTTTCACAAAATACATATTGAGGGGTGCGATATACCTGCTTCCACAAAATACTGAATAATGTGTTTGATATTCATGCTTCCACAAAATACTGATTGAGGGATGCAATATACCAGCTTCCACCAAATATTGATTGAGGCCTGCGATATACCTGCTTCCACAAAAACTGCTTTTCTCTAGGGACTTTGGCACAGTGTCATTTTGAAAATGACAGGCAGAGGAAGAGGCTTTCCGCAGGGGTGGTAGGGGTCGGGCAGATGCACCAGGCCATAGCCTAAGTGGGAACTTGGAGAAGGTGCGTGTGATTACGTCAAAGGACGCACCAGAGTTGGTTGAGTGGCCCACTCAGCCTTTCGCTTCTGCACCCTCTTCATCCTCTGTATCTGCACCCTCCTCACTCTCTGCTCTGTGCACCCCCAAAGACACCACCACCACCATAGCCTCGCCTCTTGAGTCAAAGGAATTATTTTCCCATTCATTTCCAGACCTTACCGATGCACAGCCTTTCATGGCATCGGATGAGAAGGTAGCAACGGCCGCCTCCCAGCGGTCTGACAGCTCCGCAGGACGCCGGCACATGGCTCCGCAGTGTGGGCATTTTTTAACGTGTCAGCTTCTGACCATAGTGTTACCATCTGCAGCCTGTGCTGTCAATGCATAAGTCGTGGTAAGCCCAACACTCACCTAGGGACGACCGCCTTAATAAGGCACCTGGCCTCCCATCACCCAGCCCAGTGGGAGCAATGCCGCCAGAACCCACAAATCCACACTCCCGGCTCTCCACGTCCTGCCTCTTCTCCTTCTCCTCTCTTCTCCCATTTGTCCTCCACTCCACATCCACCGCGCTGTCGTCGCGTTCATCTGGCAGAAGGCAGGCTTATGTGGCCCAATTGTTCGAGTGTAAAAAGTTGATTACGCCGGATAACCTTGTTGCCCTGTTACCGCTGGCTTGTCAGAACTTCTTGCCTGCCAACTACTGCCATAAACTCGGAGGCTTTTCGAAAATTTGTGGCCATTGGCACACCGCAATGGAAGGTCCTCGGAAGGAAATACAGTATTTCTCCCAGAAGGGCATCCCAGAGCTATATGGCAACGTTCAGCGGCAAGTGAATATATCTCTGGCACACAATGTCTGTGCCAAGATACATCTGACCACAGACATGTGGTCTAGCAAACACAGGCAGGGAAGGTACATAACTTTTACTGCCCACTGGGTGAACTTTCTGACGGCCATCAAGCATGTAACCCGTGGCACCCGTGTGGATTTGGTGTTACTGCCACGGATTGCAAGAAGGCCTGCCTCTTCTTCTCCTCCTCAAAATCCATCCTCCGTCTCCTCCTCGTCTGACTCCTCCTTTTCCACTGCTACCACCTCTTCCGCTGCACCCCCAAGCTCCCCAGAACCTATTTGACGTGCAAAGTGAGACGTTTTTCATGCTGTGCTGCGGCTGTTGTGCCTGGAAGCCAAGAGCCACACCGGTCCTGCACTGCTTTAAGCTCTGTGGTCACAGGCCGATCAGTGGCTAACACCGTTCAATTTGACAGTTGGTAAAGTGGTGCGCGACAACGCTGCCAATCTGCTGAGCGTGCTGAAACAGGGCAAAATGACACACGTGTCGTGCATGGCACACGTCCTGAACTTGGTCAATTCATTGCCAAATACCCTGGGGTCCAGGACGTCTTGCGGCAGGCCAGGAAAATCTCTGCCCATTTTAGAAGATCTTACACGGCCATGGATCGCCTTGCTGACGTTCAGCGGTGACACCACCTGCCCGTCAGACGTCTGATTTGTGACAACCGATGCGCTGGAACTCTACATTGTATATGCTTGATAGGCTGCTCCAGCAGCAACGTGCTACATGTACGAACTCTTCATATGGCAGGTTCTGGGGAGCTTGGTTTCTTTTCACTGCACAAGTGGCTGCTCATGCGCCATCTTTTTGGAGCGTGCATTGTGTTGTGTCATTGATCAAGCCGTCGAGGAGCAGGAGCTGGAAGATGAGGAAGTCGCAATGCTGAATGAATTCCTAGGGGGTTGCTACTCCATCTGAGATAAGTCAGCAGGATTCTGAAGAGGAGGATGGTTGCTGGAAGGGAGGAGAAGGAGGAGCAAGAAGAGCAGGCTTTGAGGGAGACTTTAAACTTTTCAGGGATCCTTGGTGTTGTCCATGGCTGGGGGGAGAAAATCGAGGACGACATTCTCCTGGGTGATGAGCAGGAGCAAGTGCGCTCCATAGTTTCTAATTTTGTGCAAATGGGGGCCTTCATGCTCCAGTGTTTAAAGTATAAAAAGCATAAGGGGCAAGGACCAGTACTCAGTGGCAATGTACTTAGACCCCCATTACAAACACAAAATGGTGGACATGTTACCAGCATCACAGAGGGCTGTCAGAATGCAGCAATTCCAGGCCTTGCTATGAGAGATGCTGCATTCTGCTGTTGCGGGCACTGGCAGAGGAATTTCCACCCACATCGAAACAGGTGCGGTTACCAATCCTACCGTGCCTGCAAGAAGAAGGCGGTTTGAAGATGTGTTAATCACTTCGGATATGAGATCATTCTTGCAGCCAACCCATCGACAGCCGCCTTCCAAATCCAGCTTCAGTGAACGCTTAGACCGTCAGGTGTCCGACTACATCGGGTTAACGGCCAATGTGTACACTCTGAGAAGCGAGGAACCCCTGGACTACTGGGTGTGCAGACTTGAGCTGGCACAATTTGCCATGGAACTCTTGGCTTTCCCCTCGTCGAGTGTTCTGTTCGAAAGAATGTTCAGCGCAGTAGGGAGGATCGTGACCGATAAGCGCACTCGCCTAGCTCACAACAGTGTGGACTACCTCACATTTCTAAAAATGAATGAGGCATTGATCTCTGGGGAATTCAACACCTTTGACGACCACGTGCAATTGAATTTCTTCATGCCAGCCCACACATATCCGCCACGACCCATAACAAAGAATGGTCCTTGTCTTATGTATATAAAGCAACATAAAAGGTCTTTTCTGTCAGGTGAATGCCTAATTTTTGGGGCCTCTGCTCTAGTGGCCTACAGTAAAATTGTTATCCAGTGATCGCCTAATGTACCTCCAGCCACATAATCACTTGTTCTTTTCTGTCCGGTGAATGCCTCATTTTTGGGGTCTGTACTCCACTGGCCTACAGTAAAATTGTTATTCAGTGACTGCGTAATGTACCTCCAGCCACATAATCATTTGTTCTTTTGTGTCCGGTGAATGCCTAATGTTTGGGGCCTGTATTCCACTGGCCTGCAGTAAAATTGTTATCCACTGTCCTTCTAATATACCTCCAGCCACATAATCACTTGTTCTTTTCTGTCCAGTGAATGCATAATTTTTGGGGCCTTTATTCCACTGGTCTACAGTAAAATTGTTATCCACTGACCGTCTAATATACCTCCAGCCACATAATCACTTTATATTTTCTGTCCAGTGAATGCCTAATGTTTGGGGCCTGTACTACACTGGCCTGCAGTAAAATTGTTATCCACTGACCGTCTAATATACCTCCAGTCACATAATCACTTGTTCTTTTCTGTTTGGTGAATGCTTAATGCTTGGGGCCTGTACTTCACTGGCCTGCAGTAAAATTGTTATCCACTGACCGCCTAATTTACCTCCAGCCACATAATCACATGTTCTTTTCTGTCCAGTGAATGCATAATTTTTTGGTGCCTGTACTCCACTGGCCTAGAGTAAAATTGTTATCCACAGACCGCTTAATATACCTCCTTGTTCTTTTCTGCTGGGTGAATGTCTAACTTTTGGGGCTGTACGCCTGTGGCCTAAAATAAAAAAAATTTAGGCTCCAGCAGGGCACATTTTTGAGAGTTTCCCTTTAAGACGTATAAAAATGGACCCCGATTAAAATACATATTTTTTGTGGGAATTTTTGCCATTGATCTGGTATGTCACTGTCCATGTAGTGGGAATATTTGTGTACTTCTAATAAGTATTTGTTTCCTGCAAATATGACCTGAAGGTTTTTCAGGTTCGCATGCCATTAAAGTGAATGGGGCCAGCCACGAACGCACGGTTCGCTAAAAAACGTCTGGGCCGATGTTCGTCTATCACTACTGCTCATCACTAGCAAAGAAATGACAACTTGGGACTCTCCAGAGTCCACCACTTGGAAAGGGAGGGACTGTAGCACCAGCAACTTGGACAGGAGCACATACAGCTTCTGTGCCATTGGATGACTCTTGGCAATCGCTTCTGTGATCGATTGCTGACAGAATGAGTGACAAGGAGTAGGAGGAGGAGGAGCAGGAGCATCAGGACCAGCAGATGATGGGAAGGACAGACAGCTCCCTTCGGCTGAGGTGGTGGAGCCTTGACTGCCTGAAACCGGGTGAGTGCCACTGGGTGATGCAGCGGTTGCTTCGGCAGGCTGGACCACCACATCAGAGCCACGGTTCTCCCAGGCCACTTTATTGTGATGCTGCATATGTTGACGCAGGGCTGGCTCCCTGGCCACGCTTCACCTTCTGCCCACAGATTCTACATATGGCCACATTCACCTCCTCCGGCGGCTTGAAAAAAAAACTGCCACACCGCCAAGTAGGTGATTTTACCCCCAACACTATGCACTGACTGACTGCTCCTGCCACTACCTCCTTGAACTCCTGCACCGCTACGTCCCGAGCAGGTAGGCTCCTGTGAAGCTGGTGGTCCACCCTGGGCACGTTTGGCTACCGACCTCCCACTGCTGCCATCCTGTCGATTCCTGCTCACGCTAGTGACTTTCTGGCACTGCCGCTGGCTCACAGCAAGCTGCCACCCTCTTCTCCCGATGAAGATGAATCCCCTTCGTCACCTGGCTACCAAGTGCGATCATCATTATCATAGAGTAGTGTCTGCACGTCACTGATGTCCTCCTCAACCGTCTCTGGGTCAGGATCCTGACCGCTCGCAACACCAGCTCCAACGCCACTCTCCTCATAACTACATGCCCACCTAACGGAGGAAGCGGCGAATGTCTCCTCCAGATATTGGCTGGGCAGTAGCTGCTGACTGCCCTGTAGTAGCTATTCTTCGCTAAAAAAAGTGGAGCTGAGCCTACAGCATCTAATATTTCTCGTGGTGAGGGAACTGAAAATGACAGAGGAAGGTTCAGGACAGGTGGGGGCACAGGGCCTGCTCCCGGGCCATGCCAACTAAGCATTGTGTCAGAGGAATCCACCAACTCTTGGCTGGGGGTGTCTGATGTCACTTGAGACGGTGTGGATGACCGAGTCAACCATTCAAGAACCGCTGGGTTGCTGGTCAAGACACGACCGCTAGATGACACCGGGAGCTCAGGCCTCTCGCTGCTACCCCTGCTACCATGCCCCCTTACTCTGCTGCGACCTCTGCCTGCGCCAGAAACTTTTAGGCCTATGCCACTCCCCTGTGCAGGGCCTGGCACTTCTCTGTCTGACATACTGTTAGATCAAATAACCAAAGGTTAGATCAAATATTTTTTATTTTGCCACTAATACACGGAAAACAGGGCTTTAGAGTATATCACTGCACCGCTGAACGTCTATTAGGCCCTAATTATTTTCTACTTTTACACAAGACAAAAGGCTTTTCAACAGATAAGTGCAATGCAGAACAGCGATAATATTTTATTTAGCCACTAATACACAGCAAACAGGGCTGTAGAATATATCACTGCACAGCTGAACGGCAATTAGGCCCTAATTTTTTCTACTTTTAGGCCCCTTGCAGACGAGCGTGTCCGGATTAGGTCCGGATGCGTTGCAGATGATTTCAGTGAAAACTGCACGATTTTGCAGGCAAAGTCAATCAGTTTTGCCTGCGATCGCATTCAGTTGTTCAGTTTTTATTGCGTGGGTGCAATGCGTTTTGATGCGTTTTGCACGCGCGTGATATAAAACTGAATGTATACAAACAACATCTTTTAGCAACCATCTGTGAAAATCACATTGCATCCGCACTTGCTTGCGGATGCAATGCTATTTTCATTCAGCCCCATTCACTTCTATGGGGCCTGCGTTGCATGAAAAACGCAGAATATAGAACATGCTGCAATTTTCACGCGTTGCACAAGTGATGCTTGAAAAACATCGCTCATGTACACAGCCCTATTGAAATTAATTGGTCTAGATTCCGTGCAGGCGCAATGTGTTCGCATCACAAATTTCACACGCGCGGAATACTCGCTCATGTGAAAGGGGTCTTACATTACACAAAAGGCTTTTCAACAGAGAAGTACAACGCTGGACGGCGAATATATATTTATTTTGCAACTAATACATGGCAAACAGGGCTGTAGAATATTTCACTGCACAGCTGAACAGCAATTTGGCCCTAATTTTTTTCTTTTACACTACACAAAAGGCTGTTCAACAGATAAGTGCAACGCTGGACGGCGAATATATTTTTATTTTGCCACTAATACATGGCAAACAGGGCTGTAGAAAATATCAACAGATAATAGAACCAAGAAAAAAAGGCCTCAATATACAAAGCTATAAGTCTGGGCAATGAAATTGGAAACCAATATAAACCTACAATGTTGTTAGTTGACAAGCAACAACAAAAAATGCCCAAAAATAATCAAAAAATATAATTAATTTTATTGTAATAAATATATAACATATCATAATATACATAAAAATAAAGATTACAGGGTAGAGAACCAGCAGAAAGGCACATGCCACAATCCACTGGCCTATACCGCTGTCACCCACTAAGAGATGTAAAACATGTCAGGTATGCAGATAATATATATAAAGATAATCCAGTCGCTAAAAAACAATAATAATAATGCTACTATAGCTCAGTATAGGACATTAGATCATCACCTAAATACATAACTGTCAGAAGGGACACAGCTCTAGAGTAAAATCTCAATGGGGATAATAGAGATGATAGAGACACTAGCCAAAGACCGGAATGCAGCAGAGGCTAATTCTAGAGACAAGAGGGAGGATTAGTCCCTCAGAGAGTATAAATGCAAGACCCTATAGTAAAGGCTAAAATGTGCCCAGAAGAAAGTCATAGTCAAATCAATGTATACCGCAAGACATAATGGGAGGTGAAGACAGCAGCACAGGTCAGGATTGGAACCTCAATGCGCGTTTCGCCTCAGCTTCGTCGGGAGGTCGACTAAAAACATTGTAGGTTTATATTTTTAACAGATAAGTGCAACGCTGGATAGCGAATATATTTTTATTTTGCCACTAATACATGGCAAACAGGGCTGTAGAATATATCACTGCACCGCACAAGGGCAAATATATTTTTCTTTTGCCACTAATACACGGCAAAAAGGGCTTTACAACTGATAACTGCACCGCACAAGAGCAAATAAGATGTACTGTAAAAATATTCCCTTGTAAGAAACCCTGTTAATGGCTGTATCAAACAGAACTTGCACCCCAATAACAAGAACAGTTTGCTGGAATGACAGAGCTGTAAAATGGCAATTTGGATCCCCAGTTAGTGCAGCAAGGGGTAGCAGGATTGTTCCTATTACCCAGTCTGTAACCTTCACTACTGAACCCTGTTCTATATAAATGCTGTGAAATGAGTCCTCCCTATCCTTTCCCTGCACAAATACATCATTTTTTCACCACAATCAAGTCTTTCCTATCACTGTCCCTAGCGCCTGCAGACATCTCTCCCTGCACTAAGTACACTGGTAAATGGCAGAATCTAAGATGGCTGCCGCTATTTATAGGACTGTGACATCACAGGCCTGGCTGCTGATTGGCTGCATGCATGGCATTATGGGTGATCCCGCCTTCCCAGAGTTGCTTTCTCCATGTCCTCACACATGCAGCAGCCATTTTAGGAAAAAATGTGATTCGTTACCATGAAGCGAGAGGCTTTGGTGCGAATCAAATTTTTCCTGAAATTCGGATCGAATTCCACTTCGTCAGCTTCGATTCGCTCATCTCTAAATATGAATAACCCAATTCCAATGTTCTAATGTCTAATGATTTTCTCAATTTCTTAAGAGCTGAATGCATTTACATTCAGGTCCAAAAACTCTACTATTCAGAAAATCCTATGTAATTATATGTAAATTACCATGTGCCATTTAATAAATAGTAATAGGTTTCTATACCATTTGTAAGACATTCTGTATTCATAGCACATCATAATAAAATTATAACACTGATCAATAATTATAGAATGCTTTACCTGCTCCCCATGCCTATTTGAGCCAGGAAAGACATTTAGGGTCTCCCAGAAGGAAAAAATTATCAAAGGTTACCTTCAATAATAAGGTTGGTAATCACTGCAATATACTAATTCTTCTCAAAGTGAAGGGGGTGATATCATACTATAAATTTGTTTAGTAATTGATCTGCATCTGTTAGACAAAGCTACCATTTTTTAGCATTGTTACTTTGTGCTGTTCTTTTGGTAACTGTTTAATTGATTCAATTTTAGTTATGACAATGAGGGCCGCTTGACCAATGTGACCCGACCAACTGGAGTTGTCACCAGCCTCCATCGAGAAATGGAAAAATCTATTACAATTGACATTGAGAACTCCAACCGGGATGATGATGTCACTGTTATAACCAATTTGTCCTCAGTGGAGGCATCCTATACAGTTGTCCAAGGTATTGTACCAGTGATACCACCACTCACAGATTCTTACACCTTACTGATATATAATATTGTTTTTTTTTGCTTCATATCTTTCCATCGGTCTCCAGTTATTTACATACAGCTCAACACTTGTTCACACCACAGTTTTTGCCCATCTGCAATAAGTAAAACATATTATAATATACACTTTAACCCCTAAGTGACCATTACTACACATTTTTACTGATGTAAAAAGGAGGTTTAAGCTAAACATCTAGCTGTAATCAATCATTATATGTACCCAAAATGGTGCATTAAAAACTATAACTTGTCCTGAAAAAAAATATACATACATTGATGAAAAAACAAAAAAGTTATAGCTCTTGAATTTGATTTAAAAAAAATGTTGTGTGGTCATAAGGGGTCCTATACAATTCTTTCTGGAGAGCGATAGTTAAAACTGTATCTGTTTAGGATGTATGTGTGATGGGTTTTAGCCAGGATACCTCTTTATAAATTAGACAATATATACAGTGGCATGCCAAAGATTGGGTACCTCTGGTCAAAATTACTGTTACTGTGTACAGTTGAGCAAGTTGAAGATGAAATGATCTCCAAAGGGCATAAAGTTAAAGATTACACATTCCCTTCATATTTTAAGTAAAAACATCTTTTTATTTTCATATTTTACAATTTCAAAATAACAAAAAAGGTATAGGGCCTGAAGCAAAACGTTTGGCATCCTTCATGGTTAGCACCTACTAGCACCCACTTTGGCAAGTATCACAGCTTGCAAAAGCTTTTTATCACCAGCCAAGAGTCTTTCAGTTCTTGTTTGAGGGATTTTCATCCATTCTTCCTTGAAAAAGTCTTCCAGTTCTATAAGATTCCTGGGCCATCTTGCATGCAGTGGTCTTTTGAGGTCTATCCACAGACTTTCAATGATGTTCAAATTAGGAGACCGTGAGGGGCCATGGTAAAAACTTGTGGCTTTTAAGTCTATTTTTTGGGGTGTGTTTAGGATCATTATCCATTTGTAGAAGCCATCCTCTTTTCAACTTCAGTTTTTTTTTACAGTTGTTGTTATGTTTGGTTCCAGAATTTTCTGGAATTTCATTAAATCTATTCTTCCCTCTACCCATAAAAAATTCCCCATGCCACTTGCTGCAATACAACCTCAAAGCATGATTGATAGACCCCTATGCTAATGGTTGGAGAAGTGTTCTTTTCATGAAAGTGTTAATTTTCTCCAAACATACCTTTGCTCATTGTGGCCAAAGAGTTCTATTTTTAAGGGATTCTGTCATCAGAAATGAACCCTAGAAGCTAAACATATGGCGATGTCCCTTGTAAAACACAGAATCCCAAAGTGAGTTTATCAAATGCCCCTGTGGCTCTATATTCCTAAAAAAGCGGTTTATATCACCTGTCAATCACTTAAAAATGTGTCCAAGGGGACGTCTCATGGTGAAAGGTGCCCAGCTGCAGCCATGTCGTTTAGGTGCCCAGCGCCGCCTTCTCAGCTGAAATCGCTGCCCTCCCTTTCATGCGATCCGCCTACCTCACGTCATCACTGCCTCTCTAACCACCGCTCGCTTCATCCAGATCCTGCGAGCTTTGAACCAGGCTGTAGGAGGTTGGATGGCTGGGATGGGCAGTCAGTGGAGGTTCGAGCGAAGTGCGCCGGCCGGCGCATGCGCACTTCGCTATACGAGGCCGCTGCCAGTAGTCCGCACGGGCGCACCAGGATATACCGAGCACGCGCGGGATCTGGATGAAGCAAGCGGTGGTTAGAGAGGCAGTGATGACGTGAGGTAGGCGGATCGCATGAAAGGGAGGGCAGCGATTTCAGCTGAGAAGGCGGCGCTGGGCACCTAAACGACATGGCTGCAGCTGGGCACATTTCACCATGAGACGTCCCCTTGGACACATTTTTAAGTGATTGGGCTCAGGTCCGGTGACTGTGGAGGCCAGGTCATCTGGCGCAGCACTCCATCACTCTTCTTCATGGTCAAATAGCCCTTACTTTCAAAGTTTTCCCAATTTTTCGGCTGACTGACTGACCTTCATTTCTTAAAGTAACGATGGCCACTCGTTTTTCTTTACTTAGCTGCTTTACTTAAGGCCGGTATACAGTACAGACCAAAAGTTTGGACACACCTTCTCATTCAAAGAGTTTTCTTTATTTTCATGACTATGAAAATTGTAGATTCACACTGAAGGCATCAAAACTATGAATTAACACATGTGGAATTATAAACTTAACAAACAAGTGTGAAACAACTGAAAATATGTCATATTCTAGGTTCTTCAAAGTAGCCACCTATTGCTTTGATTACTGCTTTGCACACTCTTGGCATTCTCTTGATGAGCTTCAAGAGGTAGTCCCCTGAAATGGTTTTCACTTCACACGTGTGCCCTGTCAGGTTTAATAAGTGGGATTTCTTGCCTTATAAATGGGGTTGGGACCATCAGTTGCGTTGAGGAGAAGTCAGGTGGATACACAGCTGATAGTCCTACTGATTAGACTGTTAGAATTTGTATTATGGCAAGAAAAAAGCAGCTAAGTAAAGAAAAACGAGTGGCCATCGTTACTTTAAGAAATGAAGGTCAGTCAGTCAGCCGAAAAATTCGGAAAACTTTGAAAGTAAGGGCTATTTGACCATGAAGGAGAGTGATGGAGTGCTGCGCCAGATGACCTGGCCTCCACAGTCACCGGACCTGAGCCCAATCGAGATGGTTTGGGGTGAGCTGGACCGCAGAGTGAAGGCAAAAGGGCCAACAAGTGCTAAGCATCTCTGGGAACTCCTTCAAAACTGTTGGAAGACCATTTCAGGTGACTACCTCTTGAAGCTCATCAAGAGAATGCCAAGAGTGTGCAAAGCAGTAATCAAAGCAAAAGGTGGCTACTTTGAAGAACCTAGAATATGACATATTTTAAGTTGTTTCACACTTGTTTGTTATGTATATAATTCCACATGTGTTAATTCATAGTTTTGATGCCTTCATAGTCATGAAAATAAAGAAAACTCTTTGAATGAGAAGGTGTGTCCAAACTTTTGGTCTGTACTGTACATGTCTATTCTGCACAAGGTACGGACAAGTCCTGTGGTTCATTTTAATGAACGAGAGCTTGGACAGGTGGCTGCGCTTGTCTGTGATAATGCCCCCTGCCGTGCTAAACACACGTTCAGACAATACACTGGCTGCAGGGCAGGCCAGCACCTCCAAGGCGTAAAGGGCAAGCTCAGGCCATGTGCCCAATTTGGAGACCCAGTAGTTGAAGGGGGCAGACCCGTCATTCAGTGTGTGTAGGCGTTTGCACACATACTGCTCCACCATGTTGCTGCAATGCTGCCTCCTGGTAAGAAGTTCCATATCAGCTGTTGGTGCTGGTTGTTGTGGCGTGCTGAAAAAGCTTTTCCACATTTTGGCCATGCTAACCCTGCCTTCTGAGGTGCTGGTGGTGCACCAGCTGCGTTAGCGACCTCTTCCTCCTCCTCTGCTTTCGCCTTGTGCTGCCACTGTGCCCCCGCTGTCAGGTGGGAATGCCACCAGCAGAGCGTCTACCAGCTTGCGCTTGTACTCGCGCATCTTACGATCACGCTCCAGTGACAGAATTAAGGACGGTACATTGTCCTTGTAACGGGGATCCAGTAGTGTGGCCACCCAGTAATCAGCACAAGTTAGAATGTGGGCAATTCGGCGGTCGTTGCGGAGACACTGCAGCATGTAATCGCTCACGTGTGCCAGGCTGCCCAGAGGCAACAAAAAGCTGTACTCTGTGGGAGGTGTATCATCTGTGTCCTCTGTATTCCCCTAGCCATGCACCAGTAATGGCAATGAGCTGGTTTTGGTGCCACCCTGCTGTGAACACGGTTCTTCCTTCTCCATCTCCTCATCCTCCACCTCCTCATCCTCCAGAACTGTGCCCTGGCTGGACAATTGTGTACCTGGCGTTTGTGGGTGCAGGAACCCACCCTCGGAGCCACTTGTGAATGACAAACGGAAACCCTATGAAATTATTCCTCTTCCTCCTCCTTCTCCTGTGCCACATCCTTTTCCATCATCGCTACCAGCGTTTTTTCAAGGAGGCTTAGAAGTGGGATAGTAATGCTGAAAACGGCATTATCTGCACAGGTCATGTTGGTGGAGTACTCGAAACAGCGCAACAAGGAACACAGGTCTCGCATGGAGGCCCAGTCATTGGTGGTGAAGTGGTGCTGTTCCGCAGAGCGACTCACCCGTGCTGCAGCTGAAAATCCCCTATCGCCTGCTGCTGCTCGCACAGTCTGGCCAGCATATGCAAGGCGGAGTTCCACCTTGTGGGCACGTCTCATATGGGGCGGTGTGCGGGAAGGCCAAAGTTACGCTGCAGCAGCAGGGTGGGTGAGAACGCCGAAAGCACGCACAGACGGCCCGCACTTTATGCAGCAGCTCTGACATATCGGGGTAATTTTTAAGGAACCTCTGAACCACCAAATTCAGCACATTGTAATGACCGGCGTCAAGCAAAGGGAGGGAAATGGGAAGGCCCTGTCCAAGGGAGAGGGAAAGGTGGTGACCCCTGACTCACCTTGCTGCTGGCACCTGACTGCTCTGACGTCCCTAGACGGGTTCCTCACCCGTACGCCGATCACGTGCCTAAACCCTGGCTTTCCCTAAGATGAGCCCTGTGTAGTGAACAGGGCGGTGGGATCACTAGTCCGCACCACTGACACTAAGAGGAAAACACCAAGGAGAGGACAGACAACACAGACAAACATATAATCCCAGGTGGGCGACAACAGCAGACCACCAAGGCCCAACAGGGATCCGGAGGGTAACACTCTGGAACAACAACCAGGGATCTCAGCTACTCAGCTCCAGTGGGTCAGTATAGAAGTCCAGGCAGGAAGCTCTATATCTGGCAACCAGAGAAGTGGGAGATGGGAATATAAGGAGGTTGGGATTGCTGGACAAGAAACAGCTGAGGAGGAGAAGCTACGGATCCCTGAGTGAGCCAAAAATGATTGCTAGGCAAACCCAGAAAGCTACCATTACGAAACAGCACTGTCTTTGTACATCGAACGCTCAGCCACCTGCTCCGACTTCCTGACCCCGGGTATAACGGAGTCAGACGTGGCTCTTGACACCCTCGTGACAGTACCCCCCCTTCCACGAGGGGCCTCCGGACACTCAGGACTAGGTCTCTCAGGATGAGAGGCATGAAAAACCCGAACTAACCTGTCAGCGTTTACCTCAGACGCTGGAACCCACATTCTTTCCTCGGGACCGTAACCCCTCCAATGCACCAGATATTGAAGAGAACGGTGGACCCGACGAGAATCAACAATTTTGGATATTTGAAACTCTAGATTACCATCCACAATAACAGGAGGGGGTTTCAGCGGTGATGGTTCTAGAGGTGGAACATACTTTTTGAGTAACGATTTATGGAAGACGTTATGAATTTTAAAAGTCTGAGGTAGCTCCAGGCGAAAAGCCACGGGGTTATTGATGGCTACTATTTTGTAAGCACCAATAAACCTAGGACCCAGTTTCCAAGAGGGAACCTTTAATTTAATATTCCTAGTAGATAACCACACATAGTCATTCACTCCTAGGTCCGGACCTGGCGACCGTTTCTTATCAGCCACGCATTTATATTTACCTCCCATATTTTTCAAATTAGCTTGCACTTTCTGCCATACAGATGAAAGAGACGACGAAAACAGTTCCTCTTCGGGAACCCCAGAAGACCCCCCCTCTTTGAAAGTACAGAATTGGGGATGAAAACCATATGCACCAAGAAATGGTGACTTGCCAGTAGATTCCTGACGGCGATTATTTATGGCAAACTCGGCTAACGGTAAATATGATGACCACACCTCTTGGTTTTCAGACACAAAACATCTTAGATATGTCTCAAGGTTTTGGTTGGTACGCTCAGTCTGTCCATTCGACTGAGGATGGAAAGCTGAGGAAAAGGACAAGTGTGCCCCCAAACTGGAACAAAAAGCTTTCCAAAACTTAGAAATAAACTGGGTTCCCCGATCCGAAACAACATCGGAAGGGACCCCGTGAAGCTTCACGATTTCACTGATGAATACCTGAGCAAGAGTCTTAGCATTAGGTAGTGCGGGTAACGCAATGAAGTGTACCATTTTGTACCACCAAAAACGACGAGACAATAGCTCCAAGGTTGCTTTACTACACGGGTGCCCAGCAAGTGCCGAATTATGATGTTCCTTTAATAATTCGAGACGCAGGTTCAACGGTACAAACAATTTCTCTGAGGGGCAAGAGACCGGGGCGTCCCCCTGGGCCTCTAACACCTTCCCCTCCCGAATAGAGTGTACCGCAAAGACAACCACTCCTCCTTGTAGAATGGGTACCGGATCACTCACATTACTCCCTCCAGGGAAACAACGAGATAGTGCATCAGCCTTGGTATTTTTTGCCCCAGGATGATAGGTAATAACAAAGTTAAACCTGGTAAAAAAAAATAGCGACCACCTAGCTTGTCTAGGGGTGAGACGCTTAGCTGATTCGAGGTACAGAAGGTTTTTGTGGTCCGTAATCACAGTGACGGGGGGGATTGCCCCCTCTAAAAAGTGACGCCATTCTTCAAACGCTAGTTTAATAGCTAATAGTTCCCTATTGCCAATATCATAGTTCTTCTCTGCTGCAGATAGTTTTTTAGAAAAGAAAGCACAAGGACGCCATTTGCCAGGAGACGGACCCTGAGACAGCACAGCCCTCACTCCTACCTCTGACGCATCTACTTCAACAATAAAAGGCTGGGAGACATCAGGTTGGATTAGTACAGGTGCCGAGGTAAACCTCTCTTTTAGAGAGGAAAAAGCAATTTTAGCAGCGTCAGACCATTTAGAAAAATCAGTCCCCTTCCTACTCATGTCAGTAAGGGGTTTTACAATCACCGAATAATTTTTTATGAATTTTCTATAGAAATTTGCGAAGCCCAAGAACCGTTGCAGTGCTTTGAGGTTCTCAGGAAGATCCCAATCTAAAATTGCCTGGACCTTCCTAGGATCCATACGGAAACCTGAAGCAGATAATAAATACCCTAGGAACTGTATTTCCTGAACGGCGAAAACACACTTTTCAATTTTAGCATATAATTTATTCATCCGTAGGACCTGCAGTACCTGTCTGACATGCACCTCATGTGTTTTCAGATCCGACGAATAAATTAAAATATCATCTAGGTATATCACCACAAACCTGCCGATAAGATGACTAAAAATGTAATTAACGAAATGTTGGAAGACAGCAGGAGCATTGGTCAGACCGAAAGGCATGACTAGATTTTCATTATGCCCCTCAGGGGTGTTAAAAGCTGTCTTCCACTCATCCCCTTCCTTGATACAAATCAGATTGTAGGCCCCCCTAAGATCAAGTTTTGAGAACCACCTAGCACCCCCAATCTGATTAAACAGGTCAGGAATGAGAGGAAGAGGGTATGGGTCTCGGATGGTTATCTGGTTTAATTCGCGAAAATCTAGGCAAGGACTCAGGCCCCCATCTTTCTTTTTAACAAAGAAAAACCCTGCAGCCACGGGTGATGAAGAGGGTCTGATGTGTCCCTGAGATATAATCTTTCATGGCTTGTCTCTCTGGACCCGAAAGATTATATAACCTGGTCTTGGGTAATTTTGCACCGGGAATCGGGTTAACCGGGCAATCATAAGGACGGTGAGGTGGTAACTTCTGACAACCCTTTTCAGAAAAAACGTCCTCAAAGTCCGAAACAAATGTGGGTAGGGTAGCTATGGAGGCGACTAAGCAATTGCTATTTAAGCAATTTTCTCTGCACTGCTCACTCCACTCCAATATCTCCCTGGCCTGCCAATCCACCACTGGATTGTGCGCTACCAACCAGGGCAGACCCAATACCACAGGAGTGGGAAGCCCCTCCAGAATATAACATGAAAGCCACTCGTTATGGTGGTCCCCTACCCGAAGGTGTAAGTTATGGACAATGTGAGTGAGGTTTCTCTGAGACAGAGGAGCAGAATCAATAGCGAATATGGGAATAGGTCTCTGTAGCGTACAGAGAGACAAACCCATAGTGTGGGCAAAATGGGCATCTATCAAATTTACTCCTGCTCCACTGTCTAGAAAAAAAGAAATAGTCTCCGTCTTAACGCCAAAAACAACAACCGCTGGCAACACAAATTGCGATGTTCGTATGGAGTTAGTAGCCTGGGGTTAGTAGTTTTCCAACGGTCTTTTGTTTTTGAGGAAGGAAGGACAGACATTAATAAAATGACCCCTCTCCCCACAGAAAAAAACAAACCCCACGCCTACGGCGAGCCTCAGGAGGATGGACCTGACGAGTAGTTCCTCCTAGCTGCATAGGCTCGTCTAAGTCCGTACAGACTAACTGCTGCTTGAGAGGGGTTACCAATTGCTCCGGATTTTTCAATCTGTCCCTAAGACGTGTATCTATTCTGATAGAAAGGGACATCACCGCATCAAGGGAAAAGAGAGTCTCATACAGCGCAAGTGCATCCTTAATCCTTTCGGATAACCCAGAGCAGAACTGACTCCTGAGAGCCGGGTCGTTCCACTGGGTATCCGTAGCCCACCTACGGAACTCTGCGCAATACTCCTCTACTGGCCGCTCTCCCTGTAGGAGTCTCCGTAATTTTGATTCAGCCAGTGCGACTCGGTCAGGGTCGTCATATATGAGACCCAAGGCAGCAAAAAATTCATCCACTGACCGGAGAGCCTGGGAATCAGTGGGTAAAGAGAACGCCCAGGATTGCAGGTCCCCCTGAAGCAGGGAAATAACAACCCCCACCCGCTGTTCTTCATTACCAGAGGAGTAAGGGCGCAGTTTAAAATATAATTTACAGGCCTCACGGAACGTCACAAATTTGTCCCTTCCCCCAGAAAATCTGTCAGGAAGAGCAACCTTGGGTTCCGCAACAACCTGGTTACCTGTAGCAACCGCTGGGCTTGCGGTCTGTTGCAATTGCTGCTGTTGCTAGAGGACCGACGCCTTCAATTCTCCAAAGACAGGCCTTGAAGTTGCTTTGACAAAGCAGCAATTGGATCCATACTGGATTCTAAGTAGGTAGAAAGAAATGTTTTAATTTTTTTGAATTTTTTTTTACCTACACAAAATAAGGGCCAGATATAATGTAATGACCGGCGTCAAGCAAAGGGAGGGAAATGGGAAGGCCCTGTCCAAGGGAGAGGGAAAGGTGGTGACCCCTGACTCACCTTGCGGCTGGCACCTGACTGCCCTGACGTCCCTAGACAGGTTCCTCACCCGTACGCCGATCACATGCCTAAACCCTGGCTTTCCCTAAGATGAGCCCTGTGTAGTGAACAGGGCGGTGGGATCACTAGTTCGCACCACTGACACTAAGAGGAAAACACCAAGGAGAGGACAGACAATACAGACAAACATATAATCCCAGGTGGGCGACAACAGCAGACCACCAAGGCCCAACAGGGATCCGGAGGGTAACACTCTGGAACAACAACCAGGGATCTCAGCTACTCAGCGCCAGTGGATCAGTATAGAAGTCCAGGCAGGAAGCTCTATATCTGGCAACCAGAGAAGTGGGAGATGGGAATATATGGAGGTTGAGATTGCTGGACAAGAAACAGCTGAGGAGGAAAAGCTACGGATCCCTGAGTGAGCCAAAAAGGATTTCAAGGCAAACCCAGAAAGCTACCATTACGAAACAGCACTGTCTTTGTACATCAAACGCTCAGCCACCCGCTGCGACTTCCTGACCCCGGGTATAACGGAGTCAGACGTGGCTCTTGACACCCTCGTTACACACATGCGCCAGGCAAGGGATGTTCGTCAAACCGGCTAGTCCCAGAGCTGCTACAAGATTTCGCCCATTATCGCACAGGCCGGGCTTGAGGCTCACTGGCACCAACCACTCATCGGTCTGTTGTTCAAGGCCTGTCCACAGCTCCTGCGCGGTGTGGGGTTTGTCCCCCAAACAGATACGTTTTAAAACTGCCTGCTGTTGTTTACCCCTGTCTGTGCTGAAGTTGGTGGTAAAGGTGTTACGCTGACCGGATGAGGAGCCGGTAGAGGATGAGGAAGCGGAGTAGGAGGAGGAAGCAACAGGAGGCAAACTGAAGCGCCCTGCAAACCTTGGTGGTGGAAGGACATGCGCCAAACTGCTATCCGCCTCAGGCCCAGCCGCCACTGCATTTACCCAGTGTGCTGTCATGGAGATATAACGTCCCTGACCGTGCTTACTGGTCCACGTATCTGTAGTTAGGTGGACCTTGCCATAGATGGCTTTGCGCATGGCACGCCTGGAAAAGTAGTGGCGGCTGGGCACGACGTACTGTGGGACAGCCACTGCCATAAGGCTTTTAAAACTCTCCGTCTCCACCAGACGGAATGACAGCATTTCAAAGGACAGTAATTTTGAAATGCTGGCATTCAGGGCTAGGGATCGTAGGTGGGTGGGGGGGTACTTCCTCTTTCACTCCAGTTTTGGGAGATGGAGAGCTGAACGATCCGTGGGACATTGTGGAGATGCTTGGTAACCCAGGTAGTGGTGTTGCTGGCAGATCCTCTATTTGCGGAGGGGCAAGTGGCACTGTCACTCCATAGGTGGATGAAGAGGCCGAGACTGCAGCAGAAGGGGAAGCAGGAGGAGCCAGAGACCTTTTGTGGCTTTTGAGGTGTCTACTCCACTGTATCTCGTGCTTTGCACTTAGATGCCTGGTCATGCAGGTTGTGCTCAGGTTGAGAACGTTTATGCCTCTCTTCAAGCTCTGATTGCACAGCGTGCAAACCACTTGTGTCTTGTTGTCAGCACATTGTCTGAAGAACTGCCACGCCAGGGAACTCCTTGGAGCTGGCTTTGGTGTGCTCGGTCCCTTGCTGCGGTGGGCAGTAACAGGCATACTGTCTAGGGGATGGACGGTCTGCTTTTGCACCATGCTCCCTCTTCTGCTGTGATGGTGGCTCTGTGCGACCACCACATCTTCCTCCGAACTACACAGGTCACTAACATGACCTTGATTCTATGTGGGGTCGAGGACCTCATTGTCCTCCACATCATCGTCCACCCAGTCTTCACCCCTGCCCTCCTTGTCAGTCTAAACACTTTTGAAAGCCACAGCTGTTGGCACCTGTGTTTCGTCATCATCCGAGACGTGCTGCGGTGGTCCTCCCATGTATTCATCTTGAAACATAAGTGTTTGGGCATCGGTGCACTCAATCTCTTCCACTTCTGGGGAAGGGCTGGGTGAATGGCCTTTGAAAGCCTGCTAGCAGAGTCATCAAAAAGCAGAAGAGACTGCTACATGACTTGGGGCTCAGACTGCTTGGCTGATTTGCAAGGGGGTGAGGTGAAAGACTGATGGACATCAGCTGCAGGTTCCAACTCTGATCTTTCAGCAGGAGACTGGGTGGGAGACAATGTAAAGGAACTATAACCCAATCTACTAACGCTGTACTTGTTCTGGCCTCACCATTCGTAGAGCCGCATTAGGCCTGACCAAATTCTGCGGAAGATTATGTTGCCTACTTGCACCTTGTACGTGAAGCTGGCACAGAGCGACCACATCCTCTCCCTGCAACAGGAGCTCCACCAGCAGCACCATGACCTGGCCCATGTCCCTTATTTGACGCTCTCCTCATATCTCTCATATTTAGGATCTTCCCAAAAATGGGTGTTTTTTTTTTTATAACAGAATAGAACAACAGTATCTAGCGCATGTATCTCGCAATGACAGATGCAGACAAGGCTACAAAATTTAGTTTTTTACCCAAAATAGGTGTTTTTTTTAAATAACAAAATAGAACAGCAGTATCTAATGCATGTATCTCACACTGACAGATGCAGCAAAGCTGCAAATTGAGTTTTTTGCCTAAAATGGGTGTTTTTTTATAACAGAATAAAACAACAATATCTAGCGCATGTATCTTGCAATGACAGATGCAGCAAAGCTGCAAATATTGTTTTTTACCCAAAATGGGTGTTTTTTTAATAACAGAATAGAACACCAGTATCTAACGCGTGTATCTCACAATGACAGATGCAGCAAAGGCTGCAAAATTAAGTTTTTTGCCCAAAATAGGTCTTTTTTATAACAAAATAGTATAGCAGTATCTAAGGCATGTATCTCACACTGACAGATGCAGCAAAGGATACAAATATTTTTTTTTGCCCAAAATGGGTGTTTTTTATAACAGAATAGAACACCGGTATCTAACACGTGTATCTCACAATGACAGTTGCAGCAAAGTATGCAATATTAAGTACTTTGCCCAAAATGGGTATTTTTTTTTTAACCCAGAATTTTATTGCTGTATTTCAAGCTTGTATCTCACACTGGCAGATGCAGACAAGGCCGCAAATGTAGTATTCGGCCCAAAATCTGTGGTTTTTTTTATAACAGAATAGAACTGTAGTATCTAACGCATGTATCTCACACTGACAGATGTAGCAAAGCTGCAAATTTAGTTTTTTGCCCAAAATGGGTGTTTTTTTTACTAACAGAATAGAACAGCAGTATCTAACACATTTATCTCTCACTGAAAGCTGCAAATTTAGTTTTTTACCCAAAATGGGTGTTTTTTTAATAACAGAATAGATCAACAGTATCTAGCGTGTGTATCTCACAATGACAGATGCAGCAAAGGCTGCAAAATTAATTTTTTTGCCTAAAATAGGTGTTTTTTAAAATAACAAAATAGAATAGCAGTATCTAACGCATGTATCTCACACTGACAGATGCAGCAAAGGATGCAAATTTAGTTTTTTGGCCAAAATGAGTGATTTTTATAACAGAATAGAACACTAGTATCTAACGCATGTATCTCACACTGACAGATGCAGCAAAGGCTGCAAATTTAGTTTTTTGCCCAAAATGGGTATTTTCTTAAACCCAGAATATTATTGCTGTATTTCAAGCGTGTATCTCACACTGACAGATGCAGAAAAGGCTGCAAAATTAAATTTTTTGCCCAAAATAGGTGTTTTTTTTTAATAGAATAGCAGTATCTAACGCGTGTATCTCCCACTGACAGAATAATATAAAAAAATTCAGTTATAAATAAAGAAAAAAAGCCCCCTCACCATATAATTGTGTTTAAAAAAGAAAGGTATCTCAACATCCGTAACGAACTGCTCTATAAAAATGTCACATAATCTACCACCTCAGGTAAATGCCGTAAAAAAATAAATAAAAACTGAGCAAAAATTGCAATTTTTTTGTCAGCCTACATCACAAAAAGTATAATTCCAAGCGATCAAAAATACATATGTAGCCCAAAATAGTACCAATCAAACCGTTATCTCCTCCCGAAAAATATGAGACCCTACAAAAGACAATCTCCAAAAAGAAAAAAAATATATATGGCTTTCTGAAAATAGAGACACTAAAACATGATTTTTTTCTTCAAAAATGCTTTTATGGTTTAAAACTGAAATACATTTAAAAAAATGTAGACATATTAGGTATCGCCACGTTTGTAATGACCTGCTCTATAAACACATCACATGATCTAACCCCTCAGGTGAATGCCGTAAAATAAAATATAAAAAAAAGGTGCCAAAAATGCAATTGTTTGTCACCTTTTATCACAAAAAGTTTAATACCAAGTGATCAAAAAGTCATATGCAACCGAAAATTGTATTCATCAAACCATCATCTCTTCCTGCAAAAAATGAGCACCTACATAAGACAATCGGCCAAAAAATAAAAAATATGATATTTTTTTCAAAAATGCTTTTATTGTATAAAATTGAAATACATAAAAAAGTAGACATATTAGGAATCTCCGCGTCCGTAACAACCGGCTTTATAAGAATAAAACATGATATTACTCCTAAGGTGTATTCCATAAAAATTTTAACTAAACTCTGCCAAAACAACCAATTTTTAGGTCACTTTGCCACACAGAATGTAATATTGAGTACCCAAAAATGGTACCTGTAAAAATCTTAACTCTTTTTGCAAAAAATGAGCCCTTTTTTTTGCAGGAAGAGCTGACATTTTTATTGGAACCATTTTTAGGTACATATGATTTTTTTGATCATTTAATATGACGCTTTTTTGGGGCAAAGTGACCAAAAAATTGCTATTTTGGCACAGTTTTTTTTTTTTTTAAAAGCATTCACCTGAGGGGGTAGTTCATGTGATATTTTCATAGAGCAGGTCATTACCGACATAGCAATACGATATATATTTATTTTTTATTTCAGTTTATACAATTAAAGCATTTGTGATAAATCATGTTTTTTTGTGTCACCATTTTCTGAAAGCTATATATTTTTTTTTCTGCCAATCGTCCTAAACATGATTTATCACAAATGCTTTAATTGTATAAAACTGAAATAAAAAATAAAAAAATAAATATATATAGTATTGATATGACGGTAATGACCTGCTCTATAAAAATATCACATGAACTACCCCCTCAGGTGAACGCATAAAAAAAAAAACTGTGCCAAAATAGCAATTTTTTGGTCACTTTGCCCCAAAAAAGCGTCATATTAACCACTACAGGACCGCTGTACGCAGGATTGCGTCCTGGCGGCGGCCCTGTTATTCCTCCTGGACGCGCCGGTGCGTCCTCTCGCGAGACGCAAGATTTTGGGCAAAGCCGGCCCACGCATGCGCATCGCGGGCCGGCAAAAGTTAAAGGACAATTTCGTCATCAGCCTGCCAGCCAATGATCGTCGCTGGCAGGCTGATGATTATCAAAAAATCGAATCAGAAGCCATCTAACACATTATATTTATAAATATAATGTGTTAAATGGCTTCTCTGCTCCTCTGCTTGTCCTTTTCGTCGGTTGGTTCCAGCAGAGGAGCAGACATCACAGTGAGTACACCCAACACTACACTTAGCCCCCAGATCACCCTCCATCACCCCAATTAACCCCTTGATCACCCCTTGATCGCCCCCTGTCAATCACCTAGTGAAAAGGAAAAAAGTGATCAGCGTAAACTGTCACTTTTTTTTCCCCACTGGTATTGACTGATAGTTTTAGGATAGTTTAGGCTTCTTGGTTAGGTAGTTAGCGATCGTTTAGCGCCCAGCCCACCGCACCGACGTCACTGATTCGCTGATTAGCGTATCGCTAATCAGCATTTGTACTGTTATAGTATCTGTAAGTGATCAGAACTAATCACAGTCAGATCTATAATAGTATGTGTCACCTTAGTTCGCCCTCCACCCAAAACGCAGTGTTTGCCCGATCAGGCCTGATCGGTCGCCCACACGTGCGTTCACCCACGCCCGCCCCGCCGCAGTGGCAAAAAAAAATTTTGTTTTTGATCACTGCACAATCACTTTACAAGCGCTGCGGCGATAAAAAAAATCTGTTTTGATATTTTTTAGCAATCGCAGCGGCCACCGGTACTTCGCTAGCCTCCCATTTGTAAGACAGGCTTGCTTTTTTTCTTGGGTAGTCTCAGGGAATACCCCCTAAATTTAGTTGACCAAATGGCAAACAAGGGGCATTCTTCTGAAGAGGCCTACAGGATTCTGACCCAGTCGGATGAGGAATGGGAACCCCTTATCTGACGAATCCAGCAGGTCAGAATATGAACCTGTAGAAAGCAGTGGCAGTCTGACCCAAAGTTCGGACGAGGAGGTTGAGGTCCCTGATACCACCAGGCGTACCCGGCCCCGTGTTGCTAGACCACAGGTTGCAGGTTGCTAGACCACACGTGCATTAGTTCCCCCGTCGCAGCCCCTAGACAGGCCCGTAGAGCCCCTAGAGTCCCTGAGGTGCTGGCAAACCCTGATTGGCAGCCCCCAACTTCAGCCGCACCAATAGTTTTTCCTTTCACCGCCCAGTCTGGAGTTCGGGTTGAGACAGCTCAGATCGGTTCGGCACTGTTTTTTTTTTAGCTGCTCTTGACTGCAGAGCTCTTGAACTTAGTTGTGGCAGAAACAAACCGATATGCCACTGAATTTATAGCCGCCAACCCAGGAAGCTTTTATGCCCAGTCTTTCCGGTGGAAACCCGTCCAAGTTTCCGAATTGAAAATTTTTCTGGGCCTTCTCCTCAACATGGGCTTAACCAAAAAGCATGAATTGTGGTCATATTGATCCACGAACCCAATTCATCACATGCCCATGTTCTCTGCTGCCATGTCCAGGACACGATTTGAGACCATCCTGCGTTTCCTGAACTTTAGCGACAACAGCACCTCTCGTCCCAGAGGCCACCCAGCTTTTGACCGGCTCCACAAAATTCGGCCCCTCATAGACCACTTCAACACCAAATTTGCAGATTTGTATACCCCTGAGCAAAACATCTGCGTAGATGAGTCCCTTATACATTTTAACGGGCGCCTTGGCTTCAAACAATTCATCCCAAGCAAGCGCGCCCGGTATGGGGTCAAATTGTATAAGCTCTGTGAAAGGGCCACAGGCTATACCCACAAATTTTGGATCTATGAGGGTAAAGATCAGACCCTGGAGCCGGTCGGTTGCCCTGACTACCTGGGGAGCAGTGGGAAGACAGTCTGGGACTCGGTGTCACCCTTATTTGGCAAGGGGTACCATCTTTATGTGGACAATTTCTACACAAGTGTGCCCCTCTTCAGGCATTTGTTCCTAGAACAGATTGGCTGCTGTGGCACCGCGCGACCTAGTCGCCGGGGCTTCCCTTAACGGCTCGTTACCACCCGTCTTGCAAGGGGGGAGAGGGCTGCCTTGTGTAACCAAGAACTGCTCGCGGTGAAATGGAGAGACAAGCGTGACGTTTACATGCTCTCCTCCATTCACGCAGACATGACAATCCAAATTGAACGAGCAACCAGTGTCATTGAAAAGCCCCTCTGTGTCCACAACTATAATTTGCTCATGGGAGGGGTGGACTTCAATGACCAGATGTTGGCTCCTTATCTACTTTCCCGCAGGACCAGATGCTGGTATAAGAAGGTGTCTGTATATTTAATTCAATTGGCTGTATATAATAGTTTTGTTCTCTACAGTAAGGCTGGGAGAACAGGATCCTTCCTCAAATTTCAGAAAGAGATCATCGAGAACCTCCTGTATCCAGGAGGTTCTGTGGCCCCATCCACCAGTGTAGTGAGCCGTCTACACGAGCGACATTTCCCCAGTGTCATTGCTGGTACCTCAAACCGACCGCCACCCCGAAAAAAATGTTGTGTCTGTAGCAGGAGATAAATAAGGCGTGACACCTGCTATTTCTGTCCTGACTGCCCTGACCTATGCTTGGGGAGTGTTTCCGGAAGTACCACACACAGGTACACTTAGCATAGGGATTGCTTTTCACAGGACAGGCACACAGGGCTATTAGGGCCCTTTCACTCACAAAAATCTGAAAGAATAATCCTAAAACATAACATTTAATAGTTAATGCTGATAAAATCCTAATTAGTGTGTGCAAGAAAACTGTATACAGGGATAAGCATGGAGGCAAACCGCTAGATAGAGTGGTCCATGGTCACCCCAGCAACAGAAACAAAATAATTAAAGTGCACGGTGGCACTATGGTGGTAACCAGTGTGTCCTACCGGTACCCAGGGAAGGTCGTCAGGTGCTCCACCATACGATATTGAAGCAGTTGTTCATCCTGTATGGATGGTCGGATGAATAACAGGGTAGGAGAAAATTCAGATCAGACAATGCAGGGTCCCTAGGGTGATCCCTATAGCTGTCTAAACACCAACCCTAATGCTATAGATATGGTAGCAGCCTGACCACAGGGCACTCGTCCTTGAAAGGACGACCCCGTCCGGAACCTGTCCCTGTTCTAGAATACTATATGTCCCTAAATATGCATAGGCAAATCCCTACATGCACGTTTAGCTGCCAGGACATGGGGCAGTTCATCAGGGGAGATGATATGGTGTCAGGCAAGTCAAACCTGGATAAAGTGATCAAGCCTGCAGACCAAAATGACACGATCAGTCATATGGTCCTGAGGTGCACGAAGATGTTCGGCCCCTGCGTGGGCTACCTCATCGGTAGGAGGTTTAAGGAAAGATGCAGTATACAGATGTAAGTAACTGCATATGGGACGCCAACTGACCTGGTGTGCCCTCCTTGTTACCTCAGGACCATATGACTGATCGTGTCATTTTGGTCTGCAGGCTTGATCACTTTATCCAGGTTTGACTTGCCTGACACCATATCATCTCCCCTGATGAACTGCCCCATGTCCTGGCAGCGAAACGTGCATGTAGGGATTTGCCTATGCATATTTAGGGACATATAATATTCTAGAACAGGGACAGGTTCCGGACGGGGTCGTCCTTTCAAGGACGAGTGCCCTGTGGTCAGGCTGCTACCATATCTATAGCATTAGGGTTGGTGTTTAGACAGCTATAGGGATCACCCTAGGGACCCTACATGCATTGTCTGATCTGAATTTTCTCCTACCCTGTTATTCATCCGACCATCCATACAGGATGAACAACTGCTACAATATCGTATGGTGGAGCACCTGACGACCTTCCCTGGGTACCGGTAGGACACACTGGTTACCACCATAGTGCCACCGTGCACTTTAATTATTTTGTTTCTGTTGCTGGGGTGACCATGGACCACTCTATCTAGCGGTTTGCCTCCATGCTTATCCCTGTATACAGTTTTTTTGCACACACTAATTAGGATTTTATCAGCATTAACTATTAAATGTTATGTTTTAGGATTATTCTTTCAGATTTTTGCATATACCCCAGATGATCCAGAGCGCAGATATATATTGATCTGACCTCTATGCTTTACCTTTTGATTTTTCCCTTTCACTCACAGCTGCTGCAAACCTCTCCTTTCACCTGGGACAAAGTGCATAATGTACTTCGCCACATCTCTGGGCGATTTGCGCTTTGCACATTGTCCCATGGGGAAGGAGAGGTTTGTCCTATAAAGGTAAAAAAAATAAAAATAAATCACCGGTAAGCAAAAAAGTTAATGTTCTGTTCAAAAAGTTAAATAAAGTTTATATTTTCCGTTCAAATGTTATTATAAAGTTAATAAATTGATTGCGTTGTGGCCTGTTTTTTTTTTTTTTTACCTTCTAGGTGGACCAACCGATCAACCAGCTGCAGCACTGATGTGCACTCTGACAAAAGCATTGCGCTGCTGTCAGATTACACAAAAGTCGGTGTATGCGGCGCTGCAAGACGAGATTTCTCCTCTGCAGTAAAAGATACGTTTGCCGAGGCATATGAGCTGAGGGGGAGGTGGTGTTCATATACTTTGGCAAACACTTTGTATATAAAAACAAAATAAAAATCCTGGCAATGATTTATTCATCCACATCGATTGATGTGAATGGAGAAATCGGGTTTGCCAGGGCATACGGGCTGAGTGGGTTTGGATGTTGGGCGGAGCTCCTATGTCCTGGCAGACGCCTTCCCCCTCCTTTTTTTTTTTGGCAGAGATTTTTTCATCTACATTGATCAATGCGAATGAAGAAATCTGTGCCGTTCATTTTTTCTTTCAGCCCAGAGGCTGAACGAAAAAAAATATATATATCATTACCCGTATGCTCAATATAAGGAGAATAGCAGAAACTCCTAATGCTGGCAATACATGTAATGATTGCGGAGACCCTCAAATGCCAGGGCAGTATAAACACCCCACAAATGACCCCATTTTGGAAAGAAGACACCCCAAGGTATTCGCTGAGGGGCGTATTGAGTCCATGAAAGATTGAAATTTTTGTCCCAAGTTAGCAGAAAGGGAGACTTAGTGAGAAAAAAACTAAAAAAAATCTATTTCCGCTAACTTGTGCAAAAAAAAAAAATCTTCTATGAACTCGCCAAGCCCCTCATGGAATACCTTGGGGTGTCTTCTTTCCAAAATGGGGTCACATGTGGGGTATTTATACTGCCCTGGCATTTTAGGGGCCCTAAAGCGTGGGAAGAAGTCTGGGATCCAAATGTCTAAAAATGCCCTCCTAAAAGGAATTTGGGCCCCTTTGCGCATCTAGGCTGCAAAAAAGTATCACACATGTGGTATCGCCGTACTCAGGAGTAGTTGGGCAAAGTGTTTTGGGGTGTCATTTTACATATACCCATGCTGGGTGAGAAAAAATATCTCGGTCAAATGCCAACTTTGTATAAAAAAATTGGAAAAGTTGTCTTTTGCCGAGATATTTCTCTCACCCAGCATGGGTATATGTAAAAAGACACCCCAAAACACATTGCCCAACTTCTCCTGAGTACGGCGATACCACATGTGTGACACTTTTTTTCAGCCTAGGTGGGCAAAGGGGCCCACATTCCAAAGAGCACCTTTAGGATTTCACAGGACATTTTTTACACATTTTGATTTCAAACTACTTCTCACGCATTAGGGTCCCTAAAATGCCAGGGCAATATAACTACCCCACAAGTGACCCCATTTTGGAAAGAAGACACCCCAAGGTATTCCGTGAGGGGCATGGCGAGTTCCTAGAATTTTTTATTTTTTGTCACAAGTTAGCGGAAAATTATGATTTTTTTTTTCCTTACAAAGTCTCATATTCCACTAACTTGTGACAAAAAATTAAAACTTCCATGAACTCACTATGCCCCTCACGAAATACCTTGGGGTGTCTTCTTTCCAAAATGGGGTAACTTGTGTGGTAGTTATACTGCCCTGGCATTTTAGGGGCCCTAATGTGTGAGAAGTAGTTTGAAATCAAAATGTGTAAAAAAAATCCCCTGTGAAATCCTAAAGGTGCTCTTTGGAATGTCGGCCCCTTTGCCCACCTAGGCTGCAAAAAAGTATCACACATGTGGTATCGACGTACTCAGGAGAAGTTGGGCAATGTGTTTTGGGGTGTCATTTTACATATACCTATGCTGGGTGAGATAAATATCTCGGTCAAATGCCAACTTTGTATAAAAAAATGGGAAAAGTTGTCTTTTGCCGAGATATTTCTCTCACCCAGCATGGGTATATGTAAAAAGACACCCCAAAACACATTGCCCAACTTCTCCCGAGTACGTCGATACCACATGTGTGACACTCTTTTGCAGCCTAGGTGGGCAAAGGGGCCCACATTCCAAAGAGCACCTTTAGGATTTCACAGGGCATTTTTTACACATTTTGATTTCAAACTACTTCTCACGTTTCAAACTACTTCTACATTAGGGCCCCTAAAATGCCAGGGCAGTATAACTACCCCACAAGTGACCCCATTTTGGAAAGAAGACACCCCAAGGTATTTCGTGATGGGCATAGTGAGTTCATGGAAGTTTTTATTTTTTGTCACAAGTTAGTGGAATATGAGACTTTGTAAGGGAAAAAAAAAATCATCATTTTCCGCTAACTTGTGACAAAAAATAAAAAGTTCTATGAACTCACTATGCCCATCAGCGAATACCTTAGGGTGTCTACTTTCCGAAATGGGGTCATTTGTGGGGGTTTTCTACTGTCTGGGCATTGTAGAACCTCAGGAAACATGACAGGTGCTCAGAAAGTCAGAGCTGCTTCAAAAAGCTGAAATTCACATTTTTGTACCATAGTTTGTAAACGCTATAATTTTTAACCAAACCATTTTTTTTTTACCCAAACATTTTATAGATGTTTTAAAAAAAATAATTTACAACTGAAAGTAAAAAATGTAATTTTATTGCAAAAATTTGGGTAAATTTCGATTAATAACAAAAAAAGTAAAAATGTCAGCAGCAATGAAATACCACCAAATGAAGCTCTATTAGTGAGAAGAAAAGGAGGTAAAATTCATTTGGGTGGTAAGTTGTATGACCGAGCAATAAACCGTGAAAGTGTAGTGCAGAATTGTAAAAAGTGGTCTGGTCATTAAGGGTGTTTAAGCTAGGGGTCTGAGGTGGTTAAATGATCAAAAAAATCATATGTACCTAAAAATGGTTCCAATAAAAATGTCAGCTCTTCCTGCAAAAAAAGAGACCCTGCACAAGACGATCGGCAGGAAAATAAAAGAAATGTAGCTTTTGAGAAAATGAAAACACAAAAACATTATTTTTGTTTTCAAAAATGCTTTATTATGTAAATCTGGAACAACAAAAATCACTTATTTGGTATTGTCGTGTCCATATCAACCTGCCTTATAAAAGCAACACATGATCTGTCCTATCAGTAGAACTCCGTAAAAAACAAAAATAAAAACTGTGCCACAGTTAATATCGAGCAATCAAAGATCATATATACCCCAAAATAGTACCAACAAAACTGTCACTTTTTTACAAAATAGTATCAACAATACTGTCTTGTATTTTACAAAATGGGGTCACTTTTTGGGAGTTTCTACTCTAGGGGTGCATCAGGCGGTCTTCAAATGTGACATGGCAACTTAAAATTATCCCAGCAACATCTGCCCTCCAAAATCCATATGTCGATCCTTTCCCTCTGCACCCTGCCATGTGCCTATACAGCATTTTATGACCACATATGGGGTGTTTCTATAAACTGCAGAATCAGAGTAAAAAATATTAAAGAGGACCTTTAATGGGTTTGTAGTAAGTGAGATAAATCAAAAAGTTCTTTACCATTCCAAATAGCCCAAGCTGTTCTAAAGCATCCTAATTACCCTGATTAATTGGCAACAGCTGTTTTAATCAACTTAACAGGTGAAAAACAGCAGCTCTCTGTAGTTGGTTTGTGGACAGTCATGGCTAAGACAAAGGAGCTCAGTGAGGACCTGGGCTGCGCATTGTGGCTTCTCACAACTCAGGAAAGGGCTACAAGGCCATTTGTAAATGTTTTCAAGTTCCAGTGGCTGCAGTGCAAAGTATTATTAATAAATACAAGATGTTCCGCACTGTGGAAAATCTCAGAGGACGTGGTTGGAAGCCAAAAGTGACATATGTGCTGGCCAGGAGGATAGTTAGAGAGGTGAAAAAGAATCAAAGGATCACCACCAAGGCCATCCTGGTAAATCTGGGCTCTGCTGGTGGCAATGTCTCAAGGCAGACAATCCAACGGACACTGCACACTGCTGGGTTCCACAGATGCAGACGAAGGAGGACGCCACTTCTCCAGATAATGCACACAAAAGCTCACTTGGCCTTTGCAAAAGCTCATCTGGACAAAGAAGAAGACTTCTGGCAGGGGTCCAGCTGTCACTGATAGCCGTACCCCTGCTGTATGCTACGGCATTGGTGAAAACACAGATGCTGGCGCATTAACCCTTGCACGGCAGGGTCAGCGCTGACCGTGGCACGTGCGGTATCCTAACAGGTGCCGGTGTCCATGGTGTCCCCACGCTGCTGTGACGGCAGGGAAGGCAGCCTTCCTTAGTAGAGTTGAGCGAACACCTGGATGTTCGGGTTCGAGAAGTTCGGCCGAACTTCCCGGAAATGTTTGGGTTCGAGATCCGAACTCGACCCGAACTTCGCCCCGAACCCGAACCCCATTGAAGTCAATGGGGACCCAAACTTTTCGGCACTAAAAAGGCTATAAAATAGCCGAGGAAAGGGCTAGAGGGCTGCAAAAGGCAGCAAAATGTAGGTAAATCCTCTGCAAACAAATGTGGATAGGGAAATGAATTAAAATAAAAATAAAATAAATTAAAATTAACCAATATCAATTGGAGAGAGGTCTCATGGCAGAGAATCAGGCTTCATGTCATAGCAGAGAATCAAGCTTCACGTCACCCACCACTGGAACAGGCCATTGTCAGATATTTAGGCCCCGGCACCCAGACTGAGGAGAGAGGTCCCATAGCAGAGAATCAGGCTTCATGTCATAGCAGAGAATCAGGCTTCAAGTCATAGCAGAGAATCAGGCTTCATGGCATAGCAGAGAATCAGGCTTCACGTCACCCACCACTGGAACAGGCCATTGTCAGATATTTAGGCCCCATCACCCAGAGAGAGGAGAGAGGTCCCATAGCAGAGTATCAGGCTTCATGTCATAGCAGAGAATCAGGCTTCAAGTCATAGCAGAGTATCAGGCTTCATGGCATAGCAGAGAATCAGGCTTCACGTCACCCACCACTGGAACAGGCCATTGTCAGATATTTAGGCCCTGGCACCCAGACAGAGAAGAGAGGTCCCATAGCAGAGAATCAGGCTTCATGTCATAGCAGAGAATCAGGCTTCAAGTCATAGCAGAGAATCAGGCTTCATGTCATAGCAGAGAATCAGGCTTCACGTCACCCACCATTGGAACAGGCCATTGTCAGATATTTAGGCCCCGGCACCCAGACAGAGGAGAGGGGTCCCATAGCAGAGAATCATGCTTCATGTCATAGCAGAGAATCAGGCTTCAAGTCATAGCAGAGAATCAGGCTTCAAGTCATAGCAGAGAATCAGGCTTCATGTCATAGCAGAGAATCAGGCTTCACGTCACCCACCACTGGAACAGGCCATTGTCAGATATTTAGGCCCCGGCACCCAGACAGAGGAGAGAGGTCCCATAGCAGATAATCAGGCTTCATGGCATAGCAGAGAATCAGGCTTCAAGTCATAGCAGAGTATCAGGCTTCATGGCATAGCAGAGAATCAGGCTTCACGTCACCCACCACTTGAACAGGCCATTGTCAGATATTTAGGCCCTGGCACCCAGACAGAGAAGAGAGGTCCCATAGCAGAGAATCAGGCTTCATGTCATAGCAGAGAATCAGGCTTCAAGTCATAGCAGAGAATCAGGCTTCATGTCATAGCAGAGAATCAGGCTTCACGTCACCCACCATTGGAACAGGCCATTGTCAGATATTTAGGCCCCGGCACCCAGACAGAGGAGAGGGGTCCCATAGCAGAGAATCAGGCTTCATGTCATAGCAGAGAATCAGGCTTCAAGTCATAGCAGAGAATCAGGCTTCAAGTCAAAGCAGAGAATCAGGCTTCATGTCATAGCAGAGAATCAGGCTTCACGTCACCCACCACTGGAACAGGCCATTGTCAGATATTTAGGCCCCGGCACCCAGACAGAGGAGAGGGGTCCCATAGCAGAGAATCAGGCTTCATGTCATAGCAGAGAATCAGGCTTCAAGTCATAGCAGAGAATCAGGCTTCAAGTCATAGCAGAGAATCAGGCTTCATGTCATAGCAGAGAATCAGGCTTCACGTCACCCACCACTGGAACAGGCCATTGTCAGATATTTAGGCCCCGGCACCCAGACAGAGGAGAGAGGTCCCATAGCAGATAATCAGGCTTCATGGCATAGCAGAGAATCAGGCTTCAAGTCATAGCAGAGTATCAGGCTTCATGGCATAGCAGAGAATCAGGCTTCACGTCACCCACCACTTGAACAGGCCATTGTCAGATATTTAGGCCCTGGCACCCAGACAGAGAAGAGAGGTCCCATAGCAGAGAATCAGGCTTCATGTCATAGCAGAGAATCAGGCTTCAAGTCATAGCAGAGAATCAGGCTTCATGTCATAGCAGAGAATCAGGCTTCACGTCACCCACCATTGGAACAGGCCATTGTCAGATATTTAGGCCCCGGCACCCAGACAGAGGAGAGGGGTCCCATAGCAGAGAATCAGGCTTCATGTCATAGCAGAGAATCAGGCTTCAAGTCATAGCAGAGAATCAGGCTTCAAGTCATAGCAGAGAATCAGGCTTCATGTCATAGCAGAGAATCAGGCTTCACGTCACCCACCACTGGAACAGGCCATTGTCAGATATTTAGGCCCCGGCACCCAGACAGAGGAGAGAGGTCCCATAGCAGATAATCAGGCTTCATGGCATAGCAGAGAATCAGGCTTCACGTCACCCACCACTGGAACAGGCGACTGTCAGATATTTAGGCCCCAGCACCCAGACAGAGGAGAGAGGTCCCATAGCAGAGAATCAGGCTTCATGTCATAGCAGAGAATCAGGCTTCATGTCATAGCAAAGAATCAGGCTTTACGTCACCCACCACTGGAACAGGCCATTGTCAGATATTTAGGCCCCGGCACCCAGACAGAGGAGAGAGGTCCCATAGCAGAGAATCAGGCTTCATGTCATAGCAGAGAATCAGGCTTTAAGTCATAGCAGAGAATCAGGCTTCATGGCATAGCAGAGAATCAGGCTTCACTTCACCCACCACTGGAACAGGCCATTGTCAGATATTTAGGCCCCGGCACCCAGACAGAGGAGAGAGGTCCCATAGCAGAGAATCAGGCTTCATGTCATAGCAGAGAATCAGGCTTCAAGTCATAGCAGAGAATCAGGTATCAAGTCATAGCAGAGAATCAAGGCTTCATGTCATAGCAGAGAATCAGGCTTCACGTCACCCACCACTGGAACAAGCCATTGTCAGAGATTTAGGCCCCGGCACCCAGACAGAGGAGAGAGGTCCCATAGCAGAGAATCAGGCTTCATGTCATAGCAGAGAATTAATTAAAGGAAATTGTGGAGTCCGCACACCTTGTATAGTGGTGGGTGCTCGCAGAGGACTTCAGTCGTAGAATATGTAGAGATAATCCACGGCACACCAATGTTTTTTGCTTTGCAAATTTATTATAGGTACAAAAAAAATATTCAGAAGAGTTGTCAATATATGACTAATCGCGCCATGATTATAGTATGAGCATATATCACATATATTTGTAGGCCATAATATGTCCCAACGTTTCGGTTGTGTCAAGACCTTTCTCAAGGGATCTGTGAAGGAGTATAAATATAAAGGTTTTATTGGCTTGTCATTGCGGCGACCATAGTATACTATTGACACATGATAAAGAAGAGGACAATGAAAAAGGAGGAGGAATTATATATATATATATACACAAGTCTCAGATTTATGACACTAGTAAAAGGAGAGTAGAAGGTAGGTAAAGTAAGAGGGATGTGAGACTGGTTGAACAGATACCATCTCTAATAGAAGGAGGACATAGTAATCAGAACGGGGCTACAGCATGAACCATTACTCATCAATAGATCATAATATTGAGTCAGGAATCAATGTAGTAGATAAGCTTAATTAGTATGGTAAATATAGAGAAAAAATATATATAAATCGATCAGCGGAATGAATATGAGTATATAGTACATAAGTATATAGTACATGAGCTTACCATGGCCGGGTAGCAAACGGCGTGTTGCAGGCGCTGTGTGTGTGTCTGCCTGTTTGCGATTTAAGCCGTGGGGCCGGAAGTCATGTGTGCGCTCTGACCTATGCCTGGGTTCAGCGGGTCACATGATCGCCAGTGACGTCATGTGAACCGTGTGATCGCAGGACATAGTGTGCACATGCGCACTAGGTACTGGGACGGAGAATAAGGAATAGCTTTGTGCTGGGGATTGTGTACTGTGTTTATACCTATAAGAAGGGAATAATGGGCTAGAGATCAGTCCGCTGGTTGATTTGAGGGGAAGAAGAAAAGTTATATAAAGGATATTGAGGATATTTATGATAAAGAGTATATATAGTTCTATGCTGGCGCTTTAGTTAAAGAGAATAGAGAAAGTTATATCAAGTAAAAAGGGGTCACATATATCTGTATATGGAGTAATTTAAAGCATAATTAAACAAACACATAGATTCTCGTCATACTAGAATATAAGGAATAAAGAAACAAAGAAACAAAAAAAAAAAAAGGCGAAAAAATCACATTATATAGTTCTATATTGTATAAATGAGTATATAGGCATATAAGTATCTATGTGTACTATAATCTTATACTATATTCTAATCAATGATGAGAGGGAGGGTGGGGAGGAGAAGGGGTGGGAAAAAAGGGGGGGGAAGGGAAAAAAGGGGGGGAGGGGAAAAGGGAGGAGGGAGAGGAAAGGGAAAAGGATGGGAGGAAAATGCGGGGAAAGGGAGAGGGGGGGGTTGGGGTTATTTTCTCACCAACTTGTATATTGACTATGATTATAATCCAACTAGGGAGCCTGAAATAAAAGGAGAAGTATATACATATCAATATCAATGAATTAACATTATGGCACCATATCAATCCACAATACTGAAAAATAAGAATAAATATTTAAAGATTGAATATTTAAAGATCACAGTAAAAGTCACATTCACGGTTAAGGCCTCTCGGGGATAAAGTGTCCAGTCGGTGTATCCAGAAACTTTCTCTTTGTTTTAATGTTTTAATCCTGTTACCGCCTCTCCGTGGGGTATTAACTTGTTCCAAGACCTGATAGCGTAAGGATGAAATCTGGTGGTTGTGTACCTTGAAATGTGCTGGGATTTAATTAGATAAACGACAAATGAGGAATAACAAGTATAGTATCCTTTGATAGGGAATCTTTTGCCAGTGTGTGGATGTGCAATAAAGTTACCCTTAATCACACTCGAACATTGTGCACAATGTAGGCACGGGAAAGTGCCGTATTTGGGATTCTGTAAAAAACGTTGTTTGGGTATTTTGTTTAGAGGTCCGATGTCTGCACGGATGAGGTGGTCCCTAATGTTTTGTGATCTTTTGTAACAAATGATGGGAGGAGACTGAAACTCTGGAATCTCGGGGTATGCTTGTGACAGTATAGACCATTGTTTTCTACACTGCGTGCAGAATTATTAGGCAAATGAGTATTTTGACCACATCATCCTCTTTATGCATGTTGTCTTACTCTAAGCTGTATAGGCTCGAAAGCCTACTACCAGTTAAGCATATTAGGTGATGTGCATCTCTGTAATGAGAAGGGGTGTGGTCTTATGACATCAACACCCTATATCAGGTGTGCATAATTATTAAGCAACTTCCTTTCCTTTGGCAAAATGGGTCAAAAGAAGGACTTGACAGGCTCAGAAAAGTCAAAAATAGTGAGATATCTTGCAGAGGGATGCAGCACTCTTAAAATTGCAAAGCTTCTGAAGCGTGATCATCGAACAATCAAGCGTTTCATTCAAAATAGTCAACAGGGTCGCAAGAAGCGTGTGGAAAAACCAAGGCGCAAAATAACTGCCCATGAACTGAGAAAAGTCAAGCGTGCAGCTGCCAAGATGCCACTTGCCACCAGTTTGGCCATATTTCAGAGCTGCAACATCACTGGAGTGCCCAAAAGCACAAGGTGTGCAATACTCAGAGACATGGCCAAGGTAAGAAAGGCTGAAAGACGACCACCACTGAACAAGACACACAAACTGAAACGTCAAGACTGGGCCAAGAAATATCTCAAGACTGATTTTTCTAAGGTTTTATGGACTGATGAAATGAGAGTGAGTCTTGATGGGCCAGATGGATGGGCCCGTGGCTGGATTGGTAAAGGGCAGAGAGCTCCAGTCCGACTCAGACGCCAGCAAGGTGGAGGTGGAGTACTGGTTTGGGCTGGTATCATCAAAGATGAGCTTGTGGGGCCTTTTCGGGTTGAGGATGGAGTCAAGCTCAACTCCCAGTCCTACTGCCAGTTTCTGAAAGACACCTTCTTTAAGCAGTGGTACAGGAAGAAGTCTGCATCCTTCAAGAAAAACATGATTTTCATGCAGGACAATGCTCCATCACACGCGTCCAAGTACTCCACAGCGTGGCTGGCAAGAAAGGGTATAAAAGAAGAAAATCTAATGACATGGCCTCCTTGTTCACCTGATCTGAACCCCATTGAGAACCTGTGGTCCATCATCAAATGTGAGATTTACAAGGAGGGAAAACAGTACACCTCTCTGAACAGTGTCTGGGAGGCTGTGGTTGCTGCTGCACGCAATGTTGATGGTGAACAGATCAAAACACTGACAGAATCCATGGATGGCAGGCTTTTGAGTGTCCTTGCAAAGAAAGGTGGCTATATTGGTCACTGATTTGTTTTTGTTTTGTTTTTGAATGTCAGAAATGTATATTTGTGAATGTTGAGATGTTATATTGGTTTCACTGGTAAAAATAAATAATTGAAATGGGTATATATTTGTTTTTTGTTAAGTTGCCTAATAATTATGCACAGTAATAGTCACCTGCACACACAGATATCCCCCTAAAATAGCTAAAACTAAAAAACAAACTAAAAACTACTTCCAAAAATATTCAGCTTTGATATTAATGAGTTTTTTGGGTTCATTGAGAACATGGTTATTGTTCAATAATAAAATTAATCCTCAAAAATACAACTTGCCTAATAATTCTGCACTCCCTGTAATTGTATGTTGGATTTTTGGAGCAAGGGGATGATATGTGAGAATGCATGGCATCCGTGGTGGGGGAATGGTAATTTGTGAAGTAGTCTTCTTGGGTATTGTCGGTTTATTGGTAATCAATTGGTCAGGATAGCCTCTTTGTCTAAATTTGGATTTCATGTCTAGTTGTCTCTGATGTAATGTGGATGGATCTGTTACTATTCTTTCTAACCTTGTGAGTTGAGATTTGGGAAGTGACGCTTTGGTGGCTCTAGAGTGGTTACTAGTGTAATGTAGTAAGCTGTTCCTGTCTGTTGGTTTATTGTAAAGGTCAAATTGAATGTGTCCTGATGGATCTTTGAGGACTAAGGTATCTAGAAAGCTGATTCTCTAGGTATTAGTTATGACTGTGAAGCCAAGTTCTGGGTAAATATTGTTAAGGTAGTGATGAAAGTGCAAAGCACTTGATATGGGACCTCTCCACAAACAGAAAATATCATCGATAAATCGAAGCCATATTTTCGCATGTTGTTGAAAGAGATGATGTGTATAGACAAACTGTTCCTCAAAGTGGATCATGAAGGCGTTTGCATAGGGCGGGGCTACGTTAGCCCCCATTGCGGTACCCCGTTTTTGAACTTAGTACTGATTGCCAAAGAGGAAGTAGTTTTCCTGTAACACTAGAGTAAGCAGAGATAGGCAGAATTCCTGTTGTGCAGGAGTTAAAGTAGAGGTAGTAGAAAGTAAGTGTGCTGTGGCTTTGATACCTTTGTCATGTTCGATGGACGTATATAAACTGTTGACATCCATAGTCAACAGAATAGTATCTGGTTCTGGTTGAATCTGTTTGATTTTGGAAATGAAATCATTGGTGTCTAATAGAAATGATCGTGACGTCTTGATAAGTGGGGTAAGTATACGATCTAAGTAGATGGAGAGAGGAGACAGGATGGATTCTGTAGAGGCAACGATTGGTCTTCCGGGGGGGTTCTCTAGATTCTTGTGTATTTTGGGCAAGATATAAAAAACTGGAGTTATTGGATGTTGTTTGGTTAAATAAGTTGTGGTTTTGCTATCGATTATGCCTTGTTCTTGATAGTGCAATAAGGTGGACTGAATTTTTTTGGCTAACATTAATGTTGGGTTAGATGGTAATGGCACATAGGTAGTAGAGTCACTCAATTGTTTTTCCACTTCATTAATGTACATAGACTTGTTCATGACTACTATTGCACCCCCTTTGTCAGCAGGTTTAATGATAATGTCTTGATTGGTTTGTAATTCTGTAATAGCCCTTTGTTCTTCTATAGGGAGGTTATTGGTGTGTTTGAATTTACCAGTCTGTTGAGCCTTAATAATCTGTTGAATAGATTGGTATGTGAAAGAGATATAGGTTTCTGCTGGGTGATAAGTTCTGGGAGGCATGAATGTGCTTTTTAATCTCAGATCTAAGTTCTTTAATGATAGAGGGTCTGATGTGCTAACTTGTGATGGGATTGAAAAGGGGTCTGTCTGGTTAAAATGTGCCTTTAACCTTATGTTGCGAAAAAAAAACGCTGTAATTCTAATTCCAAATGGAATGTGTCAAGAGGAGTGGTGGGACAAAAGATTAATCCTTTTTGCAAAACTGAGATGTGTGCTGGAGATAAGTTCGTGGAGGAAATATTGACAACTAAGTTCTCAACTTTACCTGAGAGCGAGTCTGTATTCTGTTGTCGGTGTCTGTGCCTTTTGCCCCTCCACGTTTCGTTTCTGTTGTAGCGTTGGCGTGTCCGTCCTCGTCCTAAAAAAGGTTGGGAGTTATATTGATTGTAGGATCGGTCGCTTTCAGATCCAGAGGAACTTGCAGAGAAGTGTTGTTGGCGGTTATCCCGTGGTGGGCGAAAGTTGGGATCCCTCCACCTGTAGACTCGATTGGAGCGATAGTCTTCCGCGGCTCTGATAAACTTTGTTCTTTTCCTGTTCTCTGTCAGCTTCTGGAACTCAGAAATCTGTTTGGTTGTTTTCTCCTTTAGAATCCCCTCGGTATGCGACCGCTTTTGTGATACTCGGTAAGTGTACTGCAATGTAACTGCAGTGAAACCAGTCTTCGTTGATCACGTGTGTAATCTCTGGTTTTCCATTCCTGTGAGGGAATTTGTAAGAAATCATTCCCCAGTTGTACCTGGGCGATGATATTGTTGGTAGCTTCAAGATCATATGAAAAAGTGTTCTGAGACATATAGTCTGGGTGCTGGATCCACAGGGGAAACTTCAATTAAAGGAAATTGTGGAGTCCGCACACCTTGTATAGTGGTGGGTGCTCGCAGAGGACTTCAGTCGTAGAATATGTAGAGATAATCCACGGCACACCAATGTCTTTTGCTTTGCAAATTTATTATAGGTACAAAAAAAATATTCAGAAGAGTTGTCAATATATGACTAATCGCGCCATGATTATAGTATGAGCATATATCACATATATTTGTAGGCCATAATATGTCCCAACGTTTCGGTCGTGTCAAGACCTTTCTCAAGGGATCTGTGAAGGAGTATAAATATAAAGGTTTTATTGGCTTGTCATTGCGGCGACCATAGTATACTATTGACACATGATAAAGAAGAGGACAATGAAAAAGGAGGAGGAATTATATATATATATACACACAAGTCTCAGATTTATGACACTAGTAAAAGGAGAGTAGAAGGTAGGTAAAGTAAGAGGGATGTGAGACTGGTTGAACAGATACCATCTCTAATAGAAGGAGGACATAGTAATCAGAACGTGGCTACAGCATGAACCATTACTCATCAATAGATCATAATATTGAGTCAGGAATCAATGTAGTAGATAAGCTTAATTAGTATGGTAAATATAGAGAAAAAATATATATAAATCGATCAGCGGAATGAATATGAGTATATAGTACATAAGTATATAGTACATGAGCTTACCATGGCCGGGTAGCAGACGGCGTGTTGCAGGCGCTGTGTGTGTGTCTGCCTGTTTGCGATTTAAGCCGTGGGGCCGGAAGTCATGTGTGCGCTCTGACCTATGCCTGGGTTCAGCGGGTCACATGATCGCCAGTGACGTTATGTGAACCGTGTGATCGCAGGACATAGTGTGCACATGCGCACTAGGTACTGGGAAGGAGAATAAGGAATAGCTTTGTGCTGGGGATTGTGTACTGTGTTTATACCTATAAGAAGGGAATAATGGGCTAGAGATCAGTCCGCTGGTTGATTTGAGGGGAAGAAGAAAAGTTATATAAAGGATATTGAGGATATTTATGATAAAGAGTATATATAGTTCTATGCTGGCGCTTTAGTTAAAGAGAATAGAGAAAGTTATATCAAGTAAAAAGGGGTCACATATATCTGTATATGGAGTAATTTAAAGCATAATTAAACAAACACATAGATTCTCGTCATACTAGAATATAAGGAATAAAGAAACAAAAAAACAAAGAAACAAAAAACAAACGGCGAAAAAATCACATTATATAGTTCTATATTGTATAAATGAGTATATATGCATATAAGTATCTATGTGTACTATAATCTTATACTATATTCTAACCAATGATGAGAGGGAGGGTGGGGAGGAGGGAAAAAAAGGGGGGAGGGGGAAAGGGAGGAGGGAGAGGAAAGGGAAATGGGATTGGTAACAAAAATTGTTCGGTCCTAATAGTGGATTTGTGTTTGGAAATACGGTTCCTTATTTGTTGCGCGGTTTCGCCCACATAACAAAGTCCACGCGAAACCACGCAACAAATAAGGAACCGTATTTCCAAACACAAATCCACTATTAGGACCGAACAATTTTTGTTACCAATCCCAGCACATTTCAAGGAACACAACCACCAGATTTCATCCTTACGCTATCAGGTCTTGGAACAAGTTAATACCCCACGGAGAGGCGGTAACAGGATTAAAACATTGAAACAAAGAGAAAGTTTCTGGATACACCGACTGGACACTTTATCCCCGAGAGGCCTTAACCGTGAATGTGACTTTTACTGTGATCTTTAAATATTCAATCTTTAAATATTTATTCTTATTTTTCAGTATTGTGGATTGATATGGTGCCATAATGTTAATTCATTGATATTGATATGTATATACTTCTCCTTTATTTCAGGCTCCCTAATTGGATTATAATCATAGTCAATATACAAGTTGGTGAGAAAATAACCCCACCCCCCCCCCCCCTCTCCCTTCCCCCGCATTTTCCTCCCATCCTTTTCCCTTTCCTCTCCCTCCTCCCTTTCCCCCTCCCCCCTTTTTTTCCCTTCCCCCCCTCTTTTTTCCCACCCCTTCTCCTCCCCACCCTCCCTCTCATCATTGATTAGAATATAGTATAAGATTATAGTACACATAGATACTTATATGCCTATATACTCATTTATACAATATAGAACTATATAATGTGATTTTTTTCGCCGTTTGTTTTTTGTTTCTTTGTTTTTTTGTTTCTTTATTCCTTATATTCTAGTATGACGAGAATCTATGTGTTTGTTTAATTATGCTTTAAATTACTCCATATACAGATATATGTGACCCCTTTTTACTTGATATAACTTTCTCTATTCTCTTTAACTAAAGCGCCAGCATAGAACTATATATACTCTTTATCATAAATATCCTCAATATCCTTTATATAACTTTTCTTCTTCCCCTCAAATCAACCAGCGGACTGATCTCTAGCCCATTATTCCCTTCTTATAGGTATAAACACAGTACACAATCCCCAGCACAAAGCTATTCCTTATTCTCCGTCCCAGTACCTAGTGCGCATGTGCACACTATGTCCTGCGATCACACGGTTCACATAACGTCACTGGCGATCATGTGACCCGCTGAACCCAGACATAGGTCAGAGCGCACACATGACTTCCGGCCCCACGGCTTAAATCGCAAACAGGCAGACACACATACAGCACCTGCAACACGCCGTCTGCTACCCGGCCATGGTAAGCTCATGTACTATATACTTACTGTATGTACTATATACTCATATTCATTCCTCTGATCGATTTCTATATTTTTTTTCTCTATATTTACCATACTAATTAAGCTTATCTACTACATTGATTCCTGACTCAATATTATGATCTATTGAAGAGTAATGGTTCATGCTGTAGCCCAGTTCTGATTACTATGTCCTCCTTCTATTAGAGATGGTATCTGTTCAACCAGTCTCACATCCCTCTTACTTTACCTACCTTCTACTCTCCTTTTACTAGTGTCATAAATCTGAGACTTGTGTATATATATATATATATAATTCCTCCTCCTTTTTCATTGTCCTCTTCTTTATCATGTGTCAATAGTATACTATGGTCGCCGCAATGACAAGCCAATAAAACCTTTATATTTATACTCCTTCACAGATCCCTTGAGAAAGGTCTTGACAGGACCGAAACGTTGGGACATATTATGGCCTACAAATATATATATGCTCATACTATAATCATGGCGCGATTAGTCATATATTGACAACTCTTCTGAATATTTTTTTTGTACCTATAATAAATTTGCAAAGCAAAAGACATTGGTGTGCCGTGGATTATTTCTACATAGCAGAGAATCAGGCTTCACGTCACCCACCACTGGAACAGGCCACTGTCAGATATTTTTAGGCCCCGGCACCCAGACAGAGGAGAGAGGTCCCATAGCAGAGAATCAGGCTTCATGTCATAGCAGAGAATCAGGCTTCATGTCACCCAACACTGGAACAGGCCATTGTCAGATATTCTTAGGCCCCGGCACCCAGACAGAGGAGAGAGGTCCCATAGCAGAGAATCAGGCTTCATGTCATAGCAGAGAATCAGGCTTCATGTCACCCAACACTGGAACAGGCCATTGTCAGATATTTTTAGGCCCCAGTACCCAGACAGAGGAGAGAGGTCCCATAGCAGAGAATCAGGCTTCATGTCATAGCAGAGAATCATGCTTCATGTCACCCAACACTGGAACAGGCCACTGTCAGATATTTTTAGGCCCCGGCACCCAGACAGAGGAGAGGTTCATTCAACTTTGGGTTGCCCCGCAATATAATGGTAAAATAAAAATAAAAAAAGGATTGAATGAGGAAGTGCCCTGGAGTACAATAATATATGGTTAAGGGGAGGTAGTTATAAATGTCTAATCTGCACAAGGGATGGACAGGTCCTGTGGGATACATGCTTGGTTCATTTTTATGAACGTCAGCTTGTCCACATTGGCTATAGACAGGCGGCTGCGTTTGTCTGTAATGACGCCCCCTGCCGTGCATAATACACGTTAAGACAAAACTCTGGCCGCCGGGCAGGCCAACACCTCCAAGGCATAAAAGGCTAGCTCTGGCCACGTGGACAATTTGGAGACCCAGAAGTTGAATGGGGCCGAACCATCAGTCAGTACGTGGAGGGGTGTGCACACGTACTGTTCGACCATGTTAGTGAAATGTTGCCTCCTGCTAACACGTTCCTTATCAGGTGGTGGTGCAGTTAGCTGTGGCGTGGTGACAAAACTTTTCCACATCTCTGCCATGCTAACCCTGCCCTCAGAGGAGCTGGCCGTGACACAGCTGCGTTGGCGACCTCTTGCTCCTCCTCTGCCTTCGCCTTGGGCTTCCACTTGTTCCCCTGTGACATTTGGGAATGCTCTCAGTAGCGCGTCTACCAACGTGCGCTTGTACTCGCGCATCTTCCTATCACGCTCCAGTGCAGGAAGTAAGGTGGGCACATTGTCTTTGTACCGGGGATCCAGCAGGGTGGCAACCCAGTAGTCCGCACACGTTAAAATGTGGGCAACTCTGCTGTCGTTGCGCAGGCACTGCAGCATGTAGTCGCTCATGTGTGCCAGGCTGCCCAGAGGTAAGGACAAGCTGTCCTCTGTGGGAGGCGTATCGTCATCGTCCTGCGTTTCCCCCCAGCCACGCACCAGTGATGGGCCCGAGCTGCTTTGGGTGCCACCCCGCTGTGAACATGCTTCATCCTCATCCTCCTCCACCTCCTCCTCATCCTCCTCATCCTCGGCCTCCTCGTCCTCCAGTAGTGGGCCCTGTCTGGCCACATTTGTACCTGGCCTCTGCTGTTGCAAAAAACCTCCCTCTGAGTCACTTCGAAGAGACTGGCCTGAAAGTGCTAAAAATGACCCCTCTTCCTCCTCCTCCTCCTGGGCCACCTCCTCTTCCATCATCGCCCTAAGTGTTTTCTCAAAGAGACATAGAAGTGGTATTGTAACGCTGATAACGGCGTCATCGCCACTGGCCATGTTGGTGGAGTACTCGAAACAGCGCAACAGGGCACACAGGTCTCACATGGAGGCCCAGTCATTGGTGGTAGAGTGGTGCTGTTCCGCAGTGCGACTGACCCGTGCATGCTGCAGCTGAAACTCCACTATGGCCTGCTGCTGCTCGCACAGTCTGTCCAGCATGTGCAACGTGGAGTTCCACCTGGTGGGCACGTCGCATATGAGGCGGTGAGTGGGAAGGCCGAAGTTACGCTGTAGTGCAGACAGGCGAGCAGCGGCAGGATGTGAACGCCGGAAGCGCGCACAGACGACCCGCACTTTATGCAGCAGCTCTGACATGTCGAGGTAGTTGTGAATGAACTTCTGCACCACCAAATTCAGCACATGCGCCAGGCAAGGGATGTGCGTCAAACCGGCTAGTCCCAGAGCTGCAACGAGATTTCGCCCATTATCGCATACCACCAGGCCGGGCTTGAGGCTCACCGGCAGCAACCACTCGTCGGTCTGTTGTTCTATACCCCGCCACAACTCCTGTGCGGTGTGGGGCCTGTCCCCCAAACATATGAGTTTCAGAATGGCCTGCTGACGTTTACCCCGGGCTGTACTGAAGTTGGTGGTGAAGGTGTGTGGCTGACTGGATGAGCAGGTGGAAGAAGAGGAGGAGGAAGCCGAGTAGGAGGAGGAGGAGACAGGAGGCAAAGAATGTTGCCCTGCGATCCTTGGCGGCGGAAGGACGTGCGCCAAACAGCTCTTCGCCTGGGGCCCAGCCGCCACTACATTTACCCAGTGTGCAGTTAGGGAGATATAGCGTCCCTGGCCGTGCTTACTGGTCCACGTATCTGTGGTTAGGTGGACCTTGCCACAGATGGCGTTGCGCAGTGCACACTTGATTTTATCGGATACTTTGTTGTGCAGGGAAGGCACGGCTCTCTTGGAGAAGTAGTGCCGGCTGGGAACAACATACTGTGGGACAGCAAGCGACATGAGCTGTTTGAAGCTGTCTGTGTCCACCAGCCTGAATGACAGCATTTTTATAGGCCAGTAGTTTAGAAATGCTGGCATTCAGGGCCAGGGATCGAGGGTGGCTAGGTGGGAATTTACGCTTTCTCTCAAATGTTTGTGAGATGGAGAGCTGAACGCTGCCGTGTGACATGGTTGAGATGCTTGGTGACGGAGGTGGTGGTGTTGGTGATACATGCTTGGTGACGGAGGCGGAGGAAGAGGCCGAGGCGGCGGCAGCAGCAGAAGAGGTAGCAGGGGGAGCCTGAGTGAGTTCCTTGTTTTTAAGGTGTTTACTCCACTGCAGTTCATGCTTTGCATGCAGGTGCCTGGTCATGCAGGTTGTGCTAAGGTTCAGAACGTTAATGCCTCGCTTCAGGCTCTGATGGCACAGCGTGCAAACCACTCAGGTCTTGTCGTCAGCACATTGCTTGAAGAACTGCCACGCCAGGGAACTCCTTGAAGCTGCCTTTGGGGTGCTCGGTCCCAGATGGCGGTGGCCAGTAGCAGACGGACTCTCTTGGCGGCGGGTGTTCTGCTTTTGCCCACTGCTCCCTCTTTTGCTACTCTGTTGGCTCGGTCTCACCACTGCCTCTTCCTCCGAATTCTGAAAGTCAGTGGCACGACCTTCATTCCATGTGGGGTCTAGGACCTCATCGTCCCCTGCATCATCTTGCACCCAGTCTTCCTCCCTGACCTCCTGTTCAGTCTGCACACTGCAGAAAGACGCAGCAGTTGGCACCTGGGTTTCGTCATCATCAGAGACGTGCTTAGGTGGTATTCCCATGTCCTCATCAGGAAACATAAGTGGTTGTGCGTTCTATCTCTTCCACCCCTGGGGAAGGGCTAGGTGGATGCCCTTGGGAAACCCTGCCAGCAGAGTCTTCAAACAGCATAAGAGACTGCTGCATAACTTGGGGGTCAGACAGTTTCCCTGATAGGCATGAGGGTGATGTGACAGACTGATGGGCTTGGTTTTCAGGCACTATCTGTGCGCTTTCTGCAGAAGACTGGGTGGGAGATAATGTGAACGTGCTGGATCCACTGTCGGCCACCCAATTGACTAATGCCTGTACCTGTTCAGGCCTTACCATCCTTAGAACGGCATTGGACCCCACCAAATATCGCTGTAAATTCTGGCTGCTACTGGGACCTGAGGTAGTTGGTTCACTAGGACGTGTGGCTGTGGCAGAACGGCCACGTCCTCTCCCAGCACCAGAGGGTCCACTAACACCACCACGACCATGTCCGTGTTCCTTACTAGATGTTTTCCTCATTGTTACCGTTCACCACAATAAGAAAAAAATTATTTGGCCCAATGTATTGAATTCAAATTCAGGCCTTTTTTTTACAGGCACCTAACACTATCTGGCTATCTATTTAGGTACCGTATTACACTAATACAGGCACAGCAGTAACGACAGATTTAGCTGAATATAAATTGTAGGCCTAGTATTTAGGCGCTGGATGACAGGTATCCCTTTTACGGACAGAATTAGACTTGGAAATGCACGGTAGCGTGTGAAGTTATTGAGGATGACCCTATCCGCACCTTCAATCTAATATACCCTTTTATGGATAGATTTAAACTTGGCCTGATAGAGCAGAAACTACTAATTTAGGTAATTGCTAAGTTGGGAATTGTATTTCAACCCAGAACAAAAACTGTCCTTTGGCAGACACTAAATAGATTGACCAGCCACAGCAGTAACAACAGATTTAGCTGAATATAAATTGTAGGCCTAGTATTTAGGCGCTGGATGACAGGTATCCCTTTTTACGGACAGAATTAGACTTGGAATTGCACTGTAGCGTGTGAAGTTATTGAGGATGACCCTATCCGCACCTTCAATCTAATATACCCTTTTATGGATAGATTTAACCTTGGCCTGATAGAGCAGAAACCACTAATTTAGGGAATTGCTAAGTTGGGAATTGTATTCAACCCAGAACAAAAACTGTGCTTCGGCAGACAGCAGACAGTATTACAATTGGCTAGCCACAGCTGAAACACCAGATTTAGGGTACTGCTATTTTGGCAATTGTATTTTACCCCTCAATAAAATAGCAAGCACAGCCAAGCCCCTGATGTAGGATATAGCAAAAAAAAAAAAACACACTATTGATGGTTAAAAATGGACTTGGTGGCAGCTTGTGCTGGCGCACCACAAGACACAAACTGGCCGCCGATCACCCCTAGAAAAAAGTGACTGAAAAACACTCTGGGCAGCCTTAAAACAGTGAGCAATTGAATAGCAGAGGTTGTATGATACACAGCTGTATATCGATCACTTCAGTAAATAAATCTCTGCCTAATCTTGCCCTAACAGCAGCAGCTGCATCCTCTCCCTACACTGATAAGAGCAGAGTGACGTGTGGCGCTACGTGACTCCAGCTTAAATAGAGGCTGGGTCACATGCTGCACTGGCCAATCACAGCCATGCCAATAGTAGGCATGGCTGTGATGGCCTCTTGGGGCAAGTAGTATGACGCTTGTTGATTGGCTGCTTTGCAGCCTTTCAAAAAGCGCCAAGAAAGCGCCGAACACCGAACCCGAAACCAGACTTTTACGAAAATGTTCGGGTTTGGGTCCGTGTCACGGACACTCCAAAATTCGGTACGAACCCGAACTATACAGTTCGTGTTCGCTCATCCCTATTCCTTAGTCATCGTGGCTGCCTTCTGGGAGAGCCTGTGAGATCCAGCCCCCTGGATCTCAAAGGCAAGCAGGCTGTAAGTGTATTACAGTCTGTAATACACTTACAGCCAATGCATTACAATATAGAAGTATTGTAATGCATTGTAAAGGGGATCAAACCCCCAAAAGTTGAAGTCCCTGAGTGGAACAAAAAATAGTGAATTTTTTTTTTAATCATGTTTCCTTCATTTGGTGTAAAAAAGGAGAAGCCTTCAACCCAAAGAACACCATCCCCACTGTCAAACATGGTGGTGGGAACCTAATGCTTTGGGGTGTTTTTCAGCCAATGGACCAGGGAACCTAATTACAGTAAAGGCACCATGAAAAAAGAGCAATACATGAGGATTCTCAATGACAACATCAGGCAGTCTGCAGAGAAACTTGGCCTTGGGCACCAGTGGACATTTCAGCATGACAATGACCCCAAACACACAGCAAAAGTGGTGAACAAATGGTTAGCAGACAACAACATTAACGTTTTGGACTGGCCCAGCCAGAGTCCAGACTTGAATCCAATTGAGAATCTGTGGAGGGAGCTAAAGATCAGGGTGATGGCAAGAAGTCCCTTCAACCTGAAAGATTTGGAGCTTATTGCTAGTGTTGATCACGAATATTCGAATTTCGAATTTTTATCGCGAATATAGGTACTTCGAAAATTCGCGAATATTTTGAATATAGTGATATATGTTCGTAATTTCGAATATTCGATTTTTTTTAAATCAGTACACATGATCCCTCCCTGCTTCTAGCTTGTGGGTCAATGAGAAGGCTGCAGTATATTTGACTTTAGGAGTAGTGTTGTTTGCGAATTTTCGTAATGCGAATTTTCGTAATGTGATTTTTTCAACTTACAACTATTAGACAAAGAAGATTATAGCACAATATTATCAAAATTGCTCTATATTCGTTTTTTTCCCGAATATTTGCTATATTGCTATAACTTAGTTTTTTTGAATATTCGTAATATTCTAAAACAAGAATATATATCAATATAGCGAATCTTCGAAAAAAAAACGAATGTAGAGCAATTTAGCTAATATAGTGCTATAATCTTCTTTGTCTAATAGTTGTAAGTTGAAAAAATCGCAATAAAAATTTGCATGACGAAAATTCGCATGACGAAAATTCGCATATTACACGATCATTACAAAAAAAAAATCATGGAATATAACGAATATTCGACGAATATTCTACAAAATATTCGCGAAATATCGCAAATTCGAATATGACCCCTGCCGCTCATCACTACTCATTGCTAAGGATGAATGGGCCAAAATACCTGTGGAGACATACAAAAAGCTGGTCTGCAATTATAGGAAGCGTTTGATTGCTGTAATAGCCAATAAAGGCTTTTCTATTGATTATTGAGAAGGGTATGAATAATTCTGGACTGGACACTTTTCGCTCAAATGTAAATAAAAGCTGAGAAATGTTTTTTTTTCTACAATAATGCCTCTTGTACATCATCTTATTATCTTTTGGGAAACACCTATGTAATTCCCCGTCAAAAAATTACTTGCTGGTTGAATAAAAGTAACTTTAAGTCAAAATTTGCCAGGGGTATGAATAATTATGGGCAGCACTGTACATGCTTTTTGCAGCAAAATAACCCCCAAACCATATACCTTTGTAAGCTAATCTTGATATGAACAGAGCTAAGCTTATGTTATGTTGGCCTCAATTAATACAGTACACTGTAGTGTCCTGGATCCTGGTCTGGACCCTATTGGTTTACACTGAGTACACTGGTACTGAAAATGAAACGCATAAAAGCAATGTACCCAAGAACAGTAAAATGCACAAAACAGTATGTAAATATACACAATACTTCCCTGAAAATAAGACCTACTTCTAGTTATGCCTCTCGCTGTAATATAAGGCATCCCCCCGAAAATAAGGCCTCCCCGATAATAAAGCCACACCAGGCCCCCGAAGCTACGGTACCGTAAGACGTCTGACTCCTCTGGACCCTACGGGCGCCGCCACGCAGCTCACCGGGCGCCGCCACGCAGCTCACCGATTGGCCGCAGCACAGGCGGTGCGAGGTCTCTTTAAATCAGAGAGCCCACGCCGCCGCCAGGACAAGCTGCCGCCTTCTTCCGCCCACTGCTCGCTCTGCCCTGACGGAGTCTGGCTGACTCACAACTTGGCTGGTACGGACACACAGGGGTGACAGGTGGGGGGGAAATATCTGATGGAAGGTGGGGATGTCTGGTGAAGGTGGGGGGAGACTAAATACGGTAATCCACTGTCCACTGGCACAGGGGAGGGGGATCATTTAAAATGACACAGAGAGATCAGGGTGGGGAGGAGGGTCATTTAAAATGACACAGGGGGATCAGAGGGGGGAATCAAAATGACACAGGAGGATCAGAAGGGGGTACTAAAATGGTACGGTAATCCCCCCCTCTGATTCTCCTGTGCCATTTTGATTCCCCCTTCTGATCCCCCTGTGCCATTTTAAGTGATCCCCCTCCCCACCCTGGTACCCCTGTGCCATTTTAAGTGATCCCCCTCCCCACCCTGATACCCCTGTGCCATTTTAAGTGATCCTTCTCCCCACCCTGATACCCCTGTGACGTTTTAAGTGATCCCCCTCCCCACCCTGATACCCCTGTGCCATTCTTCTTCATGGAAAAATAAGACATCCCTGAAAATAAGACCTAGCGAAACTTTGGGAGAAAAAATTCATATAAGACACTGTCTTATTTTCGGCGAAACAGGGTACATGCAACCATGGCTCGCATAAACATGCACTAGTAGACTATGTTTAGGGGTTGTCCCACAACAAAAACGTATCTCCTATTGACTGGATAGGGCAGTGGTGGGCAAACTTTTTTGTCAACTGAGCCAAATATCGCCAAAACCACTATTGAAATTTCTTTCGAGAGCCACATTTTTAAAACCTAAAATATTGCGTCAACAGTACCAGTGAGGACTATTAAGGCTCATGCACACGACCGTGTGCCCGCCGTTGCCATATTGCAGGTCGCATACGGCGGGTCTGCAATACACGGGCACTGGCTGTGTGCAGCCCGCATCAAGGACCCATTCACTTCAATGGGTCCAGGATATGAGTGCTACAGAGTGCTTCCGTGGTGCTTCTGGCTGTGCCTCCGCACCGCAAAAAAGTAGCGCATGCACTACTTTCTTGCGGTGCGGAGGCACAGCCAGAAGCACCACGGAAGCACACTGTAGCACTCATATCCCGGATCCTGGACCCATTGAAGTGAATGGGTCCATGATGCGGGCTGCACACGGCCATGTGCAGCCCACATCATGGACCCATTCACTTCAGCATGCGCTACTTTTTTGCGGCGCGGGCAGTCGGATGCGGATCGCGAACCCCATTCAAGTGAATGGGTCCGCGATCCTCATGCAGCTGCCCCATGGTCTGTTTCCGTGCATTGCGGACCGCTATTTGCGGTCCGCAGCACAGGCACGGCGCCCTTACATTCGTGGGCATGAGCCCAGAGTGTGTTTTTACATACTTTTATATGTACTTTCTTTTATTTGGATCTTGATTATTATTTCATTTTATCTTTATCATTTTTTACTTTTATTAAACTTGTCTGCAGATGTGGATGTAATGTGGATGACGCACTTATGGGGGATATCTGTGGATGACGCACTTATGGGGGATATCTGTGGATGACGCACTTATGGGGGATATCCGTGGATGACGCACTTATGGGGGATATCTGTGGATGACGCACTTATGGGGGATATCTGTGGATGACGCATTTATGGGGGATATCTGTGGATGACGCACTTATGGGGATATCTGTGGATGATGCACTTATGGGGGATATCTGTGGATGACGCACTTATGGGGGATATCTGTGGATGACGCACTTATGGGGGATATCTGTGGATGACACATATATAACATAAGATGCTATATATGTGTCATCCACAGATATCCCCCATAAGTGCCCTCCACAGATATCCCCCATAAGGGCCCTCCACAGATATCCCCCATAAGTGCCCTCCACAGATATCCCCCATAAGTGCCCTCCACAGATATCCCTCATAAGAGCCCTCCACAGATATCCCCCATAAGTGCCCTCCACAGATATCCCCCATAAGTGCCTTCTAGTAAGTAAAGTAATGTATTAGTGGGGGGAAGGGAGGAGGCAGGGACACTTGCGGCGGGGCCAGTGCAGTGCCCGGCGCTGTGCACACACCGGGGGCAGCTCCTACCTTTCTGCTGCAGGACATTTCGCTCCTCCTGAGCGGCGGCCTCTTCACCACTCCTCACATGGCCGGCAGTGGGCAGCCGAACTAGAGCGCCACTGCTCGCCCTTCTGCTGCTGTGCGCAGCGTGACATCTCACCCTCCGTCATGCGCCTCCTTCCCCGCCTGCCTGCTTCATTCATAAAGTGGAAGGAGCAGACAGACGGGGCAGGAGGCGCATGACGGACATTTTGCAAGCAGCTTGAGCGGCGCGATATGGCTGCGTGGCCGCCCACCGGCCAGCCCGCAACAAAGAGCCGCATTGAAGGATCTAAAGAGCCGCTTGTGGCTCGCGAGCCGCACTTTGCCGACCACTGGGATAGGGGATAAGTATCTGTTTAGTGAGGATGGGACCCCTGCTGACCATGGGAACAGGGGCTCTTTATTTCCCATTTAGCTGTTGCAAAACTACAACTCCCAGCATGCCTAGAAGACAGCCACGATGACTAAGGAAGGCTGCCTTCCCTGCCTTCACAGCAGAGTGGGGACCTCATGGACACTGGCACCTGTTAGGATACCGCACGTGCCACGGTCGTGCACGTGCCTACAGTAGGGCATGGTGGGAGTTGTAGTTTTCCAACAGCTGGAGGGCCGCAGGTTGAGCATTCCTGTCATAGGACAACCCCTTTAACCCTTAGGATACAAGCGACATACATGTACGGCGCAGAAATGCGGGACAGAAATCCCAGCACAGTACAGGTACAGCGCGCTGATCAGGAGGGTGCAGGAGCTGCGCCCGCCTGATCAGAGGCAGGGGTCCAGCTGTCACTGATAGCCAGACCCCTGCTGTATGCTCCGGCATCGGTGAAAACACAGATGCTGGCGCATTAACCCTTGCACGGCAGCGTCAGCGCTGACCGTGGCACGTGCGGTATCCTAACAGGTGCCAGTGTCCATGAGGTCCCCACTCTGCTGTGAAGGCAGGGAAGGCAGCCTTCCTTAGTCATCATGGCTGTCTTCTGGGAGAGTAGACAGAATATAAAAGTATTGTAATGCATTGTAAAGGGGATCAGACCTCCAAAAGTTGAAGTCCCAGAGTGGGACAAAAAATAGTGAAAAAAAGAGAAAAAAAAATAAAGTTTTCAAAAAATAAAATGTAAAGTTTCAAGTAAAAAAAAAAGCATAATTTTCCCCAAACAAATTTAAAAAAAATTAAAAAAATAGAGAAAAAAGAAAAGTAGACATATTAGTTATCGCTGCATTCATATCGACCAGCTCTATAAAAATATCACATGACCTAACCCCTCAGGTGAACACCGTAAAAAAAAAAAAACTGTGCTAAATAAACAATTTTTTGTCATCTTACATCACTATAAGTGCAACACCAAGCGATCAAAAAAGCAAATGCCCCCCAAAATAGTACCAATCAAACCATCATCTCATCCCGCAAAAATTATACCCTACCTGAGACAATCGCCCAAAAACTGAAAAAACTATGGCTCTCAGACTATGTAGACACTAAAACATGATTTTTTTTTGTTTCAAAAATTATATCATTGTGTAAAACGTACATAAATAAAAAAGTAAACATATTAGGTATTGCCACGTCCGTAACGACCTGCTCTATAAAAATATTACATGACCTAACCCCTCAGATGAACACTGTAAACAAAATTAAATAAAAACTGTGTCTAAAAAGCCTTTTTTTGTCACCTTACATCACAAAAAGTGCAATACTAAGCGATCAAAAAGTCATATACACCCCAAAATAGTGCCAATCAAATCAACATCTCATGCAGCAAAAATTACACCCTACGTAAGACAATCTCCCAAAAACTGAAAAACTATGGCCCTTAGACTATGGAGACACTAAAAAATGTTTTTTTTTTGTTGAAAAAATTATATCATTGTGTAAAACTTACATAAATAAAAAAAAGTATAGATATTAGGTGTTTCCTCATCCGTAACAACCTGCTCTATAAAAATATCACATGACCTAACCCCTCAGGTCAACACCGTAAAAAATAAAAATAAAAACGGTGTCAAAAAAGCAATTTTTTTTCACCTTACATCACAAAAAGTGTAATGCCAAGCAATCAAAAAGTAATACGCACCCCAAAATAGTACTAATTAAACCGTCATCTCACAAAAAATGAGACCCTACCTATAAAAATATCTTATGAACTAACCCCTCAGGTGAACAACGTAAAAATAAAAATAATAATGGTGAAAAAAAAGCCATTTTTTGTAACTTCACATCACAAAACGTGCAATAGCAAGCGATCAAAGAGTTATATGCACCCTAAAATAAAACCAATCAAACCGTCATCTCATCCCACAAAAAATGAGCCCCTACATAAGACAGCCCAAAAAACATTAAAAAAAACTATGGCTTTCACAATATGGAGACACCAAAAAAAATTTTTTTTCAAAAATGCTTTACTATGTAAAACTGAAACAAGCAACCAAAAAAAGTAGTCATACAGTATTTGGTATTGTCGTGTCTGTAACAACCTGCTCTATAAAAATAGCACATGATCTAACCTGTCAGATGAAAACTATAAATAACAAAAAATAAAAACGGCGCAAAAACAGCTATTTTTTGTTACCTTGCCTCACAAAAAGTGTAATATAGAGCAACCAAAAATCATATGTACCCTAAAATAGTACCAACAAAACTGCCACCTTATCCTGTTGTTTCCAAAATGGGGTCTTTTTTTGGAGTTTTTACTCTAGTTTCTACTCTAGGGGTGCATCTTCAAATGTGACATGGCAGCTTAAAATTATCCCAGTGAAATCTGCTTTCCAAAAACCATATGGCGTTCCTTTCCTTCTGCATAATGCCGACGGCCTGTACAGCAGTTTACAACCACATATGGGGTGTTTCTGTAAACTACAGAATCAGGGCCATAAATATTGAGTTTTGTTTGGCTGTTAACCCTTGCTTTATTAGTGGAAAGAAATTGATTAAAATGTAAAATCTGCCAAAAAAGTGACATTCTGAAATGTCATCTCCATTTTCCATAAATTTTTGTGGAACACCTAAATGGTTAAAAAGAAGTTTGTAAAACCCTGAGGGGTTTAGTTTCTAAAATGTGGTCATTTTTGGGTGGTTTATATTATGTAAGCCTCACAAAGTGACTGAACTGGTCCTTAAAAAGTGGGTTTTGGAAATTTTCTGAAAAATTTCAATATTTGCTTCTAAACTTCTAAGCCTTCTAATGTCCCCAAAAAATAAAATTGCATTCACAAAATGTGGAGTTTTTGGAGTTAATACTATCTATTATAAAAGTAGAGAAATTGAAATTTTAAAATTTTAAAATTTTTCCAAATGTTTAGTAAATTTGGTATTTTTTTATAAATAAAAATGATTTTTTTTTTTACTCAATTTTACAACTGTCATAAATTACAATATGTGACGAGAAAAGAATCTCAGAATGGCATGGATAAGTAAAAGTTTTTTAAAGTTATTACCACATAAAGTGACATATGTCAGATTTTCAAGAATCGGCCTGGGATTTAAGGTGAAAAATGGCTCGATAGTAAAGGGGTTAATATTTTTATTTTATTTTCAATATGCTGAAAAATATGTTGCCAGCTTACGTTTCCTACAGGAAAAGACAACTGTCCATCTACCCGTAGTTCAGCCTTTTATCCTGCAAGTTGATCCAGAGGAAGGCAAAAAAACTAAAACCCTGTGAGGTCAAAGCCACACATTTTCCTCACTTTAGGGGAGAAAAATTCCTTCCCGACTCCAATCAGGCAATCAGAATAACTCCCTGGATCAACGACCCCTCTCTAGTAGCTATAGCCTGTAATATTATTGCACTCCAGAAATACATACAAGCCCAGCTTGAACTCTTTTAGTGAATTTACCATCACCACCTCCTCAGGCAGAGAGTTCCATAGTCTCACTGCTCTTACCATAAAGAATCCTCTTCTATGTTTGTGTACAAACCTTTTTGCCTCCAGACGCAGAGGATGTCCCTTTGTCACAGTCACAGTCCTGGGGATAAATAGTTGTCTTTTTTCTAAAGTTTAATTTTAATAATCTTTCTGGGTACCGTAGTCCACCCATTCCAGTTATTACTTTAGTTGCCCTTCTCTGAACCCTCTCCAGCTCTGCTATGTCTGCCTTGTTCACAGGAGCCCAGAACTGTACACAGTACTCCATGTGGGGTCTGACTAGTAATTTGTAAAGTGGTAAGACTATGTTCTCATCACGCGCATCTATGCCCCCTTTCATGCAACTATTATCTTATTGGCTTTGGCAGCAGCTGCCTGACACTTGTTTCTACAGTATAATTTAGTTTGCTGGTCACTAAAATTCTTAAGTCATTTTTCAAGTCCAAGTTCTTTCCTAAGTTTTGATAAATGTCTTAACATTGCATTTGGGCCTAAAATATTTCAACAACTTAACCCATTGTAGTTTAAATTACAATACATTTTTGTAGTTTAAATATTTAATATTCAGTTTAGTCATAACAATATAACAATTCTTTGAAAGAAGTTCATAAACATATATGAATGTAACGGTTATTCTTCCAAATGTATACTGTAAATATATGGTCTTTCGAGATTTTGCGTAGCCTGTTATTTTAAGGTTACAGTAACCTTCTCAAATAGCCTCACTTAATAACTAAAGGCATAGAGGTCTTTTCAGTTGGTTTATTATACTGTACAAGTGTTGATGGGCATGGACAAAGATGTAGGTCTTGGACAAGCTTTAACCCCTTAAGGACTCATGACGTACATCTCCGTCATTTCTTTCCGGGACTTAAAGACCCGTGACGTACATGTACTTTATGGGGATCGGGCGGGTGCAGGAGCTGCGCCCGCCCAATCCGCAGCAGGGGTCCGGCAGTCACTGATAGCTGGACCCCTGCTGCATGCGCCGGTATCAGTGAAATCACCAATGCCAGTGCATTAACCCTTCATATGCTGCGGTCAGCGCTGACCGCGGCACGTGCGATGTCGGGCGGGGATCGGAGCTGCCATCGGGTCCCTGTGCTTCTGTGACCTTCCTTAGGCATCGGGGCTGCCTTCCATTGGAGAGCCTGTAAGATCCATCCCCCTGGATCTTACAGGCAGGAAGCTGTATGAATAATACACACTGTATTACACATACAGCCAATGCATTCCAATACAAAAGTATTGGAATGGATTGTAAAGGGGATCAGACCCCCAAAAGTTGAAGTCCCAAAGTGGGACAAAAAAAGAAAGTGAAAAAAAGTTTAAAAAATAAAGTTTTCCCTCCAAAAAGTTTCAAGTAAAAAAAAAATAACGTCATTTTCCCAAAATAAAGTAAAAAAACATTTGGAAATAATAGGGAAAAAAAGAAAAGTAGACATTTTAGGTATAGCCGTGTCCATATCAAACGACTCTATAAAAATATCACATGACCTAACCCCTAATTAAAATACATTTTTTGGACTCAATTTTACCACTGTCATGAAGTACAATATGTGATGAGAAAACAATTTTAGAATGGCCTGAATAAGTAAAAGCGTTTTAAAATTATCACCACATAAAGTGACACGTCAGATTTGCAAAAAATGGTCTGGTCCTTAAGGTGAAAAATGGCAGGTTCCTGAAGGGGTTAATCACTATTTGGGGCTCTTTATTAGATCTAACTATAATTAATATTCTAATGTACTCAGTGGAGAGGAGTTCCTAAGTTTAACTGACCTGTTCTTCTGCTCCATACTACGCAACAGTTTAATCTGTGGTGTGTTTCTAGCTTTAATGGTAACACTAATGAAAATATCCTCTTTAGGCCGAATGCACAAGGCCGTGGAACACGGACGTGAGCGGTCCGAGGTATCCCGGCCTGGCATCCTGCTGACAGCAGGAGCGCACGGTGTCATTCGTTGATATGACGCCGTGCGCTTCATGCCACTGCTGCACTACAGTAATACACTCGTATAGATCATACGAGTGTATTACTGTAGTGCAGCGGCGGCATGAAGCGCACGGCGTCATAGCAACCAATGACACCATGCGCTCCTGCTGTCAGCAGGATGCCAGGCCGGGATACCACGGACCGCTCACGTCCGTGTTCCACGGCTGTGTGCATTCGGCCTTAAGAGAATGTGTGCAAGCCAACAGTGGGAAGTTTAGTACTACATAAAAGTAGACATGGTGTGCTGTGCTCACTTTGATAGCATTATGTGCTTACAGCAGTCTAAAACTCTTAAAATCCTTATTTATGTAAAGGTTGAATCTGAGGATAAGTGCTACAAAATCTCATTCTGTTTCAAAATGTGCAAAGTCCCTTCAGCTCCTAAAAAAATTAAGTAAATCTGCACACGCAAATTTCCTTAATATCTTTTACTTTGTACTCTAGATGCTCCATAGATATCCCACAGGCTCTTTAGTGCAGTGGCACAATACATTTTGTATGGAGTGTAGTGCTATTTCAGATGCACACTGCATGGTGAAGATAGACTATGCTAAATGAAATAGTATAGCCTTTGCAGGGATTTTCAAGAGGTTGAATCCCCAGCAATGTTGTTACCTGAGATTTTCTGTAACTGGAATTGCTTGATGTCAGTGGTGTAGAAATTATTCTTGGGAAGAGCGTATCAGTTTTATCTGACGATAGCTAGCAGATGACCACAAACCTCAGACAATGAACAACAAGATAAGTAAAGCTTTATATTGATGTATTGGCCATGGAAAGGGCTGATTATCAGATAGTACACTAGCTTCTACATGTGATACCCTAGGGCCCATATCTAAATGTCTAAGAATAAAGGAAACATAAGCAATTGAACTTCTTGTACTAATCAGTTTTGTTCTGCTGATCTCAGCTCTGTGAAAAGAGCCCTTTAAGCAAAAGCAGTTTCTTCCTTTTCATTTAATTCTATTTAGAAATAAAAGTGAAGAGAAAATCTATAAAAAGTGGATGCTCTCAATATGGGTGTATTGTGTAAGCGGAATTGACACTGTGCTGGGCTTTCCCATGTACAGTGGGATGCGAAAGTTTGGGCAACCTTGTTAATCGTCATGATTTTCCTGTATAAATCGTTGGTTGTTACGATAAAAAATGTCAGTTAAATATATCATATAGGAGACACACAGAGTGATATTTGAGAAGTGAAATTAAGTTTATTGGATTTACAGAAAGTGTGCTATAATTGTTTAAACAAAATTAGGCAGGTGCATAAATTTGGGCACCACAAAAAAGAAATGAAATCAATATTTAGTAGATCCTCCTTTTGAAGAAATTACAGCCTCTAAACGCTTCCTGTAGGTTCCATTGAGAGTTTGGTTGAAGGTATTTTTGACCATTCCTCTTTACAAAACATCTTTAGTTCATTCAGGTTTGATGGCTTCCGAGCATGGACAGCTCTCTTTAAGTCACACCACAGATTTTCAATTATATTCAGGTCTGGGGACTGAGATGGCCATTCCAGAACGTTGTACTTGTTCCTCTGCATAAATGCCTTAGTGGATTTTGAGCAGTGTTTAGGGTCGTTGTCTTGTTGAAAGATCCAGCCCCGGCACAGCTTCAGCTTTGTAACTGATTCCTGGACATTGGTCTCCAGAATCTGCTGATACTGAGTGGAATCAATGCGTCCCTCAACTTTGACAAGATTCCCAGTCCCTGCACTGGCCACACAGTCCCCAGCATGATGGAACCACCACCATATTTTACTGTAGGTAGCAGGTGTTTTTCTTGGAATGCTGTGTTCTTTTTCCTCCATGCATAACGCCCCTTGTTATGGCCAAATAACTCAATTTTAGTTTCATCAGTCCACAGCACCTTTTTCCAAAATTAAGCTGTCTTGTCCAAATGTGCTTTAGCCCACCTCAAGCGGCACTTTTTGTGCTGTGGGCGGAGAAAAGGCTTCCTCTGCATCACTCTCGCATACAGCATCTCCTTGTGTAAAGTGCGCCGAATGGTTGAACGATGCACAGTGACTCCATCTGCAGCAAGATGATTTGTAGGTCTTTGGTGCTGGTCTGTGGGTTGACTCTGACTGTTCTCACCATTCGTCGCTTCTGTCTATCCGAGATTTTTCTTGGTCTGCCACTTCGAGCCGTAACTTGAACTGAGCCTGTGGTCTTCCATTTCCTCAATATGTTCCTAACTGTGGAAACAGACAGCTGAAATCTCTGAGACAGCTTTCTGTATCCTTGCCCTAAACCATGATGGTGAACAATCTTTGCCTTCAGGTCATTTGAGAGTTGTTTTGAGACCCCCATGTTGCTATTTTTCAGAGAAAATTAAAAGATGAGGGAAACTTACAATTGACCCCCTTAAATACTCTTTCTCATAATTTGATTCACCTGTGTATGTAGGTCAGGCGTCACTGAGCTTACCAAGTCAATTTGAGTTGCAATAATTAGTTCTAAAGGATTTGGATTCAATAAAATGACAACAGTGCCCAAATTTATGCACCAGCCTAATTTTGTTTAAATAATTATAGCACACTTTCTGTAAATCCAATAAACTTCATTTCACTTCTCAAATATCACTGTGTGTGTCTCCTATATGATATATTTAACTGACTTTTTTTTATCATAACAACCAACGATTTATACAGGAAAATCATGACGATTAACAAGGTTGCCCAAACTTTCGCATCCCACTGTACCTCACATTTGCCAAAGTGTACACCTGTGTTTCTTTATTTCATATTCTGGCAACCAGATTAGACCTTCAACAGTGAAGTTAGCATGAGACTCTGCATATGTAATTTAGGGAAATGGAAATGTCTATATGTTTGAAATGAAAGTGATGGTCAGGCCTGCACCCCACTGCTCCATTTAAAGGATATGAGACTCCTCCAGTAAAATTAAAAAATTCTGGAAATTCCTGCATGGCAAGACCCACATGGTTCAAAAAAATATGACCGCAGGGGAAAACATAGACTCTGTTATCGCTACTGAGTCTAAATATTCAGTCTTGGAGACGGAAGTGGTACCTAAAATTGTCAGCAAAGGGGAAAATGATAGAAAGTAAAAAAAAAACATGAATAAATTGAAAGAATCTGAGTGTGTGGAGAGAGTGTGGAGGAAGCAAAAAAGGAGGTGAGACTTCAAGAGATCATGTAGAAATAGAAAATAAAATTATTCAAAGTAAGCTGACAGACTTTGAGGACAGTCATGCTCCTATAACTTGCTTCTTCTTCATGCTTCTGAAAGGGTTCTGAAGGACACAATTTGGTTTCATTTTTCAAAACTGGTTGACAGAGACAGTGGGGCTAGAGCATTTGTCGTAGTTGTATGGAGTGGAAAGGGCTCATAGAATACCAAGTAGAATCCCTCCTCCTGGCAGTATGCCTAGAGCCATATTGATTAAAATGTTATGCTCTAAAGACAGAGACATTTGGGGTCATTTATCAAACTGGTGTAAAGTAGACCTGGCTTAGTTGCCCATAGCAACCAATCAGATTCCACCTTTCATTTTTGACAGCTCCTTTGGAAAATGAAAGGTGGAATCTGATTGGTTGCTATTGGCTTTCAGCTCGCGCTCTTGGTTTTTGACCACCCAGATGTTGTAGTCACAATTGAGCATGGCATCTGAGGGGATAAATGTGTGCAATTGACATTGTCGCAAACATTAGCCCCGACACACCGCGCTCGTGCACATGATTTAAAGTCCATTCCGCCGATGTACAGAGTTGTACGGCTGTCAGGGATTCTTCAGGAATTTATTAGTAAAGTGTGCTGGCAAGTTCACTACTATTTCTTAATTTGTTTGGATCTAATTAGAATCTAGCTACCAGATTACAAATGCATTTTAAAAAAATGTCCAATCGCTGGAATGCTGAACCACATTTGGGTTTTGTTTAGAAAACTGTTGGGTATTACGCACGATCTCCAATTTACTCCTCTGTGGCAAAACTTATATTTGAGGGGATTTCTTAGTGTTCCTGAGACTTATTTTTGGGTTAATAGGGGTATTAGGCACATCTCACAGATTTGTAAGGAGGGTACTATCCCCCCTTTATAAAAGTTACAAGAAACACACATCCCCAGCACAATTTTCACATTTTGATATCACCAGCTTTCTCATGCATTCAAACAAATAAAGTATAGGTCACCATATTTTTTTCCAATAATCATAATAGTGTAAATTTTTGCACAACAAAAAGGGTAGGCCCTGTTTCATTATCACAGGCATACCTACAGAAAAACATTATAAATGCACTAGAATGTATCACCATATTTAAAAGTGTGGGCAAGTGGAATACGGATGTTTTGGAAATAAGTTCTCAATAATGGACATTAATAAAAAATAAAAAAAATTCTTCTATAGGATGATTCAATTCAACATTCAGCACCAATTATATTATACTTTGCCATTATTGTCTAAGGTCACCCTAAGGCCAGATGCCACTTACCCCAGGTGTTTGAATAATAGGGCTGATTTTAAGCATCTCATCTAGGATTTCACCCCACTGCAAGCTTATTTGTCAAAAGTATTTCACATGAATAATGCTAAAACTGTTCTGAATTGTCATACTTCATTTGATATTGCAGTGCTGGGTGATCTTGGTGTAATGTCAGAATCAGGGGAAACATGTACTTTGATGGTATGTTCTTCTTATTGCCAGAGTTATTGTCACTAGATTGTGGTGCTCTGACAAAGTGCCCTTGAAGAGTAAATGGGTGTCCTTGGTGAACAAAGTTAAAAGTTATAAGAATATAAATTATCCAAGTAAGAGTCCCTTACATTAATGGACGAGAATATGGGGTTGCTGGATCTAATTTTTTCCCCTCCACCTTTTTTATTTTGTTAGTTTTTTTCTCTTCTGGCTGGCTTCACAATAAAAACATTGGGGCATGGTATATTGGCTTTTTTCTTCTAAATTGATTGTTTCTATAATTTTTTTAATGTCTTCATGTGAAAAAAAGGCTATGGGACTATCAAAGATAGCCAAATGTAACGCTAGAATATCTTTGGCAGTCCTATACAGTTTGAAAGGCACAGTGGTGTGCATACTTGACCATCTTTCCATTCAAGTGGGGACACAGGACACCCATTCACAAACCCTCATCAATCTAACAGTAATCACCTATCCAGTGGATAGAGGATAACTTTGCGTTACTGGAATAGCCTCCACTTTTTTAAATAGTAGAAGCCATTAGCTCTTCAGTGAAGTATGTTTTCAATAAGGCCATGTTTTGCACAGTGGAGATATCATAGTTCTGCCAGTGAGATCACTGATGCTTTAACGTCAGCAAAGTCTCTCAGCAGTTCCACTTAGCAGAACTGGATTACGAATGTTCCCTATTGTTTATAAAAATAAAAAATAAAATATTAATAAAGATAAAAGCCTACAAATTTTTGTTTAATTGTCCTTTTCTGTCGAAGTCTACAAACTTTAATTAAGCTATTTCATAATTATCTATGGAAGAATCAATGTGGTTGCCATTGAAGCTCAGAGACAGGTGTTTGACAACCAACATTAAAGTTGTAATATTTGCCATATTGGTTGCCACCCAACATCTACACTGTATACTTTAAAGATGAATAATTCTTTCTAAGTGTCAATCATTCAGAAAAGGAGTTCAAATTAGAGCAAGAAAGATGTGGATAAGCACTTTACCATCAAGTAAATGAATACTAATTCTAGGATGTTGATTGTAGACATGATTTCACATGTCATCTAATATAATTGAAATTGGTCTGTTAGGTAAATTAAAAATTCTAAGCTGATGTAAGTCATTTGTTCAATAAATTTTCTGATTTAGTAATATGCTATTTTTCCCAGATCAAGTTAGAAACAGCTACCAGTTATGCAGTAATGGAACACTAAGAGTGATGTATGCTAATGGAATGGGGATCAGTTTCCACAGTGAACCCCATATTCTTGCTGGCACTGTGACACCTACAATTGGAAGGCGCAATATTTCTTTACCCATGGAGAATGGACTAAACTCTATTGAATGGAGGTTACGGAAAGAACAGACAAAAGGCAAAGTGACTGTTTTTGGAAGGAAGCTCAGGGTAAGTGTTATGTTGACTTACCACTATATAGTTAATTAAGGGCTACAGTGCTGCCCATAATTATTCATACCCCTGCCAAATTTTGACTTAAAGTTACTTTTATTCAACCAGCAAGTAATTTTTTGACGGGAAATGACATCGGTGTCTCCAAAAAGATAATAAAACTATGTACAAGAGGCATTATTGTGGGGAAAAAAAACATTTCTCAGCTTTTATTTACATTTGAGCAAAAAATACAAGATGTTCCGCACTGTGGAAAATCTCAGAGGACGTGGTCGGAAGCCAAAAGTGACACCTGTGCTGGCCAGGAGGATAGTTAGTGAGGTGAAAAAGAATCCAAGGATCACCACCAAGGCCTGGTGAATCTTGGCTCTGCTGGTGGCAATGTCTCAAGGCAGACAATACAACGGACACTGCACAATGCAGACCAAGGAGGACGCCACTTCTCCAGATAAGGCACACAAAAGCTCGCTTGGCCTTTGCAAAAGCTCATCTGGACAAAGAAGAAGACTTCTGGTCTTCTGTGTTATGGTCAGATGAAACAAAAATTGAATTGTTTGGTCACAATGATGTTTCCTACATTTGGTGTAAAAAAGGAGAAGCCTTCAACCCAAAGAACACAATCCCCACTGTCAAGCATGGTGGTGGGAACCTAATGCTTTGGGGGTGTTTTTCAGCCAATGGACCAGGGAACCTAATCACAGTAAACGGCACCATGAAAAAAGAGCAATACATGAGGATTCTCAACGACAACATCAGGCAGTCTGCAGAGAAACTTGGCCTTGGGCACCAGCGGCCATTTCAGCATGACAATGACCCAAAACACACAGCAAAAGTGGTGAAGAAATGGTTAGCAGACAACAACATTAATGTTTTGGAGTGGCCCAGCCAGAGTCCAGACTTGAATCCAATTGAGAATCTGTGGAGGGAGCTAAAGATCAGGGTGATGGCAAGAAGACCCTCCAACCTGAAAGATTTGGAGCTCATTGCTAAAGATGAATGGGCCAAAATACCTGTGGAGACATACAAAAAGCTGGTCTGCAATTATAGGAAGCGTTTGATTGCTGTAATAGCCAATAAAGGCTTTTCTATTGATTATTGAGAAGGGTATGAATAATTTTGGACTGGACACTTTTTGCTCAAATGTAAATAAAAGCTGAGAAATGTTTGTTTTTTTCCACAATAATGCCTCTTGTACATCGTCTTATTGTCTTTTGGGAGACACCTATGTCATTTCCCATCAAAAAATTACTTGCTGGTTGAATAAAAGTAATTTTAAGTCAAAATTTGCCAGGGGTATGAATAATTATGGGCAGCACTGTATATTCTACTGGCAGAGAGTTGGCCAGATCATCACTAACAAGTGTTCATAGAAACGTTTGTAAGAGATAATCTGCCTGTATAAAGATGCTGCCAATTACCCAATGAGCGACCAAATGCTCATTCATCAGGTAATCACATCTGTTTTGCTGTAAAAAAAAAAACATTTTTTGCGTCTAATCACGCTCTGCTCCCAGCAAATAATGATTCTGTATGGGGACGAGGGATGGCATTAGCGATCACTCATGCCCATATTGTGGAGGAGATTGCTGCATGTAATAGCAACAGTCTCCTTCACTGACGAGCAGATGATTGTCGGGAAGGACCGCTTCCTTCCCGACAGTCATCTGCTTAATCTCTCACTGTAATATAGCCCTTAGAAACTATTTCTGTCCTAAAGAATTTGGACAAATATATGACAGATGCTTAGTGACCAGATACCATCGAAAAATGTTCAGTTATGTGCACAAAGCCTTGAGTATTTAATTTTTACATTTAGGATAAATCATAGAAATGAATTGAATAAATGCAGAAAGACAGGGAGGCAATATATTCCAATAATGAGAAAACCAATATAAATGACAATGGCATGGGGATATTAATATAGGATCACACTGTCTTACCTTTGTAGGATGAAGTGTAGCTATAGCTTTCAAATCACTTTATGTTATTGAATTTTAGGATCTGCTTTATGGTCTCATAGTGTGTTAAAGGTAAAATATAGCAGTAGAAGTAGACAATTTAGTCAATGTCAGATCGTGGAGATTTTATAGCACAAGAGACTAGCCCTCAGGTCGATTCTGTATACAGGGAGTGCAGAATTATTAAGCAAGTTGTATTTTTGAGGATTAATTTTATTATTGAACAACAACCATGTTCTCAATAAACCCAAAAAACGCATTAATATCAAAGCTGAATATTTTTGGAAGTAGTTTTTAGTTTGTTTTTAGTTTTAGCTATTTTAGGGGGATATCTGTGTGTGCAGGTGACTATTACTGTGCATAATTATTAGGCAACTTAACAAAAAACAAATATATACCCATTTCAATTATTTGTTTTTACCAGTGAAACCAATATAACATCTCAACATTCACAAATATACATTTCTGACATTCAAAAACAAAACAAAAACAAATCAGTGACTAATATAGCCACCTTTCTTTGCAAGGACACTCAAAAGCCTGCCATCCATGGATTCTGTCAGTGTTTTGATCTGTTCACCATCAACATTGCGTGCAGCAGCAACCACAGCCTCCCAGACACTGTTCAGAGAGGTGTACTGTTTTTCCTCCTTGTAAATCTCACATTTGATGATGGACCACAGGTTCTCAATGGGGTTCAGATCAGGTGAACAAGGAGGCCATGTCATTAGATTTTCTTCTTTTATACCCTTTCTTGCCAGCCACGCTGTGGAGTACTTGGACGCGTGTGATGGAGCATTGTCCTGCATGAAAATCATGTTTTTCTTGAAGGATGCAGACTTCTTCCTGTACCACTGCTTGAAGAAGGTGTCTTCCAGAAACTGGCAGTAGGACTGGGAGTTGAGCTTGACTCCATCCTCAACCCGAAAAGGCCCCACAAGCTCATCTTTGATGATACCAGCCCAAACCAGTACTCCACCTCCACCTTGCTGGCGTCTGAGTCGGACTGGAGCTCTCTGCCCTTTACCAATCCAGCCACGGGCCCATCCATCTGGCCCATCAAGACTCACTCTCATTTCATCAGTCCATAAAACCTTAGAAAAATCAGTCTTGAGATATTTCTTGGCCCAGTCTTGACGTTTCAGCTTGTGTGTCTTGTTCAGTGGTGGTCGTCTTTCAGCCTTTCTTACCTTGGCCATGTCTCTGAGTATTGCACACCTTGTGCTTTTGGGCACTCCAGTGATGTTGCAGCTCTGAAATATGGCCAAACTGGTGGCAAGTGGCATCTTGGCAGCTGCACGCTTGACTTTTCTCAGTTCATGGGCAGTTATTTTGCGCCTTGGTTTTTCCACACGCTTCTTGCGACCCTGTTGACTATTTTGAATAAAAACGCTTGATTGTTCGATGATCACGCTTCAGAAGCTTTGCAATTTTAAGAGTGCTGCATCCCTCTGCAAGATATCTAACTATTTTTGACTTTTCTGAGCCTGTCAAGTCCTTCTTTTGACCCATTTTGCCAAAGGAAAGGAAGTTGCCTAATAATTATGCACACCTAATATAGGGTGTTGATGTCATTAGACCACACCCCTTCTCATTACAGAGATGCACATCACCTAATATGCTTAATTGGTAGTAGGCTTTCGAGCCTATACAGCTTGGTGTAAGACAACATGCATAAAGAGGATGATGTGGTCAAAATACTAATTTGCCTAATAATTCTGCACTCCCTGTATAATATGATTTGTTGATGTTCTGAATTCTGAAGTTACTTGTTTGCATCCCTTTAGATGTTTGACCCAAATGATGCAGCCTTATTACAAAAGAGGAAAGTGACATGATTCCTAACTTCTGTAATATATTTAACAATGGATCATTTTGTCTTTCTTTCATAGTGCAGAGTTTATAGCCTCTGCCTCGTGCACTGAAGGAGCAAGAATCACTATGTACTACATTCTCATCTGTGATCAATATGCATTAATTTAATTACATGTCCACTATTCATTGTTTATATCCATCCCTCTAATATTTTCATTATATTTATTATTGCTGGACAATCATATGCTGGCGTAAAGACATTTTTCTTTAGTCTGCTGAGTTAAAAAAATAAACTTGGTAGAATTGAGTGAAATGGTCGGGAACCAGGTGTGTTTTATGGAGATACATGTACTAATACTTCTATTTTAAGTTGTTCCAAAGTAAATGTAAAAATCCATTCTTTACTGTATTTCTGTTGAGGTCACATTTTTATCTTTATTTAAATTATTAATTATAGTTTCCAAAAAAGTATTACAATTTATTTGCTGGTGGCTTGAATAAAAAAGTTCACCTTTTCCACATTGTGCATAGCTCTTTGAAGGAGAAAAAGTGGGGAAGGAAAATAAAAGCTTGTTATAAAAGTAATCAAAATATAATGCTCTTGTAAAATATTTAGCTTGTGCACTTAAAAATATTTTCTTGCATTAGCAGTTTAACAAACAGAGGGAGATGCAATTTATTGTTGCCAGAGAATGAAAGTGCACTACAAAGAACTTTATCCTTTTTATATTCTGCACTGTTAGTGCTCCTGACAAGATACAAATAACCTGTGGCTGCTAAATGTAAACTACTGACTTGCAAAAAAAAATTTTTTTATGTTAATTGGAGGTTTAGTTTGCTCATTCAGCTCATATAGACTTTAAATTAAAAAAAAAAAGTTATAGAAGGACATCTTAATCAATTTATTTTCTCAATGTAAGGTACATAATGTAAGTAAAAAGTATTAAAATATGATGCTAAAAAATATTAACAGTGCTCCAAAATTTTTGCACTGGTTTAGGCTACTTTCACACTAGCATTTTAGTTTTCTGGTATTGCCATCCGTCATAGGGGCTCAATACCGAAAAAAAAAAACCCACTCATTGTCAACGGGGACAAAACTGAACTGAACAGAACGGAGTGCTCCGAAATGCATTCCGTTCCATTTAGTTGCGTTCCCATACCGGAGAGCAAACCGCAACATATTATAGTGTGCTTTCTGTCCTGGGATGCAGAGAAAGACGGATCCGGCATGACTCCCATAGCAAGTCAATGGGGACGGATCCGTTTTCTCTGCCACAATAGAAAACGGATCCGTCCTCCATTGACTTTCAATGGAGTTTATGATGGATCCGTCTTGGCAATGTTAAAGATAATACAATCAGATCCATTCATAACGGATGCAGATGGTTGTATTATCACTACTGGAAGCGTTTTTGCTGAACCCTGCCGGATCCAGCAAGAACGCTAGTGTGAAAGTAGCCTTAGATTCACCTATATTATGCAATTGTATTAGTAGAAATTCCTTCATTCAACCTAAATGACACATATTGTATACAAGTAGGAGGAATCTGATAATAGGCTCTGTAGGGTTTGGGGATTATACACTTTTGCCCTTTGAATCTTCAGGGAATTTTCAAAAGCCTCAGTACATGAGGAATATTAGGCCTCTAGTTTCTGGGTTCTTTAGTTGGACACTGTTGTCCTAAGGAGTGGTTTCTGAGGTGCCTGGTTCTAGACACATTTGATTTGGGGTACTCAAAGGCCGCAGGCTAACTACTATATAAAAGAACGGAAGTGTGATAAGTTTTCAAGGGTATAATTTGACTATGAACTGGGTAGTATGTTTACATGGAATACACAGCACAACAACAAAAATGAAGGAAATCTACAAGTGAAAGTGGAATAGAAAGACTAGGAAAGTTCAAAGAGATTACTGGACCATGGTCTTCAGATTCCAGTCCTACTGAAGATCCTGCTGCATCTCAGAGAACTGACACTAATTCTAAAGCAACTGCCACTTTTGGCGATCAGTATGCCGAGGTGACAGAAAAAAGAACAAACTATTCCCCTAATATATGAGAAGGCATGAAGAGGAAGCAGGTCTCCTGGCACAGGTAGGGGAATCTGCTCCTCAGGGTGCTACAAAACTAGAAAAAGTAATGTTCAGGATTGATTAATCACATAAGGGGTTTTCACAAAGGGGACTTCCTTGCCATTTGCTGGGTTACAGAGTGTTTTTGTTCCAGCAAGTTGCATGGATCCACATATGTGTCTGCTACGGTGCAAAGCTGAATGGATTATTAAAACAAATTTATTTGGAGGACCTTGTGGTCTAAATTAAAGAAATGATCTTTCTTTTTATAAATATTTTTAATGGTCTTAGGCTACTTTCACACTTGCGTTCGGGGTTCCGCTTGTGAGTTCCGTTTGAAGGCTCTCACAAGCGGCCCCGAATGGATCCGTACAGCCCCAATGCATTCTGAGTGGATGCGGATCGGCTCAGAATGCATCAGTTTGGCACCATTTGGCCTCCGTTCTGCTCAGCAGGCGGACACCCGAACGCAGCTTGCAGCGTTTTGGTGTCCGCCTGGCCGTGCGGAGCCAAACGGATCCGTCCAGACTTACAATGCAAGTCAATGGGGACGGATCCGTTTGACGTTGACACAATATGGTGCAATTGCAAACGGATCCGTCCCCCATTGACTTTCTATGTAAAGTCAGGAGTCCCTATTAATATACCATCAGATCGGAGTTTTCTCCAATCCGATGGTATATTTTAACTTGAAGCGTCCCCATCACCATGGGAACACCTCTATGTTAGAATATACCATCGGATTTGAGTTAGATCGTGAAACTCAGATCCGACAGTATATTCTAGCACAGAGGCGTTCCCATGGTGATGGGGACGCTTCAAGTTAGAATATACTAAAAGAACTGTGTACATGACTGCCCCCTCCCTCCCCTGTATTTAACTCATTGGTGGCCATTGCGGCCCCCCCTCCCTCCCTCCCTCCCCTGTATTTAACTCATTGGTGGCCAGTGCGGTCCCCCCTCCCTCCCCTCTATTTAACTCATTGGTGGCCAGTGCGGCCGGCCCCCCCTCCCTCCCCTGTATTTAACTCATTGGTGGCCTGTACGGCCGGCCCCCCTCCCTCCCTCCCTCCCCTGTATTTAACTCATTGGTGGCCAGTGCGGCCCGCCCCCCCTCCCTCCCTTGTATTTAACTCATTGGTGGCCAGTGTGGCCGGCCCCCCTCCCCCCCTCCTAATTAAAATGACCGATCCCCCATCATTGGTGGCATGGTAACCGATCGGAGCCCCAGCGATTAAACTGGGACTCCGATCGGAACTCTCCGCTGCCACCAATGATGGGGGGTCGGTCATTTTAATTAGGGGGGAGAGGGAGGAGGGGCCGGCCGCACTGGCCACCAATGAGTTAAATACAGGGGAGGGAGGGGGGGGTCTGCCCCCTGCTGCCTGGCAGCACCTGCCAGGCAGCAGGGGGCAGTCATGTACACAGTTCTTTTAGTATATTCTAACTTGAAGCGTCCCCATCACCATGGGAACGCCTCTCTGTTAGAATATACTGTCGGATCTGAGTTTTCACGAAGTGAAAAATCAGATCTGAAAAAAACAGTTATGCAGACGGATCCGTTCTGAACGGATGCAAGCGTTTGCATTATAGGAGCGGATCCGTCTGTACAGACACCAGACGGATCCGCTCCGAACGCAAGTGTGAAAGTAGCCTTATATGTTTCTTAAATATATGTTGTATTACTGCTGTGTCTTTAAAAGGGTTAATTTTGGTAGATTGGTGGCTGGGGTTTTAAGCATAATTACACTTGGTCCAATCAGGCCTTGAGAAAGTGTCAGGAGACGAAAAATGACTGTAGGTCGGGGCTAGCTACTCCCATATGTACAGTGCACTTTTGGAATAATAAATGAGATTGATTAGATTGGTGAGTGCCATGGTGTTTTTTCTAATGGATGACATAGCAGGACATGGTTTTCTAGCATTAGATGCATGTTTATATAAGTTACTTATGCTAGATCTCCTACATGAAGCTCCTGTTCAGGTAATTTAGCTTTCTGAAGTGTTACGGGTAGTTACGGTAATTGTAGGTAGTTGTAGTTTTTGGAGCATTTATTCTTAAAATTAAGGGCAAGTGGAAAATAAAGTGGAAAATGTCTGAAATAAATGTCACAGGTACCAACAACAAGAACGCATTGTGTGTAGGAAATGTCATATTCTCCTTTGGATTACCAGCAATCATGAATGTAATGTTTAAAATTGATAAAAAATTACCTAAATGCAGTGTGAATCCAGTCTGCATCTGTTATATATTGGCCATATGTGTATAGAGATGAGTTCTCGCTTATCCAGAGCTTGATTGTAAGAATCCTGAGTGCTGATAGAGGAGGAACTTCTTATCTACACGTGAAACTCCAAAAATTTGAATATCGTGCAAAAGTCCATTTATTTCAGTAATGCAAATTAAAAGGAATTGCATTATTGCAGCTTAAAATTTGTATTTTGTGTAAAGGTGCAATATTCTAGGCTCAAAGTATCACACTCTAGTCAGCTAATTAATCCATACCCCCTGAGCAAAGGGTACCTCAAAATTGTGACTTTGGGGTTTCATAAACTGTAAGCCATAAACATCCAAATTATAACAAATAAAGGCTTGAAATATCTCGCTTTGCATGTAATAAGTCTATCACATATGTTAGTTTCACCTTTTAAGTTGCATGTCACGGATGGTGTTGCAAAAAACTAGAAGACACAAATGAAGATCCGACTGACTTGAACCAAAACTAAGGAACATAAGGGTGAGCCCTGTAACAGCCCTAGCACTCTCCCTTACTGCTCAGCCCATGCAAAAATCTCTATGATAGATAATTGCATGCCCTCGTGCCTCGACTGTATGATACCTGAACACCCTATAATAGTGAGGGGACACGACCACCGGCTCCCTACACTTAATACGGAGGGAGTCAGGGTCACCTAGGAACAAGCCAGCAGGAATACACAAACAAAGGAACAGACTTATCTGTGGATGCAGCAGAATCAGCTTCTAGCATGAGCACAATCCAGGAAGTTGTATAAACCGCAAAGTGAGGAAGTATGGGAGGAGATATATAAGGAGGCAATCACTGCTAATAGATGACAGCTGGGAGAGGGAGGAGAGATGTCAAAGTGAAAGCAAAACAAAAGAAGATCATGCATGAGGTACTGAAGAACATCTATCAGAACTTCTCAAAGATCTGGCGGTGACATTGCATTACTGAAATAAATGAACTTTGCACGATTTTCTAATTTTTCGAGTTTCACCTGTATAGCCGTGGCTGATGCTAGCCTTTCTGCTGCCCAAAGTGCAAATGCCGCCCCTACTCACATTCCAAATGCTCAGTCTAATCCCTCCCGTAGCCCTACTGTTTGCATATGTGGATGGACATTACACTCAGTGCTATCACACATACAGGATAAAACAGCACTACATACTAGAGTTGAGCGAACACCTGGATGTTCGGGTTCGACGAGTTCGGCCGAACTTTCGAAAAATGTTCGGGTTCGGGATCCGAACTCGACCCGAACTTCATCCCGAACCCGAACCCCATAGAAGTCAATGGGGACCCGAACTTTTGGGCACTAAAAAGGCTGTAAAACACACCCGGAAAGGGCTAGAGGGCTGCAAAAGGCAGCAAAATGTAGTTAAATCCCCTGCAAACAAATGTAGATAGGGAAATGATGAGTTAACATAAAATAAATAAAAATTAAACAATATTAATTGGAGTGAGGTCCCATAGCACAGAATCAGGCTTCAAGTCACCCACCAATGGAGAAGGTCACTTACTATTATTTTGACCACAGCACCCAGACAAAGGAGAGAGGTCCCACAGCAGAGAACCAGGCATCATATCACCCACCACAGGAGTAGGCCACCATTTAGTTACTTTGACCCCTACACCCAGACGGAGGAGAGAGGTTACACAGCAGAGAATCAGGCATTTAGATCACCCACCACAGGAGTAGGCCACCATTGAATCAGACCCCGGCAACCATGTCAGATGGCACAAGCATAAGCTTTATATCAATCAGCACAGGAGAAGGCGACTTTGACAGACTTTGACCCCTACACCCGGACGGAGGAGAGAGGTTTCAAAGCAGAGAATCAGGCATTTAGATCACCCACCACAGGAGTAGGCCCCAATTTAATGGGACCCCGGCAACCATGTCAGATGGCACAACCATCAGCTTCATATCAATCAGCACAGGAGAAGGCGACTTTGAAAGACTTTGACCCCTACACCCAGACGGAGGAGAGAGGTTTCACAGCAGAGAATCAGGCATTTAGATCACCCACCACAGGAGTAGGCCCCATTGAATCAGACCCTGGCAACCATGTCAGATGGCACAACCATCAGCTTTATATCAATCAGCACAGGAGAAGGCGACTTTGAAAGACTTTGACCCCTACACCCAGATGGAGGAGAGAGGTTTCACAGCAGAGAATCAGGCATCATATCAACCACCACAGGAGAAGCCACCATTTAGTTACTTTGACCCCTGCACCCAGGAAGAGGAGAGAGGCACCACAGCACATATTCTGGCATCATATCAGCCACCACAGGAGAAGCCACCATTGAGTTACTTTGACCCCCGCACCCAGGAAGAGGAGAGAGGCACCACAGCACATATTCTGGCATCATATCAGCCACCACAGGAGAAGCCACCATTGAGTTACTTTGACCCCCGCACCCAGGAAGAGGAGAGAGGCACCACAGCACATATTCTGGCATCATATCAGCCACCACAGGAGAAGCCACCATTGAGTTACTTTGACCCCTGCACCCAGGAAGAGGAGAGAGGCCCCACAGCACATATTCTGGCATCATATCAGCCACCACAGGAGAAGCCACCATTTAGTTACTTTGACCCCTGCACCCAGGAAGAGGAGAGAGGCACCACAGCACATATTCTGGCATCATATCAGCCACCACAGGAGTAGGCCACAATTTAGTTTATTTGACCCCTGCACCCAGGAAGAGGAGAGAGGCCCCACAGCACATATTCTGGCATCATATCACACACCACAGGAGAAGGCCTCTTTCAGTGATTTAGGCCTTTGGACCCAGACAGAGGAGAGAGGTCAGAGATTAGCTTCATATCCCCCAGCACAGCAGAAGACCGCTTTATTTGACTTAGGCCTCAGCACCCAGACAGAAGACAGAGGTAGCATGGCAGAGGTTATGGCTTCATGTCACCCGTTAGTTTAACCGGCCACTTTCATCTGGTTAGGCCCCGGCGCCCAGACAGAGAAGAGTTTCATTCAACTGTGGGTTTCATAAAATTTGTATCAGATAAAGAAGTGGCCCGTAGCACAACAAGACATGTTTTAGGCAGTTAATAAGGACTACTCTGCACAAGGGAGGGACAGGTCCTGTGGGATCCATGCCTGGTTCATCTTTATGAAGGTCAGCTTGTCCACGTTGGCTGTGGACAGGCGGCTGCGCTTGTCAGTAATGACGCCCCCTGCCGTGCTGAATACGCGTTCAGATAAAACGCTGGCCGCCGGGCAGGAAAGCACCTCCAAGGCATAACATGCTAACTCTGGCCACGTGGACAATTTCGAAACCCAGTAGTTGAATAGGGCCGAACCATCCGTCAGGATGTGGAGGGGTGTGCAGACATACTGTTCAACCATGTTAGTGAAATGCTGCCTCCTGCTAACACGTTCCGTATCAGGTGTCGGTGCAGATAGCTGTGGCGTGGAGACAAAACTTTTCCACATTTCTGCCATGCTAACCCTGCCCTCAGATGAGCTGGCCGTGACACAGCTGCGTTGGCGACCTCTTGCCACTCCTCTGCCTTCACCTTCCACCTGTTCCCCTGTGACATGTGGGAATGCTCTCAAGAGCGCCTCTATCAGTGTGCGCTTGTACTCGCGCATCTTACGGTCGCGCTCCAGTTCAGGAATTAAAGTGGGCACATTGTCTTTATACCGGGGATCCAGCAGGGTGGCCACCCAGTAGTCTGCACACGTTAAAACGTGGGCAACTCTGCTGTCGTTGCGCAGGCATTGGAGCATATATTCGCTCATGTGGGCCAGGCTACCCATGGGTAAGGACAAGCTGTCCTCTGTGGGAGGCGTATCGTCATCGTCCACCGTATCCCCCCAGCCACGCACCAGTGATGGGCCTGGGCTGCCACCCCGCTGTGAACTTGCGTCATCCTCGTCCCCCTCCACCTCCTCCTCCTCATCCTCCTCGTCCTCCAGTACAGTGCCTTGGCTGGCGACTTGTGAACCTGTCCTCTGCTGCTTAAACAAACCTCCCTCTGAGCCACTTCGAACAGACTGGCCCGAAAGTGTTAGAAACGAGCCCTCATCCTCCTCCACCTGGGCCACCTCCTCTAACATCATTGCCCTAAGTGTTTTCTCAAGGAGACATAGAAGTGGTATTGTAACGCTGATAACAGTGTCATCGCCACTGGCCATGTTGGTGGAGTACTCGAAACAGCGCAGCAGGGCACACAGGTCTCGCATGGAGGCCCAATCATTGGTGGTGAAGTGGTGCTGTTCGGCAGTACGACTGACGCGAGCGTGCTGCAGCTGAAACTCCACTATGGCCTGCTGCTGCTCGCACAGTCTCTCCAGCATGTGCAAGGTGGAGTTCCACCGGGTGGGCACGTCGCATATGAGGCGGTGAGCGGGAAGGCCGAAGTTCCGCTGTAGCGCAGACAGGCGAGCAGCGGCAGGATGTGAACGGCGGAAGCGCGCACAGACGGCCCGCACTTTATGCAGCAGCTCTGACATGTTGGGGTAGTGGTGAATGAACCTCTGCACCACCAAGTTCAGCACATGCGCCAGGCAAGGGATGTGCGTCAAACCGGCTAGTCCCAGAGCTGCCACGAGATTTCGCCCATTATCGCATACCACCAGGCCTGGCTTGAGGCCCACCGGCAGAAACCACTCGTCGGTCTGTTGTTCAATACCCCGCCACAACTCCTGTGCGGTGTGGGGCCTGTCCCCCAAACATATGAGTTTCAGAATGGCCTGCTGACGTTTACCCCGGGCTGTGCTGAAGTTGGTGGTGAAGGTGTGTGGCTGACCGGATGAGCTGGTGGAAGCAGTGGAGGAGGAAGCCGAGTAGGAGGAGGAGGCTACAGGAGGCAGAGAATGATGCCCTGCGATCCTAGGGGGCGGAAGGACGTGCGCCAAGGAACTGTCCGCCGGGGGCCCAGCCGCCACTACATTCATCCAGTGTGCAGTTAGTGAGATATAGCGTCCCTGGCCGTGCTTACTGGTCCACGTATCTGTGGTTAGGTGGACCTTGCCACAAATGGCGTTGCGCAGTGCACACTTGATTTTATCGGACACTTGCATGTGCAGGGAAGGCACGGCTGTCTTGGAGAAGTAGTGGCGGCTGGGAACCACATACTGCGGGACAGCCATGGCCATCAGCTTTTTGAAGCTGTCTGTGTCCACCAGCCGGAATGACAGCATTTCAAAGGCCAGCAGTTTAGAAATGCTGGCGTTCAGGCCAAGGGCTCGAGGGTGACTCGGGGGGAATTTGCGCTTCCTCTCTAAGGTTTGAGATATTGAGAGCTGAACGCTGCTGTGTGATATAGTGGAGACGCTAGTTGACGGTGGCGGTGGTGGTGGTGTCGGTGGCACATCCTCTGTTTGCTGCTCGGCAGGTGGCAACATTCCTCTCGAGGCGGAAGCCGAGGCAGCAGCGGTAGAGGGAGCAGGGGGAGCCTCAGCGAGTGCCTGGTTTTTAAGGTGTGTACCCCACTGCAGTTCATGCTTTGCATGTAGATGCCTGGTCATGCAGGTTGTGCTGAGGTTCAGAACGTTAATGCCTCGCCTCAGGCTCTGATGGCAGAGCGTGCAAGTCACTCGGGTCTTGTCGGTAGGACATTGTTTAAAGAAGTGCCATGCCAGGGAACTCTTTGAAGCTGCCTTTGTGGGGCTGGGTCCCTGTTGGCGATGTCCAGTAGCAGGCGAACTCTGGGGGCGGCGGCTCGTCTGCTTTGGCCCCCTGCTCCCTCTTTGGCTTCGCTGTTGTCTCGGTCTCACCACTACCTCTTCCTCTGAACTGTGAAAGTCATCGCCACGACCTTCAGTCCATGTGGGGTCTAAGACCTCATCGTCCTCTGCATCGTCTTCCACCCAGTCTCCCTCCCTGACCTCCTCCTGTTCAGTCTGCACACTGCAAAAAGACGCGGCAGTGGGCACCTGTGTTTCGTCATCATCAGAGAGTCGGTGACTCTGCTGTGGTGGTATTCCCATGTCCTCTTCATCTGGAGACATAAGTGGTTGTGCGTCAGTGCATGGTATGTCTTCCTCCACTGGGGAAGGGCTAGGTGGACGCCCCTGGGAAACCCTGGAAGCAGAGTCTTCAAACAGAAGAAGAGACTGCTGCATAACTTGTGGCTCAGACCGTTTCCCTGATATGCTTGGGGGTGATGTGACAGACTGATGGGCTTGGTTTTCAGGTGCCACCTGTGCGCTTTCCGCAGAAGACTGGGTGGAAGACCATGTGGTGAACGTGCTGGAAGCACTGTCGGCCACCCAATCGATTAATGCCTGTACCTGCTCAGGCCTTACCATCCTAAGAGCGGCATTGTGCCCCACGAGATATTGCGGTACATTCTGCCGGCTAGTTGAGGGAGTTCGTTCCCTACTGTGTGCGCCTGGGGCCGAACGGCCACGTCCTCTACCAGCAACAGAGGCTCCACGGACACCACCACGACCGCGTCCTCGTCCCTTAATAGTATTTTTCTTCATTGTTGCGATTCAACTCGCACCACAATGAAATATATTATTTTTTATAAGCAAAATCCCCTCACTGGAATACTTTCAGTCTTTTGACTGTATGGATTACAGATGGAATGACTGTTATATGTGAGTACCGCTTTCTTTGACAGATTCTAGTATGGGTACATATATGTTTTCCCAACCCCAGCACATTAGTTTGCTAATTCCAGATGTATGAAACGCAGGCCTAACTGTATCTAGTATATTGAACGCCAGATAAACTAACTTGGCCTTTTTTAAATAAAAAAAATTCCCTCACTGGAATACTTTCAGTCTTTTGACTGTATGGATTACAGATGGAATGACTGTTATATGTGAGTACCGCTTTCTTTGACAGATTCTAGTATGGGTACATATATGTTTTCCCAACCCCAGCACATTAGTTTGCTAATTCCAGATGTATGAAACGCAGGCCTAACTGTATCTAGTATATTGAACGCCAGATAAACTAACTTGGCCTTTTTTAAATAAAAAAAATTCCCTCACTGGAATACTTTCAGTCTTTTGACTGTATGGATTACAGATGGAATGACTGTTATATGTGAGTACCGCTTTCTTTGACAGATTCTAGTATGGGTACATATATGTTTTCCCAACCCCAGCAAATTAGTTTGCTAATTCCAGATGTATGAAACGCAGGCCTAACTGTATCTAGTATATTGAACGCCAGATAAACTAACTTGGCCTTTTTTAAATAAAAAAAATTCCCTCACTGGAATACTTTCAGTCTTTTGACTGTATGGATTACAGATGGAATGACTGTTATATGTGAGTACCGCTTTCTTTGACAGATTCTAGTATGGGTACATATATGTTTTCCCAACCCCAGCACATTAGTTTGCTAATTCCAGATGTATGAAACGCAGGCCTAACTGTATCTAGTATATTGAACGCCAGATAAACTAACTTGGCCTTTTTTAAATAAAAAAAAAATTCCCTCACTGGAATACTTTCAGTCTTTTGACTGTATGGATTACAGATGGAATGACTGTTATATGTGAGTACCGCTTTCTTTGACAGATTCTAGTATGGGTACATATATGTTTTCCCAACCCCAGCACATTAGTTTGCTAATTCCAGATGTATGAAACGCAGGCCTAACTGTATCTAGTATATTGAACGCCAGATAAACTAACTTGGCCTTTTTTAAATAAAAAAAATTCCCTCACTGGAATACTTTCAGTCTTTTGACTGTATGGATTACAGATGGAATGACTGTTATATGTGAGTACCGCTTTCTTTGACAGATTCTAGTATGGGTACATATATGTTTTCCCAACCCCAGCACATTAGTTTGCTAATTCCAGATGTATGAAACGCAGGCCTAACTGTATCTAGTATATTGAACGCCAGATAAACTAACTTGGCCTTTTTTAAATAAAAAAAATTCCCTCACTGGAATACTTTCAGTCTTTTGACTGTATGGATTACAGATGGAATGACTGTTATATGTGAGTACCGCTTTCTTTGACAGATTCTAGTATGGGTACATATATGTTTTCCCAACCCCAGCAAATTAGTTTGCTAATTCCAGATGTATGAAACGCAGGCCTAACTGTATCTAGTATATTGAACGCCAGATAAACTAACTTGGCCTTTTTTAAATAAAAAAAATTCCCTCACTGGAATACTTTCAGTCTTTTGACTGTATGGATTACAGATGGAATGACTGTTATATGTGAGTACCGCTTTCTTTGACAGATTCTAGTATGGGTACATATATGTTTTCCCAACCCCAGCACATTAGTTTGCTAATTCCAGATGTATGAAACGCAGGCCTAACTGTATCTAGTATATTGAACGCCAGATAAACTAACTTGGCCTTTTTTAAATAAAAAAAATTCCCTCACTGGAATACTTTCAGTCTTTTGACTGTATGGATTACAGATGGAATGACTGTTATATGTGAGTACCGCTTTCTTTGACAGATTCTAGTATGGGTACATATATGTTTTCCCAACCCCAGCACATTAGTTTGCTAATTCCAGATGTATGAAACGCAGGCCTAACTGTATCTAGTATATTGAACGCCAGATAAACTAACTTGGCCTTTTTTAAATAAAAAAAATCCCCTCACTGGAATACTTTCAGTCTTTTGACTGTATGGATTACAGATGGAATGACTGTTATATGTGAGTACCGCTTTCTTTGACAGATTCTAGTATGGGTACATATATGTTTTCCCAACCCCAGCACATTAGTTTGCTAATTCCAGATGTATGAAACGCAGGCCTAACTGTATCTAGTATATTGAACGCCAGATAAACTAACTTGGCCTTTTTTAAATAAAAAAAATTCCCTCACTGGAATACTTTCAGTCTTTTGACTGTATGGATTACAGATGGAATGACTGTTATATGTGAGTACCGCTTTCTTTGACAGATTCTAGTATGGGTACATATATGTTTTCCCAACCCCAGCAAATTAGTTTGCTAATTCCAGATGTATGAAACGCAGGCCTAACTGTATCTAGTATATTGAACGCCAGATAAACTAACTTGGCCTTTATTAAATAAAAAAAATTCCCTCACTGGAATACTTTCAGTCTTTTGACTGTATGGATTACAGATGGAATGACTGTTATATGTGAGTACCGCTTTCTTTGACAGATTCTAGTATGGGTACATATATGTTTTCCCAACCCCAGCACATTAGTTTGCTAATTCCAGATGTATGAAACGCAGGCCTAACTGTATCTAGTATATTGAACGCCAGATAAACTAACTTGGCCTTTTTTAAATAAAAAAAATTCCCTCACTGGAATACTTTCAGTCTTTTGACTGTATGGATTACAGATGGAATGACTGTTATATGTGAGTACCGCTTTCTTTGACAGATTCTAGTATGGGTACATATATGTTTTCCCAACCCCAGCAAATTAGTTTGCTAATTCCAGATGTATGAAACGCAGGCCTAACTGTATCTAGTATATTGAACGCCAGATAAACTAACTTGGCCTTTATTAAATAAAAAAAATTCCCTCACTGGAATACTTTCAGTCTTTTGACTGTATGGATTACAGATGGAATGACTGTTATATGTGAGTACCGCTTTCTTTGACAGATTCTAGTATGGGTACATATATGTTTTCCCAACCCCAGCAAATTAGTTTGCTAATTCCAGATGTATGAAACGCAGGCCTAACTGTATCTAGTATATTGAACGCCAGATAAACTAACTTGGCCTTTTTTAAATAAAAAAAATTCCCTCACTGGAATACTTTCAGTCTTTTGACTGTATGGATTACAGATGGAATGACTGTTATATGTGAGTACCGCTTTCTTTGACAGATTCTAGTATGGGTACATATATGTTTTCCCAACCCCAGCACATTAGTTTGCTAATTCCAGTTGTATGAAACGCAGGCCTAACTGTATCTAGTATATTGAACGCCAGATAAACTAACTTGGCCTTTTTTAAATAAAAAAAATTCCCTCACTGGAATACTTTCAGTCTTTTGACTGTATGGATTACAGATGGAATGACTGTTATATGTGAGTACCGCTTTCTTTGACAGATTCTAGTATGGGTACATATATGTTTTCCCAACCCCAGCACATTAGTTTGCTAATTCCAGATGTATGAAACGCAGGCCTAACTGTATCTAGTATATTGAACGCCAGATAAACTAACTTGGCCTTTTTTAAATAAAAAAAATTACCTCACTGGAATACTTTCAGTCTTTTGACTGTATGGATTACAGATGGAATGACTGTTATATGTGAGTACCGCTTTCTTTGACAGATTCTAGTATGGGTACATATATGTTTTCCCAACCCCAGCACATTAGTTTGCTAATTCCAGATGTATGAAACGCAGGCCTAACTGTATCTAGTATATTGAACGCCAGATAAACTAACTTGGCCTTTTTTAAATAAAAAAAATTCCCTCACTGGAATACTTTCAGTCTTTTGACTGTATGGATTACAGATGGAATGACTGTTATATGTGAGTACCGCTTTCTTTGACAGATTCTAGTATGGGTACATATATGTTTTCCCAACCCCAGCACATTAGTTTGCTAATTCCAGATGTATGAAACGCAGGCCTAACTGTATCTAGTATATTGAACGCCAGATAAACTAACTTGGCCTTTTTTAAATAAAAAAAAAATTCCCTCACTGGAATACTTTCAGTCTTTTGACTGTATGGATTACAGATGGAATGACTGTTATATGTGAGTACCGCTTTCTTTGACAGATTCTAGTATGGGTACATATATGTTTTCCCAACCCCAGCACATTAGTTTGCTAATTCCAGATGTATGAAACGCAGGCCTAACTGTATCTAGTATATTGAACGCCAGATAAACTAACTTGGCCTTTTTTAAATAAAAAAAATTCCCTCACTGGAATACTTTCAGTCTTTTGACTGTATGGATTACAGATGGAATGACTGTTATATGTGAGTACCGCTTTCTTTGACAGATTCTAGTATGGGTACATATATGTTTTCCCAACCCCAGCACATTAGTTTGCTAATTCCAGATGTATGAAACGCAGGCCTAACTGTATCTAGTATATTGAACGCCAGATAAACTAACTTGGCCTTTTTTAAATAAAAAAAAAATTCCCTCACTGGAATACTTTATGGCTTTTCACTGTATGGATTACAGGTGGACTGGTATTAGTAGGGGTGACACAAGCACACCCAAGTCCCTGATGTAGGATTTCTATGGCACAGACCACTATTACAAGTGATTAATGGACGTTGGGAGAGATTGTGCTGCAGCACTAGTCCCAAGATAGCCGCCGCCTATCAGCCCAGTAACATGTGCCACAAAATGGTCTGCACAACCTTTAAAAAAAATAGCCTTGGACTGTGCTGCTAAATCGCTATTGGTCTGAATCCCAGGTGTAGATGTCTGACTTGTTTGGAGCTTTGGAATGCACACTGTGGCAGCTTCTGCTGCAGCACTACAAGTCGCAAAATGGCGGCCGGCGGTCAGCCCGGGTACATGTGGATGGAAAAATCACTCTGGCCACTCTAAAAATAGCCAATCCCTATCAAAAAAGCAGCTCAGCTGCAGTTGTTCAGATGAATCACAGGTGGAGGAGAGAAATTTGCTTCCAGTTATTCAATTATCCCTGCCTATTCTCGCCCTAGCATCAGCTGCGTCTAACCCTGTTCTATTCACATCGGGAGTGAGCACGTCCCGACGTGCGCACAAGCTTATAAGAGGCTGAGTCACATGCTGCACTTGGCCAATCACAGCCTTGCCAATAGTAGGCATGGCTGCGATGGCATCTTAGGGCAAGTAGTATGATGCATGTTGATTGGCTGCTTTGCAGCCTTTCAAAATGCGCCAAAATACATGCCGAACGACGAATCCGAACCCGAACTTTTACGAAAAAGTTCGGGTTCGGGTCCGTGTCACGAACACCCCAAAATTCGGTACGGACCCGAACTATGCTCGAACTGTTCGCTCAACACTACTACATACCTATTGTATACAGTGATATTTACTCTGATGTAGATGTCCATTTGGAGATCATACCACATTGATGACTTCTTTTACCTATGTCTCTTCTCTGTAGAGTTTTATACACAGTTATCTTAGATTCCTCACTTTTCAATCACCCCCCACCTCCTTCTGGTGCCCCAACATTGTTATTCTACTGCTAGCCCCAATACTGTGCCCACTATGCTCCCCAAAGCCCCCCGAACACTATACTGCAGAAATAACAATACCACACAGAAAGGCCACCACATATAAATAATGCTTTCAGACTGCCCTTAATTAGTAATATTGCCCCCTACAGTACTCCCAATAGCAAGAATGTTTCCCAAGAGTGCCCCTATTAATATCAATGCCCTCTATATTGTACCCAATAATAATGACTCCATAGCACCTACAATATTAATAGTGCTCCCATAGGGCCCCTAATAGAAATAATGCTCCCTAAAGTGTCCCCAGCAGTAATACGGCCAATCTATAAGGCACTACTATAAAGCCCACAGTAGTAATAAAGCCCCCTGTAGAAGCTGCAATATTTATAAAGCACCGCTGCAGTGGCCCCTGTGGCAATAATGACCCTCTTTAGAGCCCACTGTATTATAATGCCCCCTGTCGTGCCAGTACTTTTAATGCACCAAAGTGTAGTGCCCATATGTATAATGCCCCCATAGTTCCTTCTGTATTAAAGTTTCCACTGTATTATAATGCCCTCTGCAGTGGTCTGAGTGTCATATAATCCCCCCTCCTCCATAGTATCCCTTGTAACATAATGCCCCCCGTAGTGCTTGTATGTACAGAGTGGCCCACGAAAAAGCAGCCCCCCTCCAGCGCTGGTATGACAAGTGGATTATTATTTTTTTTTTATTACCCACAAGTTACAAAAGATGCTGAAAGTGGTCTCTGTTCACGTCTATGCATCTTTGGGCACGTCGGATTATGTTGACTGATAACGCTTGCAGCTCTTCAACAGTGATGCTGCAGATAGTGTTTGTGATGTATCCTGAGTTCATCCAGGGTATGTGGATTGTTAGCATACACTTTCTGTTTTACATTTCCCCACAGATAAAAATCTCATGTGGACAAGTCTGGGGAATGTGGTGACCATAACCCCTTGCTTACAGTTAACTCCTACATAAACAGTTCATGAACCCGTGCCAGTGAGTTCCATAAGGTGTGGCATGTTGCCCCATCTTGTTGCAAAAAGTAGGAATTTTTTTTCTTTTGGTGTTAGTTGGTTGTAAAACTGTTCAAAGATGTCCAGGTAAATTGTGGTATTCACAATTGATTTGAAGAAAATTGGTCCCACTATTTATGTTCCTGACACTGGGCACCAAACACATTTCCGCTTGTCACTGATGGGTACTTTCCTCATTTTATGTGGACAGCACACATGCCCATTGATTTTAATGTGTCTGTTCATATATCAGTATTTACTGTCTGTGGATCAGTGAAAAAATCATGTAGACACACACTATTTTGGTTCGTGATGGGACCAAACATGCCCATTATAGGACTAGCTCTCACTTCAGTGATTTGGTCAGTGTTTTCCATCAGCGACTGTGAGCCAAAATCAGGAATGGAGGCTACACCTAGATAAGGTATAATGGAAAAATGTGTTCCTTTTCTTTGTTTTTGACCTGCACCTGGTTTTGGCTCACAATCATTGATAGAATTCGTGGACCAAATCACAGAAATGTTAACTAGGCCATAACACGGACACAACATGGATGGCTTCCATCTCACATCCCTGTTTGGTCTGTTTTTTGCTAACCACTGATAGGAGATGCTTTGGAAAATTCAGCTGAGCATTCTCCATGATATAGGGACAAAAAACGGTCACATGGACAGACACACCAAACACAGATTCTTCATGTACACCTTCACAGATGAACCACTGACCTTCTTGTCACAGATTTTATTATGGTTACAGATTTGTAAACGCCTTAATCTGACATAGAACATGGAGAGGCACTGATGATTGCCATTTTACATCGCCAAACAGGAAACTTGCAAAGACAATCATGTCATGCTCAGCAAGTATCACGCATGGGTCCTTTTAATTTGCTACTTGCTGGGTGTTGCAAACGTCCTGCCTGGTGACAGCATGCACCCGTGTCTCTCCATGCCTGATGTCTGATCAGTGGGAGAAACTGTCTGAGCAATACTTTTAATGACTGTTTAATATACTTTTAAAGGGAGTCTGTCACCAACCTGACCGGTTTTAAACAGATCACATTGTTCAGTGGGACACAAAGACATGACACAGATGTTACCTGTGTTTAGTTTTTCAGATCCTTCAAATCGTTTTTTATGATATGCTAATGAGCCATTTCAAGTGCCCAGTGGCGGCGAGTTTGCTTAAAGTGCCCAAGTTCCCCTGGCTCACTCGCGCCTAACTCCGCCCCTCAGCAAACTCGCCGCCCAGGGCACTTGCAATGGCTCATTAGCATATCATAAAAACGATTTGAAGGATCTGAAAAACTAAACACAGGTAACATCTGTGTCATGTCTTTGTGTCCCACTGAACAATGTGATCTGTTTAAAACCGGTCAGGTTGGTGACAGACTCCCTTTAAGGCTACTTTCACACAACCACATGTATTTTGTGATTGGCAAACTGCAGATCACAAAATACAGGTGCGTTCCATGTGCCATCTGCATTTTGACTTCAGTAGGACCACAGACACTGTGCTGTTGCTGAAGCAGTTTTGGATCACTGCCCTCACTTTCCTCCAGATTGCGCCACCTCTATATTGGTAGTATATAAAATGGCCCCTCTGTAGTTGTAGTATATATAATGTTTACTCTGTAGTGGTAGTACATAGAATGGCTTCTCTGTATTGGTAGTATATATAATGGCCCTCTGTATTAAACTAGCACCTCCATTATATATAAATAAAGGCGAAGGTGAACGCTACCTTGGCTGCAACATAATGCCTAGAACTATAAGTAGTAGCTCACCCATTAATGCACAAAGACACAGGTGAAAAGGTGAATATATGAAAAAGTAAACTACATTACTGCTAGCGTATACTTACTATATGAAAAATAGAAGCTCTTAGCACATATTATTGATCAAAAATATATTGGGCCCACCTACCGGTGACAGGGTGGCTTCTAACACACGGGACCTACTCTAACTTATGCCTCTCCTGGGCTTTTGGCCTACAAGTAAACTGCATTACTGCTATATAATGGTCCCCTGTGATATATAATGGACCCTCTATAGTGCAGTATATATATATATATATATATATATATATATACACAGTGGATATAAAAAGTCTACACACACCTGTTAAAATGTCAGGTTTCTGTGATGTAATTTTTTTTTTTACAAAGATACCTTAAGTCATTTCAGAACTTTTTCCACCTTTAATGGTGACCTAAAACTGTACAACTCAATCGAAAAACAAACTGAAATATTTTCGGTAGAGGGAAGAAAAATATAAAAATAAAATAATATGGTTGCATTAGTGTCCACACCCTTAAACTAATACTTTGTTGAAGCACCTTTTGATTTTATTACAACACTCAGTCTTTTTGCATGGCACATTTTGACTTGGCAAGATTTACCCACTCTTCTTTGCAAAAACACTCCAAATCTGTCAGATTGCGAGGGCATCTCCTGTGCACAGCCCTCTTCAGATCACACCAAAAATTTTCAATCGGATTCAGGTCTGGGCTCTGGCTGGGCCATTCCAAAACTTTAATCTTCTTCTGGTGAAGCCATTCCTTTGTTGATTTGGATGTATGCTTTGGGTCGTTGTCATGCTGAAAGATGAAGTTCCTCTTTATGTTCAGCTTTCTAGCAGAAGCCTGAAGGTTTTGTGCCAATATTGACTGGTATTTGGAACTGTTCATAATTCCCTCTAGCTTAACTAAGGCCCCAGTTCCAGCTGAAGAAAAACAGCCCCAAAGCATGATTCTGTCACCACCATGCTTCACTGTGGTTATGGTGCTCTTTTTGTGATGTGCAGTGTTGTTTTTGCGCCAAAAATATATTTAGAAATTATGGCCAAAAAGTTCAACCTTGGTTTCATTAGACCATAAAACCTTTTCCCACATGATTTTGGGAGACTTTAGATGTGTTTTTTCAAAATGTAGCCTGGCTTGGATGTTTTTCTTCGCAAGAAAAGGCTTTCGTCTTGCCACTCTACCCCATAGCCCAGACATATGAAGAATACAGGAGATTGTTGTCACATGTACCACACAGCCAGTACTTGCCAGATATTAATGCAACTCCTTTAATGTTGCTGTAGGCCGTTGGTAGCCTCCCAGACCAGTTTTCTTCTCGTCTTTTCATCAATTTTGTAGGGACGTCCAGATCTTGTTAATGTCACTGTTGTGCCATATAGTGTTCAATGGTATATCTAATTCCTTGGAAATTCTTTTGTACCCTTCTCCTGACTGATACCTTTTAACAATGAGATCCCTCTGATGCTTTGGAAGCTCTCTGTGGACCATGGCTTTTGCTGTGGGATGCGACTAAGAAAATTTCAGGAAAGACCAACTAGAGCAGCTGACCTTTATTTAGGGTTAATCAGAGGCATCCTACATACGTGACTCAATGGAGGTGATCCACAAACTGGAGGGCATTCAAACTGATGGGCACATTTTGCTGGCCAGTTTGGATGTGGAGGCACTCTACAGCTCTATACCCCATGATAAGGGGTGTAGGGCTGTGGGTGATTTCCTCAAACAGCGAGGAACACATCTGTGGCCGCACAATGAGTTCATTTTACAGCTACTTCAGTTCATCCTTGAGAACAACGTTTTTCTCTTTGACCGTCGGATCTACCACCAGCTCAGGGTGGTGGCGATTCGGAGTCCTTGTGCCCCAACGTTCGCCAACCTCTACCTGGGCTGGTGGGAGAGGGAGGTTGTTTTCATGGATGATAATGGTAGTTGGACACGACACTTCAATTTATGGCTTCGCTTTATTGATGACGTGTTCATCTTGTAGGCAGGGACCAAGTCGGAGTTTGGTGACTTTGTACGGGTACTAAACAACAATGAAATGGGACTTTTTTTCACCTCCGAGATCCATGAGGATAAGATCGATTTCCTGGATCTGACAGTGTTCAAGGACCAGGACGGTTGTTTGGGGACCCGTCTATTCCGGAAGAAGACTGCCACCAATAGTCTGCTCCAATGGGACAGTTGCCACCCGGGGCCCCTTTAAAAGGGCATCCCTAAGGGACAATATCTGTGGCTACGGCGCAACTGTTCCAGGGTGAAGGACTATTTGGTGGCAGCCAAAGATCTGCAACAGAGATTCCGTAGGAGAGGGTATCCCCAACATGTGCTCGCTAAGGCACATCAGCATTCATTAGCGGCTGACCGTAACACGTTACTGGTTCCACGGGTGAAAACAATGGAGGATGAGAAAATGCGTATTATCGCAACCTTTGATGATGCCCATGAATCAGTTTGAGCTATTCTTGCCCAATTCTGGGGAATTCTACAATCGGACCCAGATGTGGGTCATTTGGTGGGTGATGAGCTGAGCATTACATATCGCAGGGGGAGAAATCTGCGCGATAGGTTGGTGCACGGCTTATACCAATCCCCTGTGGCACCTACCTGGCTAGGGACTAGACCAATGGGCACTTTTCGCTGCAGCAGTTGCGTGGCATGTGGCGCCATTCAGACTGGGAACAGCTTTACCAGTACAGTCACGCAAAAGCAATACGCAATCAGGTCATTTATCAACTGTAATACCCGAGGCATTGTGTACCTGGCAACCTGCAATTGCGGGATGCAGTATGTTGGAAAGACGATCCGAGAATTCCGGAGACGGATCGGGGAGCATCTAAACGACATTCGAAAGGGTGCGGATACTCCCATTGCTCGTCACATTGCTTCTACTCATGATAATGACCTGGATTCTATTCATTTCCAGGGAATTGAAATAGTAAGGAGATCTGTGAGAGATGGTGACCATGACAAAAGAATATTGCAGAAGGAAAACAATGGACCTTTCGTCTACAGACAGTGCGTCCGAAGGGGCTTAATGATTTTATTTATTTTGCCTGCTTCATTTTATATGGTCCTAAGTTTACCTTATGTAATCAATTGTCTGGGGAATGTCCCATCTTGGGATCCCCCTTTAAGCCATTAACAGTAATATGTGGAGGGCTCCCATCTTGGGATCCCCTTTAAGCCAGTAGCAGTAATATGTGGAGGGCTTACTGACTTCAGGATCCATACTTATCCCTCTCACTTCGGGATCCATACTTATTCCTCTTACTTTTCATCATCATTTTTTGTAGTCATATAAGCTTCTGACAGCCCTCCCCATTCTTGGTGAGGGCGCATAGGACTGCTATGTAATGTGATCAGAGACAAAGGGAATAACACTGTTTGCTCCATCTAACTCCGTGTCCAGCATTTTTTGCTGCAGTCTAATGCCGTCCTGCTTCTAAAAGAATCGCCGATATATTCCTTTTATTATTTCTAGTGTTTTGACACCCAGGATGATTCGCCCCTGAAGTGAGGCGGTCAGCATGCGGGCGGTGGTTTCCGATGCAACCGCACCTCTAGCCCCTTGATTGGCCGTCTCAGGGATGAGCTCCGCCCTTGATGGGAGTGGCCTAGGTGACTTAAACAGCTGCTCCCGGCGCCCGCGTCACGGCCATCCTAGCGCCGATGCTGCCGCCTCCACAACTGAGAGGGGCAGCTCTATGTGTTTGTCTGCTATATGTTGTGTGTCTAAGCCCCGGCTCCTTATGATATACGTTATAAGAAGCGCATCGAGCAAATAATGGGCATATTATAGACATACACAAACGCAAGTTGCTAGGTTCAAGGCGATGTGCCGTCCCGGGCACTGAATTATCTGTCAGAGGGTGGAATTATTTGGGGCTGAATTAGGAGTAGCTGGGGACCTTGGAGTAGCTGTGCAGGATGAGCATACAATAAGGCTCTGAAGTTTACTGCAGACAGCACCCTGGCCCATGTCTCTCCTGGTTACAATACCCCTCCCCCCACCCCTCTCTTAGTGCTCGGTTTCTGTTGATTTACTTGTGGTAGCATCACATCAGAACTCTGGTGGATGCTCCACAATTGATTGGGGTTCATCCACCTTGTAAGCTTTTGTCCGGCGGATATCTTCACCCCATGTACCCCATACAAGTGAAAAGGGTGTAACATATGACTGGCCGGAGCTAGTGCCTTTTCCGTCATTTTTTGCTATACAAGGGATAACCCCTATTGTGAACACAAGTCCCTTTAGGACATCACTCTCATTCTATATTTTAAGGTATACTAATAAATTCTAACATTTTAAGTATACAATAAGGCCTCATGCACACGACCGTATTTTTTTGCGGTCCGCAAAACGGGGTTCCGTTTTTCCGTTATCCGTGACCGTTTTTTCGTCCGTGGGTCTTCCTTGATTTTTGGTGTCCGCCTGGCCGTGCGGAGCCAAACGGATCCGTCCTGAATTACAATGCAAGTCAATGGGGACGGATCCGTTTGACGTTGACACAATATGGTGCAATTACAAACGGATCCGTTCCCCATTGACTTTCAATGTAAAGTCAGGAGTTAATATACCATCGGATCGGAGTTTTCTCCAATCCGATGGTATATTTTAACTTGAAGCGTCCCCATCACCATGGGAACGCCTCTATGTTAGAATATACCGTCGGATTTGAGTTACATCGTGAAACTCAAATCCGACAGTATATTCTAACACAGAGGCGTTCCCATGGTGATGGGGACGCTTCAGGTTAGAATATACTAAAAGAACTGTGTACATGACTGCCCCCTGCTGCCTGGCAGGTGCTGCCAGGCAGCAGGGGGCAGCCCCCCCCCCCCTGTAGTTAACACATTGGTGGCCAGTGCGGCCGGCCCCCCCCTCCCTCCCCTGTAGTTAACTCATTGGTGGCCAGTGGGCCCCCCTCCCTCCCCTGTAGTTAGCTCATTGGTGGCCAGTGGGCCCCCTCCCTCCCCTGTAGTTAACTCGTTGGTGGCCAGTGGGCCTTCTCCCCTCTCTCCCCCTCCTAATTAAAATCTCCCCCCTATCATTGGTGGCAGTGGAGTGTACCTATCGGAGTCCCAGTTTAATCGCTGGGGCTCCGATCGGTAACCATGGCAACCAGGACGTGTCACTTACCAGTAGGAGGAGCTCCTGGCCGGATGCAGACATCGCAGACATCGCAGCTCGCAGGTAAGTATAATGGTTCTACAAATTGCTAAGTAACCATGGCAACCAGGACTGCAGTAGCGTCCTGGTTGCCATGGTTACCGATCGGAGCCCCAGCGATTAAACTGGGACTCCGATCGGTACACTCCGCTGCCACCAATGATAGGGGGGAGATTTTAATTAGGAGGGGGAGGGAGGGGAGAAGGCCCACTGGCCACCAACGAGTTAACTACAGGGGAGGGAGGGGGGCCCACTGGCCACCAACGAGTTAACTACAGGGGAGGGAGGGGGGACCACTGGCCACCAATGAGTTAACTACAGGGGAGGGAGGGGGGCCCACTGGCCACCAATGAGTTAACTACAGGGGAGGGAGGGGGGGGGGCGGCCGCACTGGCCACCAATGAGTTATCTACAGGGGAGGCAGGGGGGCCCACTGGCCACCAATGAGTTAACTACAGGGGAGGGAGGGGGGGGGGGCGGCCGCACTGGCCACCAATGTGTTAACTACAGGGGGGGGGGTCACCATGGGAACGCCTCTGTGTTAGAATATACTGTCGGTTCTGAGTTTTCACAAAGTGAAAACTCAGCTATGAAAAAGCTTTTATGCAGACGGATCTTCGGATCCGTCTGTATAAAAACTAACCTACGGCCACGGATCACGGACACGGATGCCAATCTTGTGTGCGTCCGTGTTCTTTCACGGACCCATTGACTTGAATGGGTCCGTGAACCGTTGTCCGTCAAAAAAATAGGACAGGTCATATTTTTTGGACGGACAGGATACACGGATCACGGTCTCGGCTGCAAAACGGTGCATTTTCCGATTTTTCCACGGACCCATTCAAAGTCAATGGGTCTGCAAAAAAAAAAGGAAAAGGGCACAACGGCCACGGATGCACACAACGGTCGTGTGCAGGAGGCCTAATACAAGCGTTCAGTAGTTCAGTGACCAGTTAATCAGAGGCACTTTAAATGATGGCAGGTGTATGCTGACTCCTATTTAACATGATTTTGAATGTGATTGCTTAATTCTGAACACAGCTACATCCCCAGTTTTAAGATTGTTATCACATTATATGCTTTCTTCCCTCCACCTAAAAGATTTTAGTTGTTTTTTTTATTGAGTGGTACAGTTTATAGGTCACATTAAAGGTGGAAAAAGTTCTGAAATGATTTATCTTTGTCTCATTTTTTTACAGCACAGAAACCTGACATTTTAATAGGGGTGTGTAGACTTTTTATACCCACTGTGTATATATATATATATATATATATATATATATATATATATTTTAGCCCTCCAGTATTGAGTGTATATACAGTGGCCCCATCTGCAGTGGTAGTATAGATAATGCTCTCTCCTGTCCCCCCCTGTAGTGCCAGCATATATACATAAAAAATACTCCTGTGTTCTGCTCTCTGCCACCGTCTGCAATGCAAGCCACTTCCCACTGGTAGCTAGGAGAGTGGTGGCTGGAGGACTCCGGGTTTCCCAAAGTCCATCTACCACCAAGCGCTGCTCCCCGATGCTCCCATACAAGTGAATGGGAGCACAACACGCACTGGCAGCTCCTGCTCCCATTCATTTCTATGTGGCAGACGAAAATAGCCGAGCTAGCGCTAGGCTATTTTTGGCGGCCCCATTGAAATGAATGGAAGGTGGCTGCGCTTGCGCAGTGCGCCCTCTATTCATTTCCCCCGCTCTGTTCTTGTTGTAGGTACGGGTCCCAGAGGTGGCTAGGCTCCCAGAGTATGTGACGAGAAAACCCCTTTCAGTTGCCACATCCCGACGCAGGTGGTCACAATAATATCACCATCATTTAATCCCACAAGATCCAGAGCAGGAGGTGATATCATGGTAATCTCCTGCATTGTTCTGCTGCCTCATAGGCTTCAGGCCTAGTGAAGGGGATAGGAGCCACAGGCTCGGGTGCCCTAGTGTGACCTGGTTGGCTGCCGCCTAAGGCAAGATATTCACCTCATCACATGGCAAAAGCAGACCTGTCTATAGCACTACTCATGTTTTACTACAGATAATAGTACAAGATAATGCATTAAGGGTAGGAAACAGTACAGGGCTGTACTCCACACTCACTACTGTCCCTAACTTGACTAAGTGCTAGGGCCTCAACCAAATGTGGTAAAAGAGTATTCAGTCATAAAGAGGTCAAAACCAGACAGACAAAACCATAACTGTATCATAATCAAAAAGTTAAATGCACAGCAGAGAAAAACCAGGAGATAATCTCAGAGACAAAGTCAGTAGACAAAGTTGAGGTCACAAAGCAGCAGTGTGTAATACCAAACAGTGTCTAATATCAAGAAAAGTCAAAAACCAGGAGGTCACGTCAGAGGTAAAATCAGAAATAGGTAATAGATCAGCAACCCCGAGCAACACAAAACTAGCTAGTGCGTCAGGAATACCAACAGCAGCAGAACGATGCTGGCAGTACTGCCATAGTTTGGACTGGATTTGCCGCGGAAGCATAGACAGGTAAGTACATGACTAGTGTTGAGCGCGAATATTCGAATATCGAATTTTTTTTGCGAATATCGGCACTTCGCTAATTCGCGAATATTTCTAATATAGTGATATAAATTCGATATTTCGAATATTCGTTTTTTTTATTGTTATATTTTTTTCTTTCCCACTTCCCTAAAGTTGTTCTTACCTGTCCTTTGGATTCCTGGCTTCCTGGCTGCTCCAGTCAGTGCCCGTTGCCGCTTCTGCCGACTTCCGTGCTCATGGAGCGTCCCCATCACCATGGGAACGTCTCCATATACTAGAATGTACTGTTGGATTTGAGAATTACGTTGAAATCTCAATTCGATTATTTCAAGTTATAATAATCGTATTTCGATTTTAACTTAGCACTGCTATATTCCATATTCGTTAATTCTACCCTAATATGGAATATAGCAGTTCTAAGTTAAAATCGAAATTCGATTATTATAACTTGAATTAATCGAATTGCGATTTCAACTTGGACCTGGTTTACTAAGAATTAGCGAATATGACGAATGTATTCGTCATATTTCACAAAACGAATATAACGAATGTATTCGTCATATTCCACAAAACGAAGCTAACGAAGTATTCTGCATCTTCGTTTTAGCTACCTATTCATCAACTTTGCTAATTCTAGCAATCATATAGGAAAGTTTACAATAGAGACAGCTAAATTTAATTCGCTATGCGATTATATTACTTTGCTTTTTTTATATAAATAGAATAATTATAATAATTATCAGGTATTATAATTATTCTATTTTTTTTTTTTAAAAAGCAGTCATATAATCGCATAGCGAATTAAACTTCGTGAAACTCAGATCCGACAGGTGATGGGGATGCTTCAAGTTAGAATATACTGAGAACTGTGTACATGACTGCCCCCTGCTGCCTGGCAGGTGCTGCCAGGCAGCAGGGGGCAGACCCCCCTCCCCCCCTGTATTTAACTCATTGGTGGCCAGTGCGGCCCCCCCCCCCCCTCCCCTGTATTAAATGTGACCAGTGCGGCCCCCCTCCCTCTATATTCATTGGTGGCCATTGCGAATTCCCAGTATTAAATTAGACCAGTGCGGCCTCCCCTCTTCCTTCCCCAATTAAAATCACCCCCCCATCATTGGTGGCAGCGGAGCGGCAGTTTCGACACTACTCAGTAACCCTTACTGATGGGTTCCTTGTTTTGAGTAAGATGAATCGGTTTGTACGCTTAGGACAACCCATTTTATTAAAACGGTCCTCGATGGCAAGTTGATCATTACTGGAACCCCAAATTAGCCATATCTATGGGGGAACCCGGCACCAAGTGTTTAATCCCCCTGCTGCAACACCACGAGGGAAACAAAGCACTACACAGTCGAAATCAATGATGGATTGTAGACTGCAGTCCATGTTCTGGTGTGGTGCATGTGGAAGGGAGTAGGTTCCACAAGTAGTTCATAGCCAAAGACATTTCTGGTACTCGCTTCTCTCTGTAAATTTTGTAAAAGGGTGTCTGTCAACTCCAAAGTAAGCATACCGACATGTAAGGTACGTTCCACAAAACATAACCATACGTTTTTTCTAAACATCCAGTCCTCTAATCTAGAGAAATGCTTCTTTTTACTGTTATATAAATTAGGTTTTCGTAGCACCACGGGCAGGGCTGCTCCATTTAGTGTACCTGGGTTTCTCTGAGTCATTACTACGGGCTCCGAAATATCAGGGACTGTCAAACAAGAGGGAGAAGCCTAAATGGTGTTGGTAGTGGAGTGATAGTGCACCAAATGGAGCAGTACTTCCCCCACAATGCACCGAATACCTTATTTGCATAAAAAAGGATTTCTCATTAGAAATTTTCACAAGAATGATATTGTTATGCTTCGGAGCACCTACCCTACATGGCATCATGCTGACCTTGAAAGTGATTTTGGCGGGTTCCCAGTATTAAATTAGACCAGTGCGGCCTCCCCTCTTCCCCCCCCCTAATTAAAATCATCACCCACCATCATTGGTGGCAGCGGAGCGGCAGTTCCGATCGGAGTTCCAGTTTAATCGCTGGGGCTCCGATCGGTTACCATGGCAGCCAAGACGCTATTGCAGTCTTGGCTGCCATGGTTACTTAGCAATAAATAGAAGCATTATACTTACCTGCAAGCTGCGATGTCTGTGACCGGCCGGGAGCTCCTCCTACTGGTAAGTGACAGGTCTGTGCTATAGACACCCTTTTACAAAATTTACAGAGAGAAGCGAGTACCAGAAATGTCTTCGGCTATGAACTACTTGTGGAACCTACTCCCTTCCACATGCACCACACCAGAACATGGACTGCAGTCTACAATCCATCATTGATTTCGACTGTGTAGTGCTTTGTTTCCCTCGTGGTGTTGCAGCAGGGGGATTAAACACTTGGTGCCGGGTTCCCCCTAATTTGGGGTTCCAGTAATGATCAACTTGCCATCGAGGACCGTTTTAATAAAATGGGTTGTCCTAAGCGTACAAACCGATTCATCTTATTGAAAACAAGGAACCCATCAGTAAGGGTTACTGGGTAGTGTCGGAACTGCCGCTCCGCTGCCACCAATGATGGGGGGGGGGGGATGATTTTAATTGGGGGGGGGAGATGGGAGGCCGCACTGGTCTAATTTAATACTGGGAATCCGCAATGGCCACCAATGAATATAGAGGTAGGGGGGCCGCACTGGTCACATTTAATACAGGGGAGGGGGGGGGGGCCGCACTGGCCACCAATGAGTTAAATACAGGGGGGAGTCATGTACACAGTTCTCAGTATATTCTAACTTGAAGCGTCCCCATCACCATGGGAACGCCTCTGTGTTAGAATATACTGTCGGATCTTAGTTTCACAATGTAACTCAAATCCGATGGTATATTCTAACATAGAGGCGTTCCCATGGTGATGGGGACGCTTCAAGTTAAAATATACCATCGGATTGGAGAAAACTCCGATCTGATGGTATATTAATAGGGACTCCTGACTTTACATTGAAAGTCAATGGGAGACGGATGCTAAAATCGCCATGCGATTACTACGAGTTATATTAATCGCATTGCGATTTCAACTTGGACCTGGTTTACTATGGTTGGCTTGGTAGAATTAGCGAATATGACGAATATATTCGTTATATTCCACAAAACGAAGATAACAAAGTATTCTGCATCTTCGTTTTAGCTACCTATTCGTCAACTTCGCTAATTCTATCAATCATATAGGAAAGTTTACTATAGAGACAGCTAAGTTTAATTCGCTATGCGATTATATGACTGTTTTTAAAAAAAAAAAAATAGAATAATTATAATACCTGATAATTATTATAATTATTCTATTTATATAAAAAAAGCAAAGTAATATAATCGCATAGCGAATTAAATTTAGCTGTCTCTATAGTAAACTTTCCTATATGATTGCTAGAATTAGCAAAGTTGATGAATAGGTAGCTAAAACGAAGATGCAGAATACTTCGTTAGCTTCGTTTTGTGGAATATGACGAAAACATTCGTTATATTCGTTTTGTGGAATATGACGAAAACATTCGTTATATTCGTTTTGTGGAATATGACTAATACATTCGTCATATTCGCTAATTCTACCAAGCCAACCATAGTAAACCAGGTCCAAGTTGAAATCGCAATTCGATTAATTCAAGTTAGAATAATCGAATTTCGATTTTAACTTAGCACTGCTATATTCCATATTAGGGTAGAATTAACGAATATGGAATATAGCAGTGCTAAGTTAAAATCGAAATTCGATTATTATAACTTGAAATAATCGAATTGCTATTTCAATAGGAGAGTAGCCTTTAAGTTAAAATCGCAATATGCGATTATTTAAATCGCATATTAATCGCAATAACAAGAATAATGACGAATATTCGATTTCGACGAATATAAAACGAATATTCTATCGAATATTCGCGAATTTCGTCGAAATCGAATATGGCACCTGCCGTTCATCACTATACATGACAGATTCCCTTTAAGTAATGCCCAATTGAAAACATAAATGTGTGCGAATATGGTGGCAAGAAAAGAACACAAAGTTCCAGAATTGCTAATTCATAAGGAGATAACCGGATCTATAATATCCTTGTAACTCACTGAAATAATTTATGGTAGCACATGTTCACTGACTTGTAAAAATTTCCTTCTTTTTGTTGTCTAGCCTTTTAAGTGGTTTTGCTTTTTGATAGCCATTAGGCTTAGAGGGATATCATATCCTTATGATCTACCACACAATTATGGACAGCATTTAACTTTGCATGTACAAGACTGAGTCACAGGGAATCAATTTGTTGTTATCATTAGCTACCGTCCTTTAGCAACCTGTTCTTACTACTAGACTTTGAGAAGGCATACAATTGATATTGTTTGCATGAAGGTGCTGTGACTTGAAAGATAAAAAATAGGCCACATTTGACAATCCAAACATTAAAGGAGTTCTCCGAGAATGAGGACAATGAAAATACATAAAAATTACTTTATTATAAATATATTCCCAAATACTTTTCATTAGTTATTATTGATTGTTTTGTCTGGGGAGCAATCATTAGGAGAAATAAAATGGCTGCCGGTCCTATTAGTACACACAAAACCTGGCCTAATTACACAGGAGTTAGTTCACAACACTGAGCTAAAGAGATGACTCATCCTCCTCTCTGCTCTGCTTGTCAAGGATTATGATCCTGAATACAGTTTAATATAAATCTTCAGCTGAATCGCTGTGGAATGGAGTTTATGAGGACACATGAAATAAAGAGAGGAGGTGGGAATGTGGCTGATGAGCAGCAGCACCTGTATGCAGTCTCCATTACTACAGTCTGTCCTGTCCATCCGATCTGTAGTTTGTGTCCTCATGAGCTCCTTTCCTACAGAGATTCATCTGAAGATCTTATCATCTGTATACAGGATCATAATCCCTGACAAGCAGAGCAGTGGGGAGGATGAGGCAGCTCTTTAGCTCAGTGTTGTGAAGTAACTTGGTCTCCTGTGTGATTAGGACAGATTTTGTGTGTACTAATAGAACAGGTGTCATTATATTTCTCCTGATGATTGCTCCCCAAACAAAACGATCCATTGTAACTAATGAAAGGTATTTTGGAATATATTTATAATAAAGAAATATTTAAGTATTTTAATTTTCTTAATTCCCAGAGAACCCCTTTAACAGGGATTTGTTCAAATTCCCTTTTATTGAGTTTTTTAACACACTTGGCAAAAAAGTTCAGATGATAGCACTCGTACAAAGTACATATTCACATACAAAAATTTAGTATAACATTGATCACAAAGTAATCAACAGAGCATTACATATAGAGTACACAAGGTATACAAGGTATTCAACAGGCAGCTACATAAACACTACACCATTTCAATTTTTCCACTAGCTGGTGTGTACTTGCAATAACTGGCCCTGGGACCTGGTTCTATTAGGTCACTAGCAGATACGAGAAAACCGCCTTTGCCTCTGGTACTCAAACAAACTACTCAAGACATACAACCCACATACACAATAGACAAGACAAACAGAAAACAAAAGACTAAGGGGAAAATGGAAAAAGTAGGCGGGGGGGGGGGAGAATGTTCCTTTCAGGCTAAACCTCTCTAGATCTTCCACTTATTCCAAGTTTTACGGAAAGACTCATGATTCCTTTCAGTCCAGCTGATAAGTTCCTCAAAACTGCACACCTGGTCAACCTTCAAACACCAACTTTCCAATGTAGGGGGCACCGGTTGTAACCAATGCAGCGGAATCAGTGACTTCGCCACAGCCAGTAGATGAGTAACAAGATTTGATTTAGAAGGACGATAGGAGTCCTCTGGTTTGGCTAGAAACACCATTGCAGGGGTGATGACAAATGGAGAATTTAGGAGACCTTGAATGACTACTTCAATTTGTTTCCAGAAAGGAGCAATAGCTTCACACGTCCACCAGATGTGCAGAAAAGAACCTCTATGCATCTGACACCTTCAACATCTGTCAGATTCAATACCCCTATGCAAAAAAAGGGATTCAGGAGTTTTGTACCAGCGACTCAATAAAGTGACTTTTTTGCAATCTGACACAGCGAGAGAAGCCTTGGGCGTGTGACAGAATAAAACGAGACTCTGAATCTGTTAGGGTAAGGCTGAGCTCTCTTTCCCAGGAGCCCAGGTATATCGGCTTGAGCTGATGTGAATTTATCGCAAGCTGTTGGTACATGAATGAGATCTTCCTCATTTTGGGAAGGTCAGACACCATCACCCTCTCGAAATCCGTGAGATTCCTAACTGCTGTGTTTAAAGCCAAGAATTTGGAGCAAATATGTCTGAAATGAGTGTAATAAAAGGACATTGTCATTGCAGGTATATTTACAGGGAGGAAGGACCTAAACATTTCCATAGAAGGAATCGACCCCTCTGAGAAGGTTTCTTGTACCACCCACCCCTTTAGATTGCGCCATAACCGCTCCTTGGCTGAACCTGGGGAAGAGAGCAGGGCTGGTAACGAGGACATTGGCATTAGCGGGGAAGGTTTTGGAGCTAAAGTGTTGCCCATTTGTCTCCAATCATTTGGGCTCAAATCATCATACGACCTGGGCTTGGATTTCGGAATATACCGTACATAAGCTCTGAGACATCGCCTCCCTCTTCCATGTTAGGTAAGGCAAAGGGGTCAAACTCTCCCACTGGGAACAACAATTGCAGCCATCTATTCAGTTGCACCGCTCTGTAATAGGACAGAACGTCAGGAAAGCCCAAACCCCCAGACTCCTTCTTTCTAATCAACATAGAGTAAGACATCCTAGATCTCCTGCCCTTCCATAGAAACCTCACAAGGAGGCTCCTCACCGAGGCAAAGAAAGCCGGCGATAACCAGATGGGTACCATTTGTAGGATATAAAGGATCTTAGGCATGATGTATGTCTTCACTAAGTTTCTCCTTCCTAGCCAAGAGATCCACAGTGGGTCATAGGATTTGAGGAGCTTATTGATCTCTGAAACAAGTGGAGTATAGTTCAAGCTATAAAGTTCGGTCATATCTCTCGAGAGGCGGATCCCTAGATATTTGATTGAAGAGGTCGCCCACACGAATTGTGAACTCCTTTTCAAGTCATTGATATGTTGAGGATCTTGGACTTAGACACATTTACCTTGTAATTGGAGATAAGACTGAACTCCTGCAGCAGTTTCTCAACCTCGGGGAGGCTGGAAGCAGGTTTCGAGATTAGAAAGAGTATGTCATCCGCGAAGGCTAGGAATTTAAGCTGTCTATCCCTTACGGTGAAGCCCTGAATAAGCTCGTGCTCTCTAACTGCCTGTAGCAATGTCTCCATAACTAGAACGAACAGGGTCAGAGAAAAAGGGCAACCCTGCCTCTTTCCATTGGATATTTCAAAGCGCTGGGAGATGTGCCATTGATATTAAGCCGCGCATGAGGTGAGTTATATAACGTGAAAATCGCATGAATTAGTGGGTGTGGAAAAGCAAACTTTTGAAGTGTCGCTTCCATAAATGCCCATTTGACTCTGTCAAACGCCTTTTCGGCATCAATGCCGAGAAGCGCCAACGGAATGTTAGATTTGCGGGCCAGATGAATGGCATGGAACAGACGGGTTGTATTACTCTTCCCTTCCCTACCCTGTACAAAACCCGCTTGTTCAGGCCCCACTATGGTGGGGATAACAGCTTTAAGCCTGTTAGCTAACAGCTTGGCCCATATCTTCAAATTCTGGTTCAACAGGGAGATTGGCCTGTAACTTCCGCACTCCACAAGTTCTTTTCCGTCTTTATGTATTAAGGTAATAAACCCTTCCTGAGTTTGCCTAGGCAGAAAACCCCCCGTAAGCAGGGCATTACATACCTCGGTCAGGCATGGTATGATAATCGTTTGAAACTATTTAAAATATTGTAGGGGAAAGCCATCAGGGCCTGGGCTTTTCTTTAGGGAGAAGCTATACAGGATGTTTCTGACCTCTTCTTCCGAAACTGGAGCAATTAGATCGGCCGCTATGGAGGCCTGGACTTTGGGGAGCTTTAATGAGGACAAGAAATTACGCATTTCCTTAACAGCCCTCTGTTTATCATCTCTGTCATTTTGGCCTTCAAGGTTGTACAGTTTCGAGTATAAGAGGTGGAAGGCTTTAGCTATCTCCTCTGTGGATGAGACTATCTTACCTGTTTCTGTTTTAATTTTATGAATAAAGGATTTTGCTCTAGCTTTTTTTTTGAAGCGCAGACATTAAACGACCCCCTTTATCCCCATGTGCATATATTAGATGTTTGAAGTATAGGAATTTTTTTGCCGATTGCATATTCAGGAATAGTTTAAGTTTGGTTCTAAGGGCCACTAGTTCATCTTGAAGTGGGATGGCTTTGGATCTCTTTTGAATTCTCTCTACCGCCGCAATCTGATGTAATATGCTATCTACCTCTTTCTGCTTAGCCTTCTTTTGTTTTGAGCCTAGGGCAATGAAGATTCCCCTAATGAAAGATTTGTGTGCTTCCCATACCATAGGAGCGTTTACTCCCTTCCCCGCATTTATTTCAAAGTACTCTTTCAAATGTTTTTCCACTTCCGAGCACACCCCTATATTATTCAGGAGAGATTCATTGAGTCTCCACGACCAGACTCCCTTAGATATTTGTTTCATAGACACCGTGATGTGGCAAGGGGCATGATCTGAAATAGTGATGTTCGCTATAGATGCTTTACTGGTTTGCATTAAAACCGCTTTAGAGACCAATAAATGGTCCAGTCTTTGGAACGAGTCATGCGTCGCCGACCTAAACGTATAATCCCTAGTTAAGGGGTGAATCTGCCTCCAAGCATCTACCAATCCTATTTCCTGGAGCTTGGCATGTAATTTGCCTAACGCTTTCTACATTTGCTGGGAACGTTGCGAGGAAGAATCTAATAATGGGTTTAAGACCAGATTTAGGTCTCCCCCCAGAATGATTTGGCCTTCAGCAAATAGCTTCAGGGTCTCCAGAACCTGAATCAACCAGGTTATCTGCTTCGTGTTTGGGGCATATATATTTGCTAGCGTAAACGTTTTGGATGCAATAGTACCCTTAAGAAAAAGAACCCTACCTTCCGCATTAGAGTATTGTTGAGATACCTGAAAAGGGATGTCTTTGTGTATCGCCGTAGAAACCCCTTTCGTGCGAGAGGCCTCCTGGCAACTGTGGAACCATTGGTTGAAGTGTCTATTAGGCATTTTTGGAATATTGCCCTTCCTGAAATGGGTTTCCTGCAAAAATGCAATATTAGTTTTGGATTTACGTAGCAGAAATACTGCATTATTCCTTTTGTTAGGAGAGTTTAACCCCTTTAGGTTAAAGGTAGTGACAACTATATCCGTCATTGTAAAAATGCAATATCTAGCTGACAGAGATATACAATATCAGGAATCACTGACAAACGATGCTAGAGCAGGCTAGTGAGGTATGCCGGTGGGTAGATGGGAACGGATGAAGTGGGAGGGGGGGGGCAACAGACTGGGATTAAGACTTTAGACAGACAAGACACAAACAACAAGTAAGAATCTACAGCTAATAAACTGTCAATAAACATATTCTAGTAAGAAAATGCAATTACTTAACAAGGAGATATCATGGGCCGAGGCCCAGAGAAACAGGTAATCAGGTGTGTCTAGCCTGTAAAAAACGCACCCGTGAAGACTAATAGCTCCCTTTCACTGAGGCCCAAATTTGAGTATGGGGTCAGTGCAAGGGAGGAGGGTCGGGGTATTCAGACAAGCCCAGACATGTCGACAGACCACCGACAAGATGACAACTACAATATTGCATATGCTAATGAGCCTTGATGCTTCAAGACATATAGGATAATAACCTGCAGTGTCATTGCTACAGCCTCTAAAATGCTTAACTATAACATTCTATACTTAGGTCAGAATCGCCCGGTAAAGGGGGAAAAAGCACTTGAGAAAAAAAAAAAGGTTAAAATTTTCAGCTAAACAACAAAAAACAACAACAACAAAAAAAGGCTCACTAGCGCATGTATGGGAGCGCTCAGATGACAATTACTGTCACTATAACGCCAAAATGCAAAGCACCCAAGCGGTCCCTGAATCCGCCCAGGAACAAACTGGCTCGACTTGATGTGACTCAGTCCATCAGGTGATGAAGTGCGTTGACTTAGATGGTGTCTTCTTGGACTTTGACGGATGTCTTCTCCGCACTTCTTTCCAGGGTTCCATCTTTGGGAGCTGTGGGAGATCCTGTTCCTCTACCAACGGCAGCCAGGAAGGTATAGAAATTGGCGCGGTTTCCAATGCATTCCAGAGTCTATCTAGATCTTCTGGCCTTTGAACTGTGAGTCTCTTGCTGTTTATCCATGCAGCTAGGCCGAACGGAAAGAGCCACGTGTACTTAATGCTTTTTGCTCTCAGGATTTCCAGTAGAGGCCTCATAAGCCTTCGTTTGGCCAAATTAGCTGGCGCGATATCCTCATAAAACTGCAGGTCAGAGTCCACATACTGGATTGGATGCTTATCTCTAGCCGCTGCCAGAATCTGAGCAGTGTCCACATAAGAAAGTAAGCCGCAAATAATATCGGTTGGCGGCTCTCCCTGCTGGGGTTTAGGGCGCAGCCCCCTATGAATGCGCTCTATAGTAATTGTGGCTGCTCTTTCTTGGCCCAGAAGGCTGCAAAAGATCTCCATTGCTACCTTCTGCAAGGTCTCTGGTGCGAATTGCTCGGAGAGTCCGTTTATTCTTACATTCTTTCTCTGGCTCCTGTTCTCTTGATCTTCTACGAGGAGCAAAGCTTTATTAATGTAGTCTGCATGTTGTGAAGAGCGCTCGGCCACTGCTTCTGAATGAGCTATCACAGAAGTCTGCGCAGATTCCAGGCTTTCTACCCTCCTACCCATCTGCCGCAGGTCGGTTTTAATATCTGCCAACTCCTCTAAGACAGGTCTCATGGCTTGGAGAAGCGTTTTTTTGAGGAAGGATTTTGTTATGGGAGCTGACACAGACTCTCACTCTCCGCAGTGCTTTCTCTGTCTGACTATGCTCCGGTTCACCCTCGCAAGCAGCCTCCGGCGCTATCTTAGTTAATTTTTCAGCTAATTCTTCAGCGGCGAGCGCTGGCTTCTTTTTCCAGCAGTTCTGAATGTCCGGCTGGTTTGTGACCCATTTCGGGATGTTAGCACGGTCCCCTGAGCGATCCTTCCCCGTTTTGACCATAGCTGAGGCTAGTCGGAGTTCAATAATGGTGGTTTAGGGCCGCGCTTGTGAAGGAGCTACAGGCTCATGCGTCCATCACAGTCGGCAGCTAGGCTCCGCCCCCTTTAACAGGGATTTTAGCAAAGCATAATTGATTATGGACTTAGATTAATTATTGCAAATAATAAACCGCTGTTTGCTTGATAAGGCTTAGCATTTTGACATTTTTTTCTTTTCAGAAAGTAGTAGACTACAGTAAAATCCTGGCACTGATTAATAAAAAGTTAATAGAGGTATTTGTGGAAATTAATAGGGTTGAGCGAACTTATGGTGGTGGCTGTCCCACAGTACGTCGTGCCCAGCCGTCACTACTTTTCCAGGCATGCCATCCCTTCCCTGCACAACCAAGTGGGGGACAAAATAAGGTGTGCACTGCGCAACGCCATCTGTGGCAATGTCCACCTAACTACGGATACGTGGACCAGTATGCACGGTCAGAGACGTTATGTCTCCCTAACAGCACACTGGGTAAATGCAGTGGCGGCTGGGCCTGAAGTGGATAGCAGTTTGGAGCATGTCCTTCCACCACCAAGGATTGCAGGGCGCTTCAGTTTGCCTCCTGTTGCTTCCTCATCCACTACCGGCTCCTCATCCGGTCAAATCTCGTAGCAGCTCTGGGACTAGCTGTTTTGATGCACATCCCTTGCCTGGCACATATGCTGAATTTGGTGGTGCAGAGGTTCCTTAAAAATTACCCCGGTATGTCAGAGCTGCTGCATAAAGTGCGGGCCATCTGTGCGCGCTTTCGGCGTTCTCACCCTTCTGCTGCTTAACTGTCATCGCTGCAGCGTAACTTTTGACTTCCTGCTCACCGCCTCCTATGTGACGTGCCCACAAGGTGGAACTCCACCTTTCACATCCTGGCCAGACTGTGCGAGCAGCAGCAGGCAATAGTGGAGTTTCAGCTGTAGCACGCACGGATGAGTCGCTCTGTGGACCACCACTTCACCACCAATGACTGGGCCTCCATGCGAGACCTATGTTCCTTGTTGCACTGTTTCAAGTACTCCACCAACATGGCCAGTGCCGATAACGCCGTTCTCAGCGTTACTATCCCACTTCTATGCCTTAAAAAAACGCTTCTGGCAATGATGAAAGAGGATGTGGCACAGGAGGAGGAGGAAGAGAGATCATTTCGTAGGGTTTCTGGCCAGTCATTCACAAGTGGCTCCGAGGGTGGGTTCCTGCACCAACAAACGCCAGGTACACAATTGTCCAGCCAGGACACAGTTCTGGAGGATGAGGAGGTGGAGGATGAGGAGATGGAGGAGGAGGAGGATACTTGTTCACAGCAGGGTGGCACCCAAACCAGCTCATGGACATCACTGGTGCGTGGATGGGAGGATACAGAGGACACAGACGATACACCTGCCACAGAGAAAAGCTTGTCGTTGCCTCTGGGCAGCCTGACACACATGAGCGATTACATGCTGCAGTGTCTCCGCAACGACTGTCGAGTTGCCCACATTCTAAATTGTGCTGATTACTGGGTGGCCACGCTACTGGATCCCTGTTACAAGGACAACGTACCGTTCTTAATTCCGTCACTGGAGCGTGAACGTAAGATGCGCGAGTACAAGCTCAAGCTGGTAGACGCTCTGCTGGTGGCACACCAGCACCTCAGAAGGCAGGGTTAGCATGGCCGAAATGTGGAAAAGATTTGTCAGCACGCCACAACAACCAGTATTACCAGCTGATATGGAATGTCTTAGCAGGAGGCAGCATTTCAGCAACATGGTGGGGCAGTATGTGTGCACACTCATACACATACTGACTGATGGGTCTGCCCCCTTCAACTACTGGGTCTCCAAATTGGGCACATGGCCTGAGCTTTCCCTTTACGCCTTGGAGGTGCTGGCCTGCCCTGCAGCCAGTGTATTGTCTGAATGTGTGTTTAGCATAGCAGGGGGCGTTATCACAGACAAGCGCAGCCGCCTGTCCACAGCCAATGTGAACAAATGAACCAGGCATGGATCCCACAGGACTTGTCCGTACCTTGTGCAGAATAGACATGTATACCGGCCTTACCCAGCCATTGTTATACTACAGCGCAATTGCTCATTGTTGTATTTTGGATATTTCACACTCTTTTGGAGTGTAACCTAATAAAAAAGAAAAAATTAAAACCAAAAACCTGTGTTGGCTACCTCGTCCTCCTCCACCTCCGCTTCCACCTACACTGCTACATCCACCGCCTCCTCAAACTCCTACTCCATATTGAACTCCACCTCATAAATCAAGATAATTTTTTTTTAATTCACAAATTTTTGGGTGTGATATTCCCCTGCTGTACCTAGTAGACAGGTAAAAACATTTCACTAATTTGTCTTTTACATTTTCGGGTGAAATTCACCAATTTTTGGTTGTGATATACCACTGCTATACCTAGTAGACAGGTAAAAAAAAAATCACTAATTTGTCTCTTGTATATCGGGGTGAAATTCACAAATTTTTGGCTGTGATATACCCCTGCTATACCTATTAGATTGCTGTATACAAACCCCTTCTCTGCATAGGTGACAGGGAATTAAATTTCAAAAATTCTTCTTTAACCTCCCTGGCGGTATGATTATGTCAGGAATTTTGTACCGAAAGTGGTAAAAATTTTTGCAGAAATATTTTATGGCCACAAATGACATCAAATGTCAGATCTAAGGTTATACAGTTTGTATAACCTCTTTTATGTGTGCTTGTCACTTTTTATGTTTATGTTTATTTGAATTTCCCGCCCAGTTCCGCTCCCATGCGCAGCTGCTGCTCGCAGGGAACGGAACCAGGAAGTCAAATGCCGGCCTGTGTTCTGCCAGATCTCTATATCTTGCAAAAAGTCTATACCAGAAGTGACGCTGCCGCACAGGAATCAGCTGGAGGAGGGTGTGCGCAGCGCTGCGCAAGTGCACATCCACTGGCTTAGGAAAGAATCGTTGCAGTGCCGAGATAGAAGTACTTTGTGCACCGCGCATGCACACTTAGGGGTATAGAGATTTTGCAGCGCACAATGTTGCATCAGATCTCCCTACCCCTGAGTGCGCACTCGCACACAAATCATCAGTTGCAGTTCATCCTGATTTGATCTGATGATTTGTGCGCGCATGCGCACTCAGGGGTAGGGAGATCTGATGCAACATTTTGCGCTGCAAAATCTCTATACCCCTAAGTGCGCACGCTAGGTGCATGAAGTACGCTCGGGAATACCGTCAGGGAGGTTAATTCTCGCGGGCCCCCTCCTTTTATCCAATGCTTAAACCATAACAACTTGTCCCACATTTGCTCTTCAATAATTTGTCCCACTTTTCCGCTCGATAATATTTGATTTCAAACAATTAGCCTCCCTTGGATGTGGTATCCCTTTCTCACACTCCCTCTTCGGCCTTGAACCCTGACTCGCCGCTAACCGTGATCAACATGGTAGGCGCAGAATAGAACATCGGAGAAGATATCCAATTGGATCGTGAATATCATGGGGATGTGCGACATGGTGGGGCCGTATGTGTGCACACGCCTACACGTACTGACTGATGGTTCTGCCCCCTTCAACTTCTGGATCTCCAAATTGGGCACATGGCCTGAGCTTGCCCTTTATGCCTTGGAGGTGCTGGTCTGCCCTGTAGCCAGTGTATTGTCTGAACGTTTGTTTAGCATGGCTGGAGGGGGTTATCACAGGCTATATTTTCCAATGTTTTGGGGTGTACCCTAATTAATAAAAAAAAATATATATATTAAAACCAAAAACCAGTGTAGGCTACCTCCTCCTCCTCCACGCCGCTTCCACATACACCGCCACATCCACTGCCTCCTCAACCTCCTACTCCAGATGGACCTCGTTCTCTTAGATCAAGATTATTATTTTATATTGTTACGTATTTTATGTTATTTGAAGTAATTTCCCTATCCACATTTGTTTGCAGACCACTTGCCATGCTCTTAACCACATTTTGCTGCCATTTGCAGCCCTCTAGCCCTTTCCATGACATTTTTAGAGCCATTTTAGTGCTCAAAAGTTCGGGTCCCCGTTGACTTAAATTGTTCGGGTTCGGGGTCAAGTTCGGGTCAAGTTCGGGTCCCGAACTCGAACTTTTTTGTGAAGTTCGGCCGAACCCGTCGAACCCGAACATCCAGGTGTCCGCTGAACTCTAGTAATTAACTAAAGTTAAATGCACAAGTCTTCCAAGTGAAACCTCGCTACAATTTAGATTTCCTGTCATCATGTTTATGCAAATGAAAACATTGCTTTATCTTGCAACAAAATTTAATTGTCTGGTGTTAGTTTTCATTAAAGTAATCGCAACCCTGTTTAACTGTTTTTAAATGAAAATCACTATGAGATTATAGAAGGATGAGTGGACTTAAAATCCAGTTTAAAATGAAGTAGAAAGTCTATAGGTAATTTGCATAGAGCCAATTTGCATATTTGTCACGAGGGTGTCAAGAGCTACGTCTGACTCCGTTATACCCGGGGTCAGGAAGTCGCAGCGGGTGGCTGAGCGTTCTATGTACAAAGACAGTGCTGTTTCGTAATGGTAGCTTTCTGGGTTTGCCTTGCAACCCTTTTTGGCTCCCTCAGGGATCCGTAGCTTCTTCTCCTCAGCTGTTTCTTGTCCAGCACTTCTAACCTCCTTATATTCCCCTCTCTCACTTCTCTGGTTGCCAGATATAGAGCTTCCTGCCTGGACTTCTATACTGACCCACTGGAGCTGTGTAGCTGTGTTCCCTGGTTGTTGTTCCAGAGCGTTACCCTCTGGATCCCTGTTGGGCCTTGGTGGTCTGCTGTTGTCGCCCACCTGGGATTATATGTTTGTCTGTATTGTCTGTCCTCTCCTTGGTGTTTTCCTCTTAGTGTCAGTGGTGCGGACTAGTGATCCCACCGCCCCATTCACTACACAGGGCTCATCTTAGGGAAAGCCAGGGTTTAGGCACGTGATCGGCGTACGGGTGAGGAACCCGTCTAGGGACGTCAGGGCAGTCAGGTGCCAGCCGCAATGTGAGTCAGGGGTCACCACCTTTCCCTCTCCCTTGGACAGGGCCTTCCCATTTCCCTCCCTTTGCGTGACGCCGGTCATTAGGGAAGAATTGAGAAGAGCAGTTTTGCTTGTGGAGTGTAATGGCTTAAAGTGAAAGCCTACTTCAAACTGTACTGGACAGCTGTAACTTTTAATTACAATGACATTTTTCATCTAGTTCTCCTTTTGCTTTTATGCATCAGGGAGATGAATTAGCTCTTGATACATTTCTCCTAGTTTGACTTCCATAGTTTCCATGACAACCTGTTTGGACATTTTCGGTCATTTTTTTTCTCCATCTGTAAACAGCAACATAAAGATAAAGGAAAGCTAAAAACAGCTAGAGTACCATAATAAATCTAAAGATGGATTTTCTATCCACATTGAGAATTAGTGCCTTCCAAGAGCTATGTCTTGCAAAGTGTAACAGAAAGATATGAGACACGTGGCAACACACGTGTTTAATGAATCTGTTGAGTAACTGGTTCTTTTCCTGCTAATCAGTGATGCTACGAGGCCAAGCTTAAAATGCAGACCATGTAGCAGATTTTTTAAAAAGTGAGAATATGTGATTAATTTGATGACAGGTACACTATTGGTTGATGCATTCAAAAACTGTTGTCACCCTATGAAAAAAGTTAAAGTGGTTCTCAAAGACTGGCAAAAGGCATTCAGAGTGTGTGTTTAATTTTTTTTTATAAATAAATCAACTGTCACTGGCTCTCTGCTTCCAGCTCTGTGCCCTTTTCTCCTCTGCCCTTTGCGCCCACTGGAGCGGAAGTGTGACATACTGTCCACATACAGTACAGACCAAAAAATTGGACACACCTTCTCATTCAAAGAGTTTTCTTTATTTTCATGACTATGAAGGCATCAAAACTATGAATTAACACACGTGGAATTATATACATAACAAACAAGTGTGAAACAACTGAAAATATGTATATATATTCTAGGTTCTACAAAGTAGCCACCTTTTGCTTTGATTACTGCTTTGCACACTCTTGGCATTCTCTTGATGAGCTTTGAGAGGTAGTCCCCTGAAATGGTCTTCCAACAGTCTTGAAGGAGTTCCCAGAGATGCTTAGCACTTGTTGGCCCTTTTGCCTTAACTCTGCGGTCCAGCTCACCCCAAACCATCTTGATTGGGTTCAGGTCCGGTGACTGTGGAGGCCAGGTCATCTGGCGCAGCACCCCATCACTCTCCTTCATGGTCAAATAGCCCTTACTTTCAAAGATTTCCCAATTTTTCGGCTGACTGACTGACCTTCATTTCTTGAAGTAATGATGGCCACTCGTTTTTCTTTACTTAGCTGCTTTTTTCTTGCCATAATATAAATTCTAACAGTCTATTCAGTAGGACTATCAGCTGTGTATCCACCTGACTTCTCCTCAACGCAACTGATGGTCCCAACCCCATTTATAAGGCAAGAAATCCCACTTATTAAACCTGACAGGGCACAACTGTGAAAACCATTTCAGGGGAGTACCTCTTGAAGCTCATCAAGAGAATGCCAAGAGTGTGCAAAGCAGTAATCAGAGCAAAAGGTGGCTACTTTGAAGACCCTAGAATATGACATATTTTCAGTTGTTTCACACTTGTTTGTTATGTATATAATTCCACATGTGTTAATTCATAGTTTTGATGCCTTGAGTGTGAATCTACAATTTTCATAGTCATGAAAATAAAGAAAACTCTTTGAATGAGAAGGTGTGTCCAAACTTTTGGTCTGTACTGTACATGTCACATCTGTTGGCCAGTCAGTGGTCTTAGTCATGAAGTGTGCAGGCATGGCACACTACCTCCACTGAGCCCATTGATTGACTGGGAGCAATGGCGTGTTGGTAGAGTACACTCTGGTCCAACATACCCAGAAAATGGAGGAGACCGGAGGTAAGAACTGGAACCGGAGCACTGGTGACAGGCAAGTCTTTTTTTTTTAACCCCTGCACCCTGCCTGCCCATATGAAAAGAGGTTCCCAGTTTTGCTTAACCCATTTAAATAGATATTTCAGTTAAGGCGGAATCTGAATTGACCCTTTCCTCCCCTTCTGAACCTCACATTCAGTTGTGATAGCTGCTACAATGATTTGACAACAGTCAGACTGGAAACATAAATCATGTTTTTGCTGTGCATCTAAGCTGGTGTAGCCAGATACATTTGTTTCTCTTCATTGTTGTATCCACTCCTGTTTTTAGCTCAAAAACTGCATGTCTATTTCAAGCTTAACAGTAAATACACACATGATACTCTGACAGGTGATAATTATCAGATTGCTAGTGGTCTAAGCACTGGGACTCCCATATCGCAAGAATTTAGGGTCCCTGAGTCCGCTCTCTGAATGGAGTAGTAGTGCACATGTAGAGTTAAATGGAGTGGTGAACTAACGCCCACTAGTGCTCCTCTGTTCTCGAGAATGCTGTTCACTGGGTGTCCCATTGTTGGATCCTCAACAATGAAATATTTATCAAGTATTCTGTGTGTAAGTCCCATAGGAGCCGGTGCAGAGGATGGGAGTGGTAGTGGCCCTGATGAAGTGTTGTGTCGTAGAACGGTCTTTTTCACTAAGAGCAAAGTGGTACCGGTAAGGATTATGGAGGCAGGTTGGATGGCTGTAATTTAGCACTTTGTACTGGCCTAGTAGTAGACTGGGTGATGGGTGTCTTCACCTTACAGCAGTGTCTTTAAATGTTGGTCTCAGCTGGTCACTCTGCTGTTTGATTCCTCTGAAGTATCTGCTTGAGGATGTTTTAGTTATTCTCTCTGGAGAATCCTTCTTAGAAGTAGGAGCTCAGACGTGTGCTATCTCTTTTCTTTGTCTCTGAATAGGAACTCCCCATTCCTGGCAGGAAGCAGGAAAATCCCACTCCTACCAGGAGGGGAGGAACAGGGTGGTTAGACATGTTCCTTACCAACCATCGCCATTCACATCCTCAACTGGAACAAACGACCAAACATGCAATATACAACACAATGCATTAACTATTTACAATTGCAGTACCCCCAGGTCTTGGGTAATGCATGTGGATAAGTGATAAATAGTTTTTGTGGGAATAAGCCGTGTCTATGTAATGGCTGCAATAGCAAGATAAGTATAGGATCCTTCACCTGAAAGCTTTTCACTTTTTGATAATATTATATTTTTTTATCTTTCTTTATTAAATTTCTTAAAAAATATCACATTTGCAACCAATTATCAGTTCATCAGAGCAAATCACAGCTTAGAAACAGATACATACTGGTTGATATATACTAGTGTACACATCAAGATCCACTATATATTTTTCTTACAATTACAGTATTTTCTGGATATTTCCTTTTTTAAGAGAGAGTTAAACATAGAGGGAGAGTAAGGGAAAGTATCAAAGCTTCTCAATCTTAAATATTGATCATTGTCATCAACTCTCCAATTCTCTTCATTCCTATATTGTACCTTTAAATTAAATTTGCTCTCTATCTTTATACCCACTTTGATGTCATATCAAACACCCTCCGCAAGAGGAAGGAGGTGAGATGTCTATTTCATAAACCATTTTGATTAATGAAATACTCCCCCTACTTTTGAAATATTTCTATATGGGATACATATACCCTATACTTCTCATAACATATCCAACCCTACCAATTCCAGCACAGGAGGTCGCAATGGCATTATCTTGACAACTGAGACCCATCAAAGAGTGAGCTGCCCGTCTTCGCTGTTCAGTGCAGTACTTCAAGTACTTCAGTAGCAAAGAAGTGCCACTCACTCACTGCACTGCCGTCCTCGCTGCCTCAGACAGGGTACTATATATATATAAATATATATATATAGACAACAAAAGTTCAGGGCAGCACACCTAGTAGTAGATAAATGGGTGCCAGCGATGAAAACACCTTACCAAGGTGTGTAATGCAGAAGGAATAAAGACACCGCAGCACTAGTCCCAGCAAGTGGACTGAAACGTAGCAAGGGTGAATAAAGGTTCACACTTTTTCACCAACGGATGTGCTGCGGTGTCTTTATTCCTTCTATATGTATATATATATATATATATATATATATATAGAAAGCAAAAAAGTAGATGAGCAGCAAACACTATGGAGGTGCAATTCCTTGAGGTAGACCACGGATTGGATCCAATTCAGATATGTATAAAGAAAATCCAAGGCAGCACACAATAATCCGTGAAAAACAGGGTGTTTATTCCCCCATGTGAGACAGCAACGTTTCAGCTCTCTCTATGGAGCCTTTGTCAAGCCATAACAATCAGTGCACACACAGGTGTTTATAAAGCATATCAAATTACAATGCAATTTACATGATTATACAAAATTAAAAAAAAAAACTGAGTAAAAAGTATAATCCAAATTCATGATATACATATCAGTGATCGATCATTGTGTAAAATTCATATCGCTATTTCATGTGATAATTATAAACAATATATAAAGCCCAAGAAGAGTTAATCCCCAATTGTGAACATAATTGATACTGAATACAGACAGGTGTTTATCATTGTGTAAATATTAAAAATCAAATGGAGATCTCACATACTGGGGCAGACAGCAGGATTCCCTTGGCGTCCGGAACTTGACACAGCGCATGCGCGGGACGTCTCTCCTACCGGGATATTGTCTAGACGCGGCAGTGGTCGGAGACCCGCACTCTAGATGGCCACCTGGCAACAGCAGCACACTGCGCATGCTCATTCCCGTACATGGGTGGACACAATCGGCAGAACTGACAATCATGTGACCAGTCACATGGTGCACACATAAACAGCACGTACTGGGCTTATAGCGATCCATAATGATCACAGAATACAATTTCATAGAAAAGGGGGTCCAGCAGTATACTGTCAAAAAGGTGGATAACCACTCGCATGTGATCCTGCCTCATCCCCATAATATTAGACGGTTAAATTATAAAGCCCTATATAGCCGTGCATCACATACATACAAATTGTCTCCACATCTGAGGACTCAGATCGGGTATCAATCGAGAGTCGCCAATAATTTAGGGCAAATGTGGACAGGGACCTAGCCAAAGGCTGGCCCTGTATCCCCGTTGCCCCATTCAGAGCATACATATAGCCACCCATAACCCACATGTGTCATGTCACTGCCCACCGTCCAGCCACATGTCAAACAGGGCGAGCTGCGTCTCAGACCACAACCGATGCCTAGCCCCCATCAAAGTCTCAGGCTCCAGAAATCTGCCCAGAAACGCGCAAATTCAAAAAAATTAAAAATAACAATAATATAGTGCCGGTGGGTCCTGCCATCCTCCAGTATTCCTAGAGATACTCCAATGTTCAGATGTAACTTCACGTTGATTTGTAAAGATATAGAGAGGCAATATTACTATTCATATTACTTGAGTCAGTGCACTTAAAGACAGCCATACACGTCGGATGAGGAGAAATAATCAGAACCCCACAGGCAATCCACAAAACAGGGTAACAAAGGAGCACCAACAATAGCAGACAACAAACACAGGAAAAGACATACATAAAGGACAAGACTAGGAGAGTCAAACCACCCGAAAATCTACATTAAGCCCCCTTGGTTTCAGAGTCATCAGATCATAAATCCAAAAGAGCTCCCTTCTTTTAAGACGTATTGTTCTGTCCCCACCCCGTCTGGGTAAGGGCACTTGTTCAAGTATCCTGAATTTTAAATCACGCTCTACATGGCCTGCTTCTGTGAAATGTTTAGGAACAGGTAAATCCAGCCTCTTTTTTCTGATGGTATATCTGTGCTGATTTAGTCTGGTTTTGACATCCCAGGTTGTTTCTCCAACATACCAAAGTCCGCAAGGACACGATAAAAGATAAATTGCATAGGTTGAATCACAGGTCAAATACTGTTTAATGTGAACTGTCTTGCCAGAGGCTGGATTTACAAATGAATCGCCCTTCAGCATATATGGACAATTAACACAATTGTGGCATGGATAGCAGCCCCGGCGAGTGGAGCCGAAATACGTGCCACAATCTATCCTAGCAGACCCAACATCAGATCTGACTACTTTGTCTCCCAGATTACGACCTCTCCGGAAGGAGCATAAAGGTGGAGCTTTAAATTCATCTATATTGTCAAAGCCACTCGCCAAAATTGGCCAGTGTTTCCTGACAATAGAGGAGACTTGGGGGCTACTAATGCAATAATCGGACCCCAGCGGGATCCTTTGTGTGGATTCTCTCAATCTCATCTAGTCTCCATCTTTCAGCCTAATTCTAGTTTTCTGAATGCTCTCCATCACAAGTTTATTGGGATACCCATTATCCCTAAATTTGCTAGCCATCTCTAATAATCGTTGGTCTCTCACTGGGCCATCACCAACTATCCTGGCAACACGCAGCATTTGGCTCAGGGGAAGAGAATCTATCATTGGCCTTGGGTGGTGGCTCTCATATCTGACAAGAGTGTTTTTGTCTGTAGGCTTGACATAGAGGTCAGTGATCAGAGTATTCCCCTGAATCACCACCTCTGTGTCAAGAAATTGTAATTTTTCATGCGAAAACATTACCGTAAATTTGACACTAGGGTCAACCTCATTCAAGAATGAGTGGAAAGCCATGAGGTCCTCTGTGGCACCCACCCATATAAAAAAAAATATCATCTATGTAGCGCCACCACCCCAGCACATGGCTGAAGTGGTGGCACCCATAGATGTAAGAATCCTCCAAGAATGTCATATAGATATTTGCGTAGGTGGGCGCCACATTGGACCCCATCGGTCCCCCGTAGCTGTACATAATAGTCATCCCGAAATAAAAAATAGTTCTTGCAAAGAATAAACCTCAATAGGCCAAGTAAAAACAATCTACATTTCTCTGTGTAGTTTTTCCGTAACAGACAAAGTTCCACAGCCTGGAGCCCTTATTCATGCTCGATTGACGTGTACAGACTGCACACGTCAAACGAGGCAAGAATGGCACCATCTGGGATCCTTAGATCCTTAATTTTCATCAAAAAATCATTTGTATCTCTGATATATGATCTAGCAGATACCGCAAAAGGCAGCAAGATCCTATCCAAGAAAATGGCCGGATTACAAAAAAGAGACCCCCTGCCGGACACAATGGGCCGGCCAGGGGGCTCCCGCAAATTCTTGTGAATCTTGGGAAGAGTATATAGTATGGGGGTTATTTGTTTGTCACATAACAAATACCTACATAATTTCTCATCAATGATACCACCAGATTCGGCCTGTAATAGCATATTTCTAAGTTCCTTCAACAGATTAAACTTATGGTCATTGGAGACCCGTTGGTATACATTACTGTCGGCCAATTGAGATCAGATTTCCCGCACATAATGATCCGTATCCATTACAACAACCCCACCACCTTTGTCCGCAGACTTGATGGTGAGGTTGTGGTCTGCAGACAGATCATTAATGGCCTTGATATCCTCAGAGGTCAAATTCCCATGTCTCAAGGAATTCGCCATCATATCCTGCTTTAATTTTTCTATGTCACGCCCGACCGCCAGAGTAAAAGCCTCAATAGCGGGATGGTGTGACACAGGATTAAAGTCGCTCTTCAAGAACAGTCCCGTACTTTGTAAACTTATTTCACTGGTTCTTACATTAGACCTTGAGCTGTCCTGATGCTCAGATGCACACACCTTCAACTTGATCCTGCGGTAAAACCTCTGCAGGTCTAATTCCACATTGAACCAATTGGTTTTTGCAACTGGGCAAAAGGACAGACCCTTATTCAAAACATGAATCTGAGCATCAGTTAATTTGGCTGAGGAGATGTAAACCACTGTGCTTTCTTCTTGTCTTTCACAGTCCTTGGTCTTTGGGACCTTGGTGTCCTCTCTCTTGCGCCATTTGTGCTGACGCCGACCGCCCCGCCGGAGTCTCCTGGGCCTGTGCTCTGCTCTGGAAAAGAAGGACAGGGGACCGATGGGGTCCAATGTGGCGCCCACCTACGCAAATATCTATATGACATTCTTGGAGGATTCTTACATCTATGGGTGCCACCACTTCAGCCATGTGCTGGGGTGGTGGCGCTACATAGATGATATTTTTTTGATATGGGTGGGTGCCACAGAGGACCTCATGGCTTTCCACTCATTCTTGAATGAGGTTGACCCTAGTGTCAAATTTACGGTAATGTTTTCGCATGAAAAATTACAATTTCTTGACACAGAGGTGGTGATTCAGGGGAATACTCTGATCACTGACCTCTATGTCAAGCCTACAGACAAAAACACTCTTGTCAGATATGAGAGCCACCACCCAAGGCCAATGATAGATTCTCTTCCCCTGAGCCAAATGCTGCGTGTGGCCAGGATAGTTGGTGATGGCCCAGTGAGAGACCAACGATTATCAGAGATGGCTAGCAAATTTAGGGCTAGAGGGTATCCCAATAAACTTGTGATGGAGAGCATTCAGAAAACTAGAATTAGGCTGAAAGATGGAGACTAGATGAGATTGAGAGAATCCACACAAAGGATCCTGCTGGGGTCCGATTATTGCATTAGTAGCCCCCAAGTCTCCTCTATTGTCAGGAAACACTGGCCAATTTTGGCGAGTGGCTTTGACAATATAGATGAATTTAAAGCTCCACCTTTATGCTCCTTCCGGAGAGGTCGTAATCTGGGAGACAAAGTAGTCAGATCTGATGTTGGGTCTGCTAGGATAGATTGTGGCACGTATTTCGGCTCCACTCGCCTGGGCTGCTATCCATGCCACAATTGTGTTAATTGTCCATATATGCTGAAGGGCGATTCATTTGTAAATCCAGCCTCTGGCAAGACAGTTCGCATTAAACAGTATTTGACCTGTGATTCAACCTATGCAATTTATCTTTATCGTGTCCTTGCGGACTTTGGTATGTTGGAGAAACAACCTGGGATGTCAAAGCCAGACTAAATCAGCACAGATTTACCATCAGAAAAAAGAGGCTGGATTTACCTGTTCCTAAACATTTCACAGAAGCAGGCCATGTAGAGCGTGATTTAAAATTCAGGATACTTGAACAAGTGCCCTTACCCAGACAGGGTGGGGACAGAACGATACGTCTTAAAAGAAGGGAGCTCTTTTGGATTTATGATCTGATGACTCTGAAACCAAGGGGGCTTAATGTAGATTTTCGGGTGGTTTGACTCTCCTAGTCTTGTCCTTTATGCATGTCTTTTCCTGTGTTTGTTGTCTGCTATTGTTGGTGCTCCTTTGTTACCCTGTTTTGTGGATTGCCTGTGGGGTTCTGATTATTTCTCCTCATCCGACGTGTATGGCTGTCTTTAAGTGCACTGACTCAAGTAATATGAATAGTAATATTGCCTCTCTATATCTTTACAGATCAACGTGAAGTTACATCTGAACATTGGAGTATCTCTAGGAATACTGGAGGATGGCAGGACCCACAGGCACTATATTATTGTTATTTTTAATTTTTTTGAATTTGCGCTTTTCTGGGCGGATTTCTGGAGCTTGAGACTTTGATGGGGGCTAGGCATCGGCTGTGGTCTGAGACGCAGCTCGCCCTGTTTGACATGTGGTTGGACGGTGGGCAGTGACATGACACATGTGGGTTATGGGTGGCTATATGTATGCTCTGAATGGGGCAACGGGGATACAGGGCCAGCCTTTGGCTAGGTCCCTGTCCACATTTGCCCTAAATTACTGGCGACTCTCGATTGATACCCGATCTGAGTCCTCAGATGTGGAGACAATTTGTATGTATGTGATGCACGGCTATATAGGGCTTTATCATTTAACCGTCTAATATTATGAGGATGAGGCAGGACCACATGCGAGTGGTTATCCACCATTTTGACAGTATACTGCTGGACCCCCTTTTCTATGAAATTGTATTCTGTGATCATTATGGATCGCTATAAGCCCAGTACGTGCTGTTTATGTGTGCACCATGTGACTGGTCACATGATTGTCAGTTCTGCAGATTGTGTCGACCCATGTACGGGAATGAGCATGCGCAGTGTGCTGCTGTTGCCAGGCGACCATCTAGAGTGCGGGTCTCCGACCACTGCCGCGTCTAGACAATATCGCGGTAGGAGAGACGTCCCGCGCAATGCGCTGTGTCAAGTTCCGGACGCCAAGGGAATCCTGCTGTCTGCCCCAGTATGTGAGATCTCCATTTGATTTTTAATATTTACACAATAATAAACACCTGTCTGTATTCAGTATCAATTATGTTCACAATTGGGGATTAACTCTTCTTGGGCTTTATATATTGTTTATAATTATCACATGAAATAGCGATATGAATTTTACACAATGATCGATCACTGATATGTATATCATGAATTTGGATTATACTTTTTACTCTGTTTTAAAAAATAAAATTGTATAATCATGTAAATTGCATTGTAATTTGATATGCTTTATAAACACCTGTGTGTGCACTGATTGTTATGGCTTGACAAAGGCTCCATAGAGAGAGCTGAAACGTTGCTGTCTCACATGGGGTAATAAACACCCTGTTTTTCACTGATTATTGTGTGCTGCCTTGGATTTTCTTTATATATATATATATATATATATATATATATATATATATATACAGTACAGACCAAAAGTTTTGACACACCTTCTCATTCAAAGAGTTTTCTTTGTTTTCATGACTATGAAAATTGTAGATTCACACTGAAGGCATCAAAACTATGAATTAACACATGTGGAATTATATACATAACAAACAAGTGTGAAACAACTGAAAATATGTCATATTCTAGGTTCTTCAAAGTAGCCACCTTTTGCTTTGATTACTGCTTTGCACACTCTTGGCATTCTCTTGATAAGCTTCAAGAGGTATGTGGCAAACCTAGCCACATAGAATATCTTTGTATATATCTTGCTCCTACTGTAATGTTTACTATGTTAAATGCATTGCTTTTCTGGGCCTCTTCCCCTCCCCTTTTTCTGTCCCATTGTTTCCCCAGCAGGGTGTTGTCTCAGGGACACTGGGAGACCAGTTTAAACCAGCTGCTCTGTCCCTCCTCAATCTCCCATCAGCCCTTGCTATTGTCTGGCCCCACCCTTCCTTGGACCATAGTCATCTATGTGCCCTATTGTATGTAAATGAGGCTGTTGGGGGGGTTTAAAGTAGGTGTGCTATGTCTAAATAAAGTTAGTTGACTCCCAAGCTATGTGTCGTCTAGTTCTTGGGAAAAGGGAATTATTGTAAGGCTACCTGGATTATTGTATGCTGTTCCTGTCTACCAGCGGAGTTATTGTGGATTATACGGCCTCTCCGCTACAATTGGTGGCAAGCAACGGGATTCAAACCGCACAGCAAAGCAGCAGTTCGTTGAAACAGCCATTCAGATATACCGGAGTTCGAGAATATGTGCAGTCATACGAACGAACGGTGAATGGAGACGAATTATGCAACATTGAAACGAACTACGTTAAAGGAATTATTGGAAGCAAGGGGAAGAAAAGCCAGCAACAAAACCAAAGCTACTCTTGTGGCCGAACTCATGGAGGGGGACAGAGCAACCACTACGGCAACTCCACAGGAGACAGAGCCAACGGAATTTACAAGAGAGCTCAATAGCAGGTTAGCTTTTTACCCAAACACCCCCTCCATGGAGACACTAGAAAGACTGATAGCAGATGTACAGGAGTACATTGTGGCTAAGCAAAACGCTATTCAGCGAGTCGGGGAAGGAGCCCCTTGACCCACCAGCACTACCCAGGGAAAATCTAAGATTCCCTACCAAGCTTTTAAAAATTACACAGAAGGAGAAAGTGATATCGACGAATACCTACAGGATTTCGAAAGGTTGTGCCAGCTACACGACATCAGCCCAGCCGACCAAGTACCCCTGCTGGCAGGTAGATTGTCAGGCCGTGCCGCAGAGGCAAATTGGACCGTCCCAGACGAAGACATCAGGAATTATCCCAAAGTCAAACAAGCCATCCTAGCACAGTATGCCATTACCTCTGAGGCATACCGACTCAAATTTCGGGACATCAAGAAACAAACAAAAGGCTCACACACTGAAAGCCCTTGGGCCTCCCCAGTAGTACTGGTGCCGAAGCGGGATGGGACTACCCGCTTCTGCGTAGACTACCGGAGGCTTAATGATAAGTCCGTATCCGATGCCTACCCTATGCCCCGGATAGACGAGCTCCTAGACAAAATGGGCAGGGGCCAATACCTCACCACAATAGATCTTTGTAAGGGGTATTGGCAGATTCCCCTAGCCGAAGACGCCATCCCTAAGTCGGCGTTTGTCAACCCGTTTGGCCTGTATCAGTTTAAGGTCATGCCATTCGGGATGAAAAACGATCCGGCTACTTTTCAGAGGATGGTGGATCGGCTATTGGATGGGTTCCAGGAGTACGCTTGCGCCTATCTAGATGATATAGCGATCTTCAGCCACTCCTGGACTGAACACCTGACCCACATAGGAGCCATACTAGACCGTATTAGGGAGGCAGGATTAATTCTGAAACCCAGTAAGTGCCATATAGGGATGGCAGAAGTCCAATACCTAGGACACCGGGTAGGGAGCGGCCAACAAAAACCCGAACCGGCTAACCCCTCGTACCAAAACTCAAGTACTGGCATTCCTAGGGACTGCAGAATACTACCGTAAATTTGTACCTGACTACAGTACCCTGGCCAAACCCCTCACCGATTTGACCCGCAAGAATCTCCCTAAGATAGTAGTCTGGACCCCAGAGTGTGAGCAGGCATTCCAGCAACTAAAAACGTCTCTTGTGAATTCACCTGTACTTGCCGCCCCTGATCCAACTAAACGCTTTCTCGTCCATACAGACGCTTCTATGTTTGGATTGGGGGCAGTACTGAGCCAAGTCAGAGCAGATGGCGGCGGGCATCCAGTAGCTTACTTAAGCAGAAAACTTTTACCCCGGGAAGTAAGCTACGCCGCCATAGAAAAAGAATGCCTGGCCGTGGTGTGGGCCCTTAAAAAGCTGCAGCCCTATTTGTACGGACAACCCTTTTCCTTACTCACAGATCACAACCCGTTGGTGTGGCTGAACAGGGTGTCAGGAGACAATGCCTGGCTGCTGCGCTGGAGTTTGGCGCTGCAGCCTTTTGACTTTACCATCCACTACCGCCCTGGGAAGCAAAATGGCAACGCTGACGGGTTATCCAGACAAACTGAACTTGAAAAGTGATCTGTGGGTACTCCTCCGGACATCCCCAAGCCGATCCGTTTGAATCAGACTGTGTATGCCGCCTTGGTTCTGGGGGAGCATTGTGGCAAACCTAGCCACATAGAATATCTTTGTATATATCTTGCTCTTACTGTAATGTTTACTATGTTAAATGCATTGCTTTTCTGTGCCTCTTCCCCTCCCCTTTTTCTGTCCCATTGTTTCCCCAGCAGGGTGTTGTCTCAGGGACACTGGCAGACTAGTTTAAACCAGCTGCTCTGTCCCTCCTCAATCTCCCATCAGCCCTTGCTATTGTCTGGTCCCACCCTTTCTTGTACCATAGTCATCTATGTGCCCTATTGTATGTAAATGAGGCTGTTGGGGGGTTTAAAGTAGGTGTGCTATGTCTAAATAAAGTTAGTTGACTCCCAAGCTATGTGTCGTCTAGTTCTTGGGAAAAAGGAATTATTGTAAGGCTACCTGGATTATTGTATGCTGTTCCTGTCTACCAGCGGAGTTATTGTGGATTATACGGCCTCTCCGCTACAAGGTAGTCCCCTGAAATGGTTTTCACTTCACAGGTGTGCCCTGTCAGGTTTAATAAGTGGGATTTCTTGCCTTATAAATGGAGTTGGGACCATCAGCTGCGTTGAGGAGAAGTCAGGTGGATACACAGCTGATAGTCCTACTGAATAGACTGTTAGAATTTGTATTATGGCAAGAAAAAAACAGCTAAGTAAAGAAAAACGAGTGGCCATCATTACTTTAAGAAATGAAGGTCAGTCAGTCAGCCGAAAAATTGGGAAAACTTTGAAAGTAAGGACTATTTGACCATGAAGGAGAGTGATGGGGTGCTGCACCAGATGACCTGGCCTCCACAGTCACCGGACCTGAACCCAATCGAGATGGTTTGGGGTGAGCTGGACCGCAGAGTGATGGCAAAAGGGCCAACAAGTGCTAAGCATCTCTGGGAACTCCTTCAAGACTGTTGGAAGACCATTTCAGGGGACTACCTCTTGAAGCTCATCAAGAGAATGCCAAGAGTGTGCAAAGCAGTAATCAAAGCAAAAGGTGGCTACTTTGAAGAACCTAGAATATTACATATTTTCAGTTGTTTCACACTTGTTTGTTATGTATATAATTCCACATTTGTTAATTCATACTTTTGGTCTGTACTGTATATATGTATATATACAGTGCCTTGCAAAATTATTAACCCCTTTAACTTTTTTCATATTTTGGTGCCTTACAACCTGGATTAAACATGGATTGTTTGAGGATTTGCATCATTTAATTTACAGACCATGCCCACAACTTTAAAGATATTTTTGTTTGTTTTTTATTGTGAAGCATACAACAAATAGGACAAAATAACAGAAAAAGTCAAAGTGCATAACTATTCACCCCCCGAAAGTCAATACTTTGTAGAGCCACCTTTTGCGGCAATCACAGTTCCAAGTTGCTTTGGATAAGTCTCTATGAGCTTGCCACATCTTACCACTGGGATTTTTGCCCATTCCTCCTTGAAAAACTGCTCTAGCTCCTTCGAGTTGGATGGTTTGCGCTTGTGAACAACAATCTTTAAGTCTGACCACAGATTTTTTATTGGATTGAGATCTGGGCTTTGACTAGGCCATTCCAACACATTTACATGTTTCCCCTTAAACCACTCAAGTGTTGCTTTAGCAATCTGTTTGGCGTCATTGTCCTGCTGGAAGGTGAACCTCCATCCTAGCCTCAAATTACGCACAGAGTGGTACAGGTTTTGCTCAAGAATATCCCTGTATTTAGCACCATCCATCTTTCCCTCAACTCTGACCAGTTTCCCAGTTCCGGCTGCTGAAAAACACCCCCATAGGGATGGTGTTCTTTGGGTGATGTGATGTGTTGGGTTTGCGCCAGACATAGCGTTTTCTTTGATGTCTGAAAAGTTTCATTTTAGTCTCATCAGACCAGAACACCTTACTCCATAAATTTGGAGAGTCTCCCACATGCCTTTTCACAAACTCACAACATGCCTTTTTGTTTTTAGCTGAAAGTAATGGCTTTCTTCTGGCCACTCTGCCATAAAGCCCAACTCTATGGAGCGTATGGCTTATTGTCTTCCTATGTACAGATACTCCAGTCTCTGCTGTAAAACTCTGCATCTCCTCCAGGGTTACCCTAGGTCTCTGTGCTGCCTCTCTGATTAATGTCCTTCTTGCCCGGTCCGTGAGTTTTTGTGGGTGGCCATCTCTTGGCAGGTTTGCTGTTGTGCCATGTTCTTTCCATTTGGTTATGATAGATTTGATGGTGCTCCTGGGGATCATGAAAGAATTGGATATTTTTTTATAACCTAACCCTGACATGTACTTCTCAACAACGTGGTCCCTTACTTGTTTGGAGAGTTCCTTGGTCTTCATGGCAGTGTTTGGTTAGTGATGCCCCATGCCTCTTGCTTAGGTGTTGCAGCCTCTGGGACCTTTCAAAAAAGGTGTGTATATGTAATGACAGATCATGTGACACTTAGATTGCACACTGGTGGACATAATTTCACTAATTATGTGACTTCTGAAGGTAATTGGTTGCACCACAGCTTTTTATGGGCTTCCTAACAAAGGGGGTGAATACATACGCACATGCCAATTTTCTGTTTTCTATTTCTAAACAACAGTTTTATTTGTATATTTTTCTCATTTCACTTCACCAACTTAAACTATTGTGTTCTGATCCATAACATAAAATTCAGATTAACAAAACATTGAACTTAAGTCTGTAATGTAACAAAATACAAAAAAAATCATGGGGGTACTGTATATATTGTAGGGATTTGCTCTGGTAGGCAGGGTAAGCGGACGCAATGCAGAGGCAAGACCACGGTTGAAAAAACAAAAATCCAGTGTTTATTTACACAGAAAAGGCATAAAATAAAATAAATGCTTTACAGAGTCCTGGTGTTAGTTCACATAGCAAGAGCTCCCAAAAATAACATAAATCACCTGGCAGGCTTTAGTGTCAGCAAGCACTAGCTGCCGCTGACACACAAAATTACCGGTTCTTATCTCACCGAGGCCAGGAACCTCAGTGACACGTACCTTCCGTCAATGACGGACCTTTGCGCCCTCCTACTATATATATATATATATATTGTAGGAAGGCGCAGGGGTCCGTCATTGACGGAAGGCACGTATCACTGAGGTTCCTGGCCTCGGTGAGATAAGAACCGGTAATTTGGTGTGTCAGCGGCAGCTAGTGCTCGCTGACACTGTTTTACTTAGTGTGGCTGTAAAGCCAATCCGGGCCAGTTCTTATTGGGAGCAGCCAAAGAGCAGGGTGGGTGGCTGTTACCCACGTCCAGGCCAGTGTTTGGGCTGGGTTTAAAAACCCAACCAGCAGCTCAACTGGGTGTGGAATGTATCCTCCATCTGAAAGTGGAGCTCGGTCAGGCTCTGTTTTGGGACCTAAACATTTGGTACCGTGCTAGAGTGACACTGCTGGGAATCAGGCGCCCTAAAGCCTGCTGTGGATGTCTGTGGACTGCCGTGGACAAATCAGCCTGCCAGGTGACATCTTTGTTCTGTGGACTTTGCAGAGTCCTGGTGTTAATTCACACCGCACAAAGTGTTTGTGTTACTTTTTTCCTTTGGTGTGAATAAACACTGAACTTTTTGCTTTACTACCATGTTCTTGCCTCTGTACCGTGACCACTTACCCTGCCTACCAGAGCAAATCCCTAAAATTTGTGGCTTGGAGCGAGCTAACGCAGTGATGCTGGCGTGAACGCCAAAATATTTTTTGGTTTGCACACGGTTGTATGTCATTTATCAAACCGGCTAGATTCAAACCTGTTTCACATGATAAAATGGAGGCTGTTGTGAAGGCCCTCATGGAAACCAACCTGCAGCAACGCAAGGCTAAAAAGCAGTAGCAAGAGACCAACCAGTTGCTGCTACAACACGTGATGACTTTGCAGACAGCAGGACTGTAAAGTTTGGGTTCGTACCGAACTTTTGGATTTTTGGACCCCGGACCCGAACCCGAACATTTCAGTAAACGTTCGGGTTCGGATTCGGTGTTCAGCGATTTCTTGGCGCTTTTTGAAAGCCTGCAGAGCAGCCAATCAACAAGCGTTTAACTGTGTGACCTTAGAAGCCATCACAGTCATGCCTACTAATAGCATGGCTGTGATTGACCAGTGCAGCATGTGACCCAGCCTCTATATAAGCTGGAGTCACGTAGCGCTGCATGTCACTCTGCTGTACTTAGTGTAGGGAGAGGATGCTGCTGGTGCTTTGAGGGAGAGAATAGGACAGAATCTGTGATCAGAACTCCAATTGAACTCAGCGATCTACATAGATTTAGTTGTGTGGGTGCAGTGTGCACAATCTTTTTACCCGGCCCTGAGCCCAGTGACAGAAAAAAATAACTTTTATCCGTCTGTTAGTTAGGTGGGCGGCGGCGGCGGCCATTTTATGCAAGCTCAGTGCACCAGCACTGCATCTAAGCTTTTGTGACATTCAAATCCAAGCTTGAAATACTGCACTAATAATCTGGTTTTAAAAAAAACACCCTTTTTTGGTAATATACAACATCTGGTGCCTTTGCAAGATTAGTCAGTGTGCAATTTAAGCTAGAAATACAGCCACAATTTTCAGGGTTTTTAAAAAACACCCTTTTTATGTAAAATACACTATTTTACAGCCCTAGTTGCATCTGCACATGTGAAATTCAATCGTTATATACAGCTTTCATATTCTGTTATTAAAAAAACAACCTTTTTTTTCAAAATACTTAATATTGCAGCCCTTGCTGCATCTGTGAGTGGTAAAAACAAGTTTTAAAAAATAAAATAATTTTCTGGCTTTGAAAAAACAACAATTTTTGGCAATATCCAACATCTGGTGCCTTTGCAGGATTAGTCAGTGTGCAATTTAAGCTCGAAATACAGCCATAATTTTCTGGCTTTTTAAAAACACCCTTTTTTGGCAAAATACACAATTTTACAGCCCTTGCAGCATCAGCACGTGTGAAATTCAAGGGTTATATACTGCTGTCATATTCAGTTATTAAACAAACACCCATTTGGGGCAAAAAACTTTAATTGCGGCCTAGTGTGGATCTGTACGTGTGAGATACACGCTTTAGATACTGTGGTTCTACTCAGTTATTTGAAAAACAGCCATTTTGGTAAAAAAAAAAAAAATTGCAGCCTAGTCTGGATCTGTGTAGGATACATACTTTAGATACTGTGGTTTTATTCAGTTATTTGAAAAAAAGCCATTTTGGGCAAAATACACAATTTTACAGCCCTTGCTGCATCAGCACTTGTGAAATTCAAGGGTTATATACTGCTGTCATATTCTGTTATTAAACAAACACCCATTTTGGGCGAAAATCTTAATTTTGCAGCCTTTGTTGCATATGTCATTGTGAGATACACATTTTAGATACTGTGGTTATATTCTTCTACTAATAAAACACCTTTTTTGGGCAAAATACACAATTTTACAGCCCTTGCTGCATCAGCACGTGTGAAATTCAAGGGTTATATACTGCTGTCATATTCAGTTATTAAACACCCATTTTGGCCAAAAATCTTTAATTGCGGCCTAGTCTGGATCAGGGCGTGTGAGATACACCCTTTAGATACTGTGGTTCTATTCAGTTATTAAACAAACACCCATTTGGGGCAAAAAACTTTAATTGCGGCCTAGTCTGGATCAGGGCGTGTGACATACACACTTTAGATACTGTGGTTATATTTTTCTATTAATAAAACACCTTTTTTGAGTAAAATACTAAATTTTACAGCCCTTGCTGCATCAGTACGTGTGAAATTCAAGGGTTATATACTGCTGTCATATTCAGTTATTAAACAAACACCCATTTTGGGCAAAGGAAAATAATTGCGGCCTAGTCTGGATCAGGACGTGTGAGATACACCCTTTAGATACTGTGGTTCTATTCAGCTATTTAAAAAAACAACCATTTTGGGCAAAAAACTTTAATTGCGGCCTAGTGTGGATCAGTCCATGTGAGATACACCCTTTAGATACTGTGGTTATATTCAGTTATTTGAAAAACAGCCATTTTGGCCAAAAAAAATTAAATTGCGGCCTAGTCTGGATCAATCCGTGTGAGATAAAAGCTTTAGATACTGTGGTTATATTCTTCTATTAATAAAACACCCTTTTTGGGTAAGAAACTTTAATTGCGGCCTAGTCTGCATCTGTACGTGTGAGATAGAACCTTTACATACTGTCTTTCTATTCTGCTATTAATTAAACACCCATTTAGGGCAAGATCCTAAATTTGAGAAATATGAGGAGAGCGTCAAATAAGGGACGTGTCCCAGGTCGTGGTGCTGCTGGTGGAGCTCATGTTGCAGGGAGAGGACGTGGTCCATCTGTGCCAGCTACACGCACAAGTGAAACCCCTTCCTCAGGTGCGAGTAGGCGACAGAAGCTGCAGCGGTATTTGGTCGGGCCTAATGCGGCTCTACCAATGGTGAGGCCAGAACAAGTACAGGCGATAGTAGATTGGGTTGCTGACTGTGCCTCCAGTTCCTTCACATTGTCTCCCACCCAGTCTCCTGCTGAACGATCAGAGTTGGCACCTGCAGCCGATGTCCATCAGTCTTTCACCTCACACCCTTGAAAATCAGTCAAGCAGTCTGAGCCCCAAGTCAAGCAGCAGTCTCTTCTGCTTTTTGATGACTTTGTTGGCAGGGTTTCCCAGGGCCATCCACTTATCCCTACCCCAGAAGTCGAAGAGATTGAGTGCACCGATGCCCAACCACTTATGTTTCAATATGAGTACATGGGAGGACCACCGCAGCACGTCTCGGATGATGATGAAACACAGGTGCCAACTGCTGTGGCTTTCGAAAGCGTGCACACCGACAAGGAGGGCAGAGGTGAAGACTGGGTGGAAGATGATGTGGAGGACGATGAGGTCCTCGACCCCACATGGAATCAAGTTCATGCGAGTGACTTATGTAGTTCGGAGGAAGAGGGGGTGGTATCACAGAGCCACCAGCACAGCAGAAGAGGGAGCAGGGTGCAAAAGTGGAGCGGACGTACCCTAGACAGTACGCATTCTACTGCCCACCACAGCAAATAACCGAGAACAACAAAGCCAGCTCCAAGGAGTTCCCTGGCATGGCAGTTCTTCAGACAATGTGCTGACGACAAGACACGAGTGGTTTGCACGCTGTGCAATTAGAGCCTAAAGCGAGGCATAAATGTTCTCAACCTGAGCACAACCTGCATGACCAGGCATTTAAGTGCAAAGCTTGAGCTGCAGTGGAGTAGACATCTCAAAAACCAAGAAAGATCTCTGGCTCCTCCTGCTTTCTCTTCTGCTGCAGTCTCGGTCTCTTCATCCACCTCTGGAGTGACAGTGCCACCTGCCACCCCGCAAACAGAGGATCTGCCAGCAACACCAACACCTGGGTCACCAAGCATCTCCACAATGTCCCACAGAAGCGTTCAGCTATCCATCTCCCAAACACTGGAGAGGAAGAGGAAGTACCCCCCTATCCACCCAAAATCCCTAGCGCTGAGTGCCAGCATTTCTAAATTACTAGCCTTTGAAATGCTGTCATTCCGTCTGGTGGAGACGGAGAGTTTTAAAGGCCTTATGGCAGTGGCTGTCCCACAGTACGTCATGCCTATCCGCCACTACTTTTCCAGGAGTGCCATCCCTTCCCTGCACAACCAAGTGGGGGACAGAATCAGGTGTGCACTACGCAGCGCCATCTGTGGCAAAGTGCACCTCACTACGGATACGTGGACCAGTAAGCATGGTCAGGGACGTTATATCTCCATAACAGCACACTGGGTAAATGCAGTGGCGGCTGGGCCTGAGGCGGATAGCAGTTTGGCGCATGTCCTTCCACCACCGAGGATTGCAGGGCGCTTCAGTTTGCCTCCTGTTGCTTCCTACTTCGCTTTCTCATCCTCTACCGGCTCCTCATATGGTCAGCGTAACACCTTCACCACCAACTTCAGCATAGCCTGGGTAAACGACAGCAGGCAGTTTTAAAACTTATCCGTTTGCTGGACAAACCCCACACCGCGCAGGAGCTGTGGACAGGCCTTGAACAACAGACTGATGAGTGGTTGGTGCCAGTGAGCCTCAAGCCCGGCCTTGTAGTGTGCGATAATGGGCGAAATCTCGCAGCAGCTCTGGGACTAGCTGATTTGACGCACACCCCTTGCCTCGCGCATGTGCTGAATTTGGTGGTGCAGAGATTCATTAAAAATTACCCCGATATATCATAGCTGCTGCATAAAGTGCGGGCCGTCTGTGCGCGCTTTCGACGTTCTCACCCTGCTGCTGCTCGCCTGTCAGCGCTGCAGCGTAACTTTGGCCTTTCCGCTCACCGCCACATATGCGACGTACTCCACTTTGCACATGCTGGCCAGACTGTGCGAGCAGCCGCAGGCGATAGTGGAGTTTCAGCTGCACCACGCACGGTTGAGTCGCTCGGCGGAACAGCACCACTACACCACCAATGACTGGGCCTCCATGCGAGTACTCCACCAACATGGCCAGTGCCGATAACGCCGTTCTCAGCGTTACTATCCCAATTCTATGCCTCCTTGAAAAATCGCTGCTGGCGATGATGGAAGAGGATGTGGCACAGGAGGAGGAGGAAGAGGGTTCATTTCGTAGGGTTTCTGGCCAGTCATTCACAAGTGGCTCCGAGGGTGGGTTCCTGCACCCACAAACGCCAGGTACGCAATTGTCCAGCCAGGGCACAGTTCTGGAGGATGACGAGGTCGAGGATGAGGAGGAGGAGGAGGAGATGGAGGAGAAGGAACCTTGTTTTTAGCAGGGTGGCACCCAGACCAGCTCATGGCCATCACTGTTGCGTGGCTGGGGCACAGAGGACAGCTTTTTGTTGCCACTGGGCAGCCTGTTACACATGAGCGATTACATGCTGCAGTGTTTCCACAACAACCGCCGAGTTGCCCACATTCTAACTTGTGCTGATTACTGGGTGGCCACGCTGCTGGATCCCCGTTACAAGGACAACGTACTGTCCTTATTTCCCTCACTGGAGCATGTTCATAAGATGCGCAAGTACAAGGGCACGCTGGTAGACGCGCTGCTGGTGGCATTCCCACCTGACAGTGGGGGCACAGTGGAAGCACAAGGCAGAGGAAGAGGTCGCCAATGCAGCTGGGGCACCACCAGCACCTCAGAAGGCAGGGTTAGCATGGCCGAAATGTGGAAAAGCTTTGTCAGCACGCCACATCAACCAGCACCACCAACTGATATGGAACGGCTTAGCAGGAGGCAGCATTTCACCAAAATGGTGGAGCAGTATGTGTGCACACGCCTACACGTACTGAATGACGGGTCTGCCTCCTTCAACTTCTGGGTTCCAAATTGGGCACATGGCCTGAGCTTGCCCTTTACGCCTTGGAGGTGCTGGCCTGCCCTGCAGCCAGTGTATTATCTGAACGTGTGTTTAGCACGGCAGGGGGCGTCACCAATGTGGACAAGCTCACGTTCATTAAAATGAACCAGGCATGGATTCCACAGGACTTGTCTGTACCTTGAGCAGAAAAAACATGTATACCTGCCTTAACCAGCCATTGTTATACTGTAGCGCAATTGCTCATTCTTGTATTTTGGATATTTCACACTCTTTTGGAGTGTACCTGTTAAAGGGGATATTAATTATTGATATTTCTGCAAATCTCAATAATTAATATTCATAAATAGGAGTGCGTCGTCTTATGATAGCTCCGCCTATTTATGCCTTACTTAACAACAAATCGCTACTGATTGCCTTACACTAATCACTAAACTAGCTGCAAGCGCCTTACTAACTACCGCTAGTAACCACACGTTACACAATAGGTATAAATATTACAGTATTTATTAATCCTTACAGAGCATAACATACGTAATACACTAATAATACAGTACCAACAATACACTATAACTATTGCTGCCGCACCTTACTACTACAAGGGAATATTTATGTTTATAACTATATATATCTATATCAAGGGAGTAGGTATATATAGTTATGGCAACACAAGCAATGTAAGTACACACACTATAACACACTAATAATACAGTTCTGTCTACGCTAACACAATGCCAATTCCTCCCCAGTATCTAACTATAATACACATACATTCACTTTATCCGGAGTCCACCCAAACCCAACCGTATACTATCCCTACGGGGAAATTACAAGGGGTAAATACAGACACTGCTACAGCGGGGGTAAATAGAGCAGCCGGAAGGAGTATCCGGGGTAATACCAGGCTAGCAGGGTATATGTGGGATCCTGAGGGAACACAGGGGGATTAGATACCAAGGGTACAGGGGTAAGGGTGTATGCGGGGAGCAGGGCTATAGGGGTACACAATAGGGGAATCAGGGATCCGGGGAGTATATATATATAGCAGGGGAATATATATATAGAGCAGGGGGGTATATATAGAGCAGGGGGATATATATAGAGCAGGGGATATATAGAGCAGGGGGGTATATATAGAGCTGGGGGGTATATGGAGCAGGGGGGTATATAGAGCAGGGGATAATATATATAGCAGGGGATAGCAGGGGATAATATATATATATCGTTGGTGGAATATATATATATATATATTTGTGGTCAGGGCGACGGCCCCTGGACGTAGGAACTAGAGCTAACCTCAGGCTGGGAAATGCCGGGAGCCCGTAGCGAGGATAGGCCTAAAAGGGGGCCTATCCTTAAGGAAGAGCTAAGAAAAGGGGAAGGGAGGGAGGGGTACCTGGCCGCACGTCCCGTCCCCTGACCTGCGTGGGGGTTAATATAGCCAAGGGGCGTGGCCTCTGCCCCTCCCACAAATACAGGCTGCACGGCAGCCTTAACTACTTGTGGTCAGGGCGACGGCCCCTGGACGTAGGAACTAGAGCTAACCTCAGGCTGGGAAATGCCGGGAGCCCGTAGCGAGGATAGGCCTAAAAGGGGCCAAAAAGGAGACCCAACCATACCATCAAACACTCATGCACCGCACAGGGCAATTGAACAGAAAGCATCACGGATCTCGGATCGTAGGATTTGGACCATATCTGGAGAACACGACTACCTCCAACGTCCCATGCACCTGATAACCTGAGGAGGCATCTGGTGCTTAGACACCGCCCCAAAATGAAAGGAGTGGAGCAGACCCTGTTTAGAGTAAATATACACCTACCGTTACGACACCCGTTTTGAACGAACAGACCCTTCACGATGGAGGTGCGGGATATACCGTCTTATATCACAGTGACTTCCATCTACCTTACCTCCTTGTCATGTGTACCGCCACACCGTTCTTGGAGCTGGTTAAATGCTGATGCAATTGACAGAGTGTCCGGAACCAGGAACGATTTACTCCTATGTTGACTAACAGATGACCATATACGAGAAGGTCTGAATCCTGAGAGCTGCAGACTGAAACAAACAATGGTGAAACGGTTGGAAGTGCCTAGATCAGGCATCCCAAACCGCGGCCCCTCAGCTGCCGCAACCACAACCCCCACAACGCCCTGCCACAGGCAGATACCTGCAGGCTGTCCGGGCACCGCGGGAGCCACAACCCCGCAACAGCCAGAGGGCCGCAGCCCACGACCCCCGGCCCAGATGAACCCCAACCATCCACCAAGGGCCCCGATTGGGCACCAACTGTTCCTGGTGGCAATACTTACCTCTACTTATTCCCCAGGCCACCCTTCCTAATAAGGGCCAAAAAGTCAGAACGTGGTGCCTGTTGTCCTACCGAAGTAGCACACCCAGTGAAGTGTAAACCCGCCAGGCCTGGGGAACCATCCACAGACATATATGGCTATTACGATTAATGAGCTAATGTGCCTGTACTAAGGACAGGACGTACCCCAATACCTGCAGTTGTGACAGGAAATGCTTAAGGTCGTGATAAACTATGTATGCTGTGCCTGTAGTCGTGATAGGACTTGTCGTGTCAGGCGACACGACAGACTTCGTAAACTTGTGCCTTATTACTGTACCTCCTACTGGAAGATGGACCGACACCCAGGACTTAGGCCGGACACCAACACCCTCAGCCCGAGTTTGTAGATGAAGTAAGCATGCCTGGGAGAAGATGATGTCCGCAAAGGCAGGCTTGGAATGACTGTTTACAAAGAAAACAATGAAACCCAACAACCTAGAAAATAAAAGAGTCAGAGAAAACAATAACGAGAGTGGGACTCTAATGGCAAAAAGCCACACGTGCGAGCCACCCCAAGAAAATTGTATTGCGAGCCACAGATGACCGAGCCATGCGAGCGGGACTGAGGACAGAAAAGACATGGAACTTACTTGTTATGGGACCACGCAGCCGGCCTCGACTGGCGTTGTGTGTGCAATTTATTTTAATTTCATTTTTTTTTTTTTTTTTTTTTTTTTTTTTTTTTTTTTGTTTCTCTTTTTAGAAGCCATACTTGAGAGACTCAAGTGGCGGAGCCATGCGTGAGACTCTAATGGCAAAACACATGTGTAACCCTAAAAGGGTGAAGTCAAGCGTGAGAGACTAATAGCGGAGTCATATGTGTAAAAACTAACACGGAGAAGCCATGCGTGGGACACTAATGGCGGAGACATAAGTGTAACACTAAAACGAAGCCACGCGTGGGAGACTAACGGCGGAGTCATATGTGTAAGACTAAATGGAGAAGCCATGCGTGAAAGACTCTAATGGCAGAGACATGTGCAACCCTAAACGGAGAAGCCATGCGTGAGAGACTAATGGCGGAGACATATGTGTAAAACTAAAACAAAGAAGCCATGCGTGGAAACCTAATGGCGGAGTCATACGTGTAAGACTAAATGGAGAAGCCATGCGTGAGAGACTCTAATGGCAGAGACATGTGTAACCCTAAAAGGGAGAAGCCCTGCGTGAGACTAATGGTGAATTCATATGTGTAACACCAACCGGGAAGAAGCCGTGCGTGAGAGACTAATGGCAGAGTCATATGTGCCACACTAGAATGGAGAAGCCATGCATGAGAGACTAATGGCAGAGTCATACGTGAAGACTAAAACGGAGAAGGCATGCGTGAGACTCCAATGGCGGAGTCCTATGTGACACTGAAGGGGGTAACCATACGTGAGAGACTCAAATGGCAAAGCCATGCGTGAGAGACTCTAATGGCGGAGTCATGTGGAACACTCAAAAGGAAAAGCCACACGTGAGGGACTCTAATGGCGGAGGCATATGTACCCTTAAAGGGAGAAGCCATACGTGAGAGACTCTAATGGCGGAGTCATATGTGACACTAACAAGGGAGAAGCCATGCGTGAGAGACTCTAATGGCACAGCCATACGTGAGAGACTCTAATGGCGGAGTTATATGTAACACTAACAAGGGGGGAAGCCATACGTGAGAGGCTCTAATGGCAAAGCCATGCGTGAGAGACTCTAATGGCGGAGTCATATGTAACACTAAAGGGAGAAGCCATACGTGAGATTCAAATGGCGGAGTCATGCGTGACACTAAAAGGGGGAAGCCATGCGTGAGAGACTCTAATGGCAAAGCCATGCGTGAGAGACTCTAATGGCGGAGTTATATGTAACACTAAAAAGGGGGAAGCCATACGTGAGAGACTCTAATGGCAAAGCCATGCGTGAGAGACTCTAATGGCGGAGTCATATGCAACACTAAAGGGAGAAGCCATACGTGAGATTCAAATGGCGGAGTCATGCGTGACACTAAAAGGGGGAAGCCATGCGTGAGAGACTCAAATGGCTAAGCCATGCGTGAGAGACCCTAATGTCGGAGTCATATGGCGGCTTAATTCCCTCTTAATTAATTAACAACCACTATGACGCACCAGTATGACTTGGGGACTCGCATAACCATGACCCTCTCCGACAATGACCTAGGACGCTAACCAGCCTACAACCATATTGCCCCCCACCGAACAACACGAAGAACGAACACCGGGCCCCCGAAGCCCTGAGGCCCCCGAAGCCAAGGGATCGACCCGGAAGACCTTACCGTTGATGATAAGTAATTAAACGTGAGCCCGACCTAAAGGCAAATGCATAGACATTAGTGATCCGAACCACTTGCATGAATGAAACATTAACCAACCGTGAAATTGAAACAGATGGGAGAAAAACCAGAACCAGAGGCATTTGCAGTTAGCTAAGAAAAGCCCCTAGTCGTGACAAACACCTGAACACCTGTGAAACATAGTAGGAACTTACTCCTATCGGCCCACTGTCCGCTAGGGAGCTATTTGGTTAACTGGGGCCGGAGATCCAACTGCGTGAATGCGAACCAGAAGTAAAGGAGATCAGTCTGCGTAACCCACCACCGAGGAAAGAAACTCCAGCCTGAAGAAGCAGCTATGTTTAACGGAAGAGCAGAATTAGAGCGGTGCGCTGATAGCCCTAGCAAGAATACAGAGTAACCATGATGTAGAAAAGAAAGAAATGCAGCTTAATGTGGAAGCAGAGTAGAACACATGATGCAAGAACAAGTGGGTAAATGCAGCTCTGGGTGTGAGAGGTGCCTAAAACATGGTATGGGCACAGCTCTGAGTATGAGCATGAGGAGCATGGTCAACGCAGCTGTATGAATGCAAGCTGAAAGGGAACAGAGTATTAATGTAATGCAACCGCTGCTCTAGAAGTGAATGGCGTATAGGACAAAAATGTAAAAGCAGACACACGGCTGTAGCTTGAAGGTAACAATCCTAACCATGACCATGGAGCCCAACTCCCTTCGCCCAGAGCGCTACAAGTCACGGACCGTGGAACCAAGTCTGATCCTACCGTGAATGTAAGCACATGAACCGAGTGAGAACTGTGCCACCATGAATTCATGTCTAGGTTCCCCGACGTGTGTCATTACTCCGACCCGCCAATTCAACTGAATGTGGTGTTTAGGAAGTATACTGAATATTAACTGTGTCTTGACTGCACAACATTACCCTATGGGAACTAATGGCAGATCTATGTGGTATGTAGGTAGACAGTGGCATACATTTGAGCGAATATGCACGTGAATAAGCTAAAATCCCCGACACGATATCATGCCCCATTAGATTTGAAAAAGGTTGTGTTCAGTAATGTAGAGCACCTATAACAATAATACACATCTGTGGAACACTGGGAACCGGGTAGATGGGTGACAGCTCCCATGAAACCAGCCCCGAGCCTAGGAATGTGCCCGTGCTGGTGTACCTGCGCCTCTGTACGTGCGACTGCAGACCCCCCGGCCGGCGGCGGGGTTACCAATACCGTGCGAGCCCCAGGACTGCCAAGTAGGCATGCAAACGTCACATATTTGGCCACAATAGAAGCGAGACTGGAACAGTGAGTGGGGAACAACAGAATGTTCCCCAATGATGATCAGCAACGTGCCTGATGGAAACAGTGGAAACATAAACAAAGGTAAGGTTTTTTTTTTTTTTTTTTTTTTTTTTTAACATACGGAAGCGATTTATCTATGTCACTGTCTGGTACACGACCATGGACTATAGGTCGTATTTAAAACAATACATATTGGACTTGGGGATAGGTGTGACCTCACTGTAGGAGTAATGTATTAATTCCCCTAAACTGCCGTGTAAGGATCCCATGATTGTACTACCCGCGCCCAATAATATTCTGATAGAGCATACCTGTATCTTTTTAGCCTATACCATCCCAAATAAATGTGGTATCATAGGATGTACATGCGGCTTGAGGGATGCTTGCATGAATGACACCTGGTTTGATATGCTAAGAATCGAATCGTGGGCGGCTGTCCTCGACGCCGGATATATGTACAACTATACTTGTGGTCCGGGCGATGAGATAGATGTTAATCGATAAATAGATAATAGATAAACAAATCCAGTTGCGGCTAATATGTTGCGTGGCTGCCATCAGGAGGATGCTGGGAGATGTCACATCCAGTGAGTCCGGTGTCTCCAGCCCTTTTGGAACCGCGTATCAAAATGAAATAGTAACACATGATCTGAATTATGACCAGGCGTAAGTCATGGACAGCGCGAGAACTGACGCTGCCTGAGTCACCCCGGCTAATCGTGTCAGCCAAGGTCACATTACATGATGGGGGGAGTAGTACTGTGCGTTCCTGTGATACTGTATCACACAGGATGGGCTTTGATACACTGACTCAGTGGGCAGTAACACACATAACAGACTTAAATAGTGGTCAATATATTTGCAGCTGTGCCTGTATTGTACACGCTCTGCACAGGGGAGTAGAAGTGACCTTGACAATGAATCCAAGAGGGAAAAGAGCAGAGACGTCATTAATTATCTGCTATAACTACAGGTCACCCCAAATACTGAGAAGAGGACCGTCCTCAGGAGAGACGTATATAAATGTATGCAAGGACAGTACCGGACAAGCAATGCACGCACAGAGTGACTGCACCAGCAGAACAGCGAGTGCAGCTCCGGAGCCCAACACAGGACGCAACCCAGGGAAACAACATATGTGGGCGGGGTTCTCAACACGGAGCGAGCTTACCAGGGGCGAAGCCGCAGCGTGCCTAGCAACCGGCACACGCGGCTGCTCCCGGAACGCCCACCCGCATAACAAGCCTGCGCCGCCCGGCCAGCCGGCCACGGCATCCCCGCAACGTGCCTGCCCGCGGTCAAATCATGGCCAGCCGAGCGCTGCCCCCCCCCCGGGATGCGGACCCGACCCGCCGTGCAGTAACCACGCTGCCGCACCGGCATTGGATACCCCCTGCTTACCTGACCGAAGCACGAGCCGAGCCGACGCCGACCAATACTCACCCCAACCGAGACGAAAAAGAGCGGGACGTGCAGGAACCAGACGTGAACCGGAAGTACCAGGTACCTGGCCGCACGTCCCGTCCCCTGACCTGCGTGGGGGTTAATATAGCCAAGGGGCGTGGCCTCTGCCCCTCCCACAAATACAGGCTGCACGGCAGCCTTAACTACATATATATATATATAGATCGTTGGTGGTACAGGGAGGGTATATAGAGCAGGGGAAAATATATATAGCAGGGGATAATATATATATATATATATATATATATATATAAATATATCGTTGGTGGAATATATATATATATATATAGATCATTGGTGGTACAGGGAGGGTATACTCAGCGGTTATAATGCTCGTTGTACAGGGGGGCTCGTTGGTCCAGGGGATGCCTCGCTTGCTGGGTGACTTACCTGACTGCAGAGCGGAGCGCCGCCGGTCTATTTAAACTTCGCGGCGCCCGCTTGCAGTCCTCCTCTTGGCGCCGTGCGCATGCGCACCGCCGGCCTCAACCCGTGGGCCGGCGTGGTGATGTGACGTCACCGCGCCGGCCCGAGGATCTCGGAGCGCGCTTCCAGGGGGGGGATCCTTTGATCCTCCCGCCTGTGAAGCGGACGCTTACCTCCGGCGCTGTAATTACAGCGCCGGAGGTCAGCCACTCACAGGGGCATGGGAGCTCTTTGTTCCCATGTCTCTGTTAGGCGCACCATCTCCGGCGCGGCCGGAGATGGTGACAAAGGGCAGAGGATCTTATTGATCCTCTATCCTTTGTAGAGGCCGACGCTGGACATAATTGTCCAACTGTCGGTCTCCTCACCCACCTGGCAGGCGCACTTCGGCGGGATTCCGGCATATATGCCTATAGATGCTTGGGGCACATCTATACGCATATATGAACGGACATTATATTAACATAGGGGCAGGAATAAGCCCTCCCATATTATAGGGGCCCATATACATCCATAGATGTCTGGGCCACATCTATAGATATATATGTACCCATATGGCTCACATACATAGAGATGCATGCTGCCCAGGGGGCACACATACATCTCTATATATGTAACACATCCCAACTGGACGGGCCCAGAAGAAGGGCCTATATATACATATATATATATATATATATATATATATACATATGCATATATGTCAGGGCATATATACATATGTATATCTGAATATGTCACTTCCCTCAACAATCCCCCTGTTGTCGGGAACACGACAATAAACATTTTGGGGGAAGGGTTGGGATGTATTAGTCTCCTCTCAATCGCCCTCTAGGTGACGATTCAGGAAGGACTGAAGTAATATGACCCTTAGGTACCTAGACATCACCTATAATGACCAACATCTCCGACCTGCCCTTCACCAAACGCTTCCACCCACCGAATACACCGTCTTCTCTTTGGATAACTTCCTTGGCCTCTTATATTATGATTCTCAGGTGTCAGCCACTCCCTATGTAGTCTATTTCTGACTCTGGAATGGCTTCACCCTCACTGTCTTTAAATCACTCCACTCAGTGACCATGTTCTCTCTTTGCCAGTGTTGTTCTTCTGGCGTCCGTTACCCCCCAATGTTAGTGCCGGTAATTAATGTAGCACCTCCTTATGGGGTACGGACGGCCGTAGGCTGACCTTTTAACACCAGTATGACTTTCATCTTAAGTGAAGACTCAGTTGTTGGAGAGGTTCTCCCATGGACAGATACATAGGTTTTTACAAGGCAGGCCAGATTTTCAGGTGAGAGGTGATGTCATAGTACCTAAATCCTACCTGCGGGAAGGAACCCCGCACTACCATCATTCAGTCCAACCCTTACAAAAAGTCACCATTGTCGATATTGAAGCGGCAAATACCTTAGTGATGAGGGGCCTGACCCTAGGGAATCTACCCTACCCCACTCATACAAACATGTCACATCCCTCCCGATACAGCCCAATTCAATTCAGTGTGTACCCATAGAGACTCATACCACCTGGCCTTACTCTCTATTCCTCCCAAGACACTGGTAGTTAACAGACCCTTGTGTCATTGGGGAAATGACTATAGGATGCAAGTGTGCGTCCAGCCATATTGTAGTATGGCTGCCGCCCATTTGCACCTAGAGTGTCCATGGGTACATGAGGAACTCACATGCAAATAATCAATGTAAATCTATACACAATATGATGAGGTCACAGGGTGGCCTATGATTATACCCCGAACCTTCTTACGAAAATCTACTACAATACAATATTTATATACACCCACCCCACCCACAATACTATGAGGTCACAGGATGGCTTTTGGATTTTCATCCCGACCCTCATAGGAAACAGTATGTCCATGCGATCTCTGGCTCCAGGACTTTGTTGGAGCTAAGTCCTGAGCCTCCTACGATTAACTTCGTGAAGTTCTGTCTGGTTCTGGTTTAGTTGGTCCGCAAGTCTCTTGACCCTCCTGTAGATTAGACACAGTCCCGTGTACATGACGATTACCAGAACCAGAAGAACTATCACCGGATGAATCAATAGGTTGAAGAAGGATGTTGCCTTTGGACTGTAGCCGAACAGACTTTCCCACCAGGAGATCTTGGAGTCTTTGTCCAACGCGGTTGTGATTGCAGTTATTTTATTCTTGTCGTGCGTCAGTTGGATGGTGGCCTGTTTCTCTGTTTCTCGAAGATTCTTAATTATTTCGTCTTCTTGGCTGAAGTCTAGCAGGAGATGTTTGAGTTCTATCCCAAAGCCAAGAGGGATCTTCTGGAGTCTCACGGGTACGTCAGGGCGGATGTCGAGTCTCTTCTCCGGGGTGATTGGTGTCCTTCCTTGTAACTCTGCGACATCTAAACCTAGGACGGGACTAAGGGTGCAATACGCTCCAGGGAGGAGTTCTCCTCTCTCAGTGCAGTTAGTTCCATAGATTGTATAAGACAGGTTTTGCCTTTGGTACCAGCACCAATACCCCTGTCCCAAGTATTTAAGGGAGGAGGGTATTGGGCTGGCCTTTATCTCACAGGACCCCTCGGTGCTCCAACATTGGTGTCTTAACACCCGATCCTGACTACCTTGACAGAGGATAGCATCCTATTTCTTCCAACATCCCTCTGTGTCTAACAGATAAGGATGGCCTTTCTCATAGGTTAGAACGCCCGGGGGGAGCTGTGGATGAAGCACCGTCTGGTTATTTATGACAATCCCTAAGTTAATTGCACTGTACCCCTGTCTAAGATGGCCAGATACAGGAGCCAATGACGAAGCAGTGCAAGTGAGATTCCTACAGCCGTGCCACTGGACTACCCACCAGTTGGTGTGATTGGCTGCAAAAGGAGATATAAGAGGACTTACCCGTTGGCGGAGGTTAAATGGGAAGTGGCCGTACACGCCAGAGCGAGCTGAGCTCTATCCTGTTCTTCCAAGAGACCCACAACTAACCTTCTAAACTTCTCTCGTAAAGCAGAAGATAGAGAGGTAGTGGCATCTATGTGCGAATGTTGCAAACCCTCTAAGACGTGGTTTACATCAAGCTGGGTCTCGAATCCTTCTCCGGCGTGTCGTGCAACATCCCCAAGTTTACCTCTCAGGACTTCCATATCCATAGTGTTCAGGGCGCCCACTCCCAATGCACCTCCGCCTAGTCCCATGGCTATCAGATCTCTTCTTCCCCTGTGATTTCTGTGTATGAGATCGTCCTTTCTTACCTCTTGCCCCGCCTCTATCCAACCTCTTACCATGTCAATTTGGTTCCTCACAAACTCCCCACATCTGTGATCCCACTGGTCGACTCGGAAGTCATCTACGGAAATTCTCCAAGTAAATAGGACGAATTTTGTCCCCGTGATGATCTTCCATGGGGATGACAGTTGAGGAGCTATAGGATCTGCCAATTGATGGATAGGGGCGTTGCAAGAGTCTAAATGCATTTTTACAGGTTGGAGACCTGTCGCTTCATAGGGGATCCTCACCACCGTTACACAAACTTGCCCTCTACCTCTGAACGGATACCATTGGTCACTTTCTCCAACCTGTAGCACTAGTTTTCCTACGGGTTTGGATTTAGACAGATAGACCCATTGTGTAAATGTCCAACACCCTTCATCTACTGCCTCGCAAAAAGGCCATCTAAACGAACCATCTATATTGATGTCAAAGTTAATATCCCTGCCACTGGGGTCTTTCCAATCGGAAGACACATACCTACCCCGGTATTCCTCATTCATAGGGGTACCGTCCATCCATACATCCACTGTAGGGGTATCCACCCCATTGCACACTAAATCCCAACTCCAGGGATTAGTGTCCAAGGTTACCATCTGGGTATCTTGTTCCCAGTGGGCATAGGTGACGAAATAATATCCAGTCACCTCCTGAACACAATTGTCTCTCATGATGGTGATCATAAAGGACCGTATGGATGGAGATCCCTTTAACTGAGCATACCTGGGATCCTTGGCATCTGTCCGTACTTTTAAAACGGTGGCTCGGTAAAAGCCTTCCAGTTTTACCGGACCACTCTGGTCATTCCATAGGGCCTGGCCAGAGTTACTGCAGTTTAACTTTAGCATCACTATACTGGTTCGTATGTAATCTGTGGACACATGTCCTTGAACATAACTGGATTCCCTAGTGATAATCATCTGGGAATCTCTTAACATACAATAAGCTTTTAGGGTGCCCTTTACCGGAATGGGTCTGTCAAAATATGTCCTTACCCTCAGCCCATCTTGGCTATCCCTCCTTATGAAGGTAGCTTTAAGGATATACCAGCCACTATACTCTGCACCCGTGACATCCTCGGGACTCAGAACCCCCTCCTTGGTACACAACACTGTGGTAGTGTTGGCTTCCACTTGTTTGTAAGGATGTAAGTGAGGGTCCTTAGACACCCATCTTAAGGATCTCATAGGAGTAGGGTCAGAGTCCCGAAAATGTCTGAATTCTTTGAGGCAGAGTGCATGTAAATCATGTTGTATGGCAGACACATTCTCCACAGGGGTATAATGTTGAATTACACCTTGGGCAAAACTCTCCCTCTGGAAACCATACAGATACCACTGTCCTGGTGTAAATGAAAAGTTCTCGTATGGTTTCAGGATTTTGCCCTCCAAACATTCCACCATTAAAAGGCCGGGTTTATTCATAGATATGTCAGCCATATCTATATTAACTCCCAGGCCCTCCCCCGAAGAGGTTGAACCTGCCATCATCATGCTCACCACCAGTGCCACAAGTTGGGGATATGCCATGTTCAGAGGATTTCTATATCTTTTCAGGCTAGTCGTAACCTTGGTGAGTCTCCCTCCCGTGATCTGTTATTTCAATGTGAATGTAATTAGTTTCATGGATCCACCCTCGACCCACCAAAACACCCCCCCCCCCGGTCACCCAACTCTGTGAGGGTTCATGTTATTGAGTTGGGGAGGCTCGGGTGGCCTTGGCCTGGTCGATATGGATCCATAAAACTCCCTGTCGCCTACGTGACTTTTTCTTGGTCGTCATCGGCCTTTGCACCTTTAGCATGGTGTCACCCATTACTTCAAGGACCTGATAGGGTCCTTCCCAGTTTGCATCCCAGGGGCCGGCCCGACGGAAGATTTTTACCATCACTAGCTCTCCTACAGAGGGCATTGGCGTTTCCCCCTGTAGATACGGTCTGTGTAGCCGTATCGCTGCATGAGGCAATAACTCCTTCAGGTTTAGTTGTACCTGTTGGAGAAACAGGTCTCTGGCGATGGCGTTCTTCACTGGTTCTGACACTAGGGGTTCATTGGGTAGGCATAGGGGCATTTTGCGTCCGGTCATTAGTTCATATAGGGTGATACCGGTACTGGTAGCCTCGGTAGCTCGGATTCCCATTAGCACGGCTGGCAGAGAGGTTACCCATGAGGAACCCTTCTCCAGTAGTGCTTTAGAGAGTCGTGTTTTTATGGTCCGGTTCATCCGCTCCACGATGCCCGCAGACTGAGGGTGGTAAGGCACATGAAACCTTTGCTTTATGTCTAAAAGACCACAAAGCGCTTTCATTACCTTACCCGTGAAATGGGTCCCTCTGTCCGACTCTATCAATCTGGGGATACCCCATCGCGACAGAACCTGTTCCCATAGAACACGGGCAGTGGTTGTAGCCGAATCATTAACCGTGGGGATGGCTTCTACCCATTTAGAGAAGACATCCACTACCACCAGTGCGTAACGATAGTTACGACTTCCTGTTGGTAAAGGTCCTATAAAATCTATTTGTAGTGCGGACCATGGACCATCTGCAGGAGGAACTCGCTGCAACACCGGCTTCAGGGCTGACGCCCTTGGGTTAACCTGAGCACATACCAGGCACTGTTGTGTTACTTCCTCTACTGTGTTGGACATTCCCGGCCAGTATAATTTGTCTCTCAGGAGAGACAAGAGTTTATCCCGGCCCAGGTGTCCAAACAGTTGGTGGTTCAATCTGGTTAGCTCTGCTTGCAGATGCTGTGGAACCACGGGAAGAGGAAGTTGCTGTGTACCGGTATCGTAACACAGGATCCCTTGTTGTATTGACCAGGGATGCTGTGGAGATGTGAAGAGGATCTTTTGCTTGTTCCTCCTCAAATGACACCGGGCCTTTACTCAGGTTGGTACGAACTGCAATCTGGTAGGCCGGTAGCGGCTCAGTGTCTGTTTCCTGAAGGATCCCAGACACTGCCGCTAGTTTGGCCAATTCATCCGCCTTGTTGTTACCTAACGTCAAAGGCTCATCCCCTTTCTGATGCGCAGGGATTTTTATGATGGCTGCTTCCGCCGTGTGTGCCATGCCCCATTCCCAAAGTTCTTTCAGGACCGACAAATGAGCCAGAGGTTTGTTTTGGCTATCCACAAATCCTCGTCTTTTCCATGTGTCCAGGTGCAGGGTGAGAGAACGAACTACATATGAACTGTCGCTATATATAGTTCGTTTCCCTGGGGGTTGAAGAAGCAAGGCTTCCTTGACCGCCTCCAGTTCCGCCCGCTGTGCCGACATGTGACCTGGTAACTTGACAAGATTCTGGGTACCTGTGGTCTCATCCAGCACAGCAAAACCTGTGACATAGGTCCCATCCATGAAAAATCGAGAGCCATCCACAAAGATGACTCTGTCTTCTGGATGTTTATCGGTCCTGAAAATTTGTGGCGCGTTGATATGCGCTGGTTGGCCACAGTCATGTTCGGTGCCAGTTAGGTTCAATAACTGGGACAGAACATACTTGGCTTTGTGGTTCACCTGCAGACTCCGGCCACTGAGATCCATAATCCACCTCCCGAATCTCTGTTGGGAGACTCCAGGGAGTGTATCACGGAGCAAGAGGGCCAATGGAGAGTGTGGAGTCTGTAAAGTGAGGGGCCTAAAGCCTACAATATGCTCAGTGGTTTTGACGGCATAGTGTATGGCTGCCAGTTGTTTGGCACACTCATCGAACCCTCGTTCAACAGGCGAAAGTAACCTGGAGAAGTATCCCAGCGGTCTAGTGTCATACCCTATCTGCTGTAGGAGGACCGCTGAGATACACTCCATCCCTGCATGCGCCTGTATGGCTATTTCCCCTTCAGGATGGGGAGTGGCCAATACAGGGGCAGAGGAGAAGTCCCTTTTCAAAGTAGAAAAGGCCTCTTCCTGTGCATCAGACCAACCTTTGATTGAGGGGTCTTCTCCTCTGAGGAGTTCATAGAGGGGTTTTGCTTTGACCGCAAAATCCTCTATGAACTCCCTTATAAAATTAGCAACTCCCAGGAATTTTCTCAAATCCTGTAAAGTGCCCGGCCTAGGTAACTTTACCATGGCTTCCACTCTGGCTGCCACGATTCCTTTGGCTCCAAAAGAAATTTGGACTCCAAGGAACGTCACCTCTGTTCTGGCCAAATTTGCCTTGTGGGGACTCAGCTTGAGTCCTGACTTGGCCAGGAGTCACAATAGCTCTTTTAACAGAACCAAGTGTTCTTCTATGGTTTCTGTGTGTAAGAGCAGGTCATCCACGTATTGCAGAAGGCATCCCGGCCGTGAGAATACACTCAGAACGGCCGCCAATGCCTGGTGAAAATACGTGGGACTACTGTGGAATCCCTGGGGGAGTACTCCGAACATGTACTGTTTGTCCCCTACTGTAAAGGCAAATTTGTACCTACAGTTTTCAGTGAGTTCAATTGAGAAGAACCCATTGGCAACATCTATGGTTGAGAATATGCGACTTTTGCCGCTTATTCTGGCCATGATGTCGGGAGTCTGTGCCTCCACTGGAGCGGACATTGGGGTGTATTTGTTAAGGACTCGGAGGTCTATGGTGAGCCTCCATGCATTGGTGTCCTTTTTCTTTACTGGCCAGAGGGCATTGTTGCATTTAGAATTGCCCTCTATGACCACCCCCCTAGTTTTCAATTCTTGGACAGTGTCCAAAATTGAATGGGTGGCTTCTGGCGGAAAGCGGTATTGGCGTTGAGGTGGAGGGTCGGGACCTTGTATGTCCACCTGAACACCAATCAGTCTGCCACAATCGTTTTTTCCCTGGGCCCACAGATCGGGGTACTCATACACAATAGGCTCAAGGTCTGGATTATGCGAGATCTCAGGCCATTTGTGTTCAAGTACTTCAGTAGAGTCATCTACTGTTGGCAATGGTGGTCCCAGAAACTGGCGTTGGATGACAAACACCTTGGATTGTCTGGGACCCTTCCATACAATACTATTTGCCAGATCTAGGATCCACCCATTTTGTGTCATTACGTCGGTTCCAATAATGTTGTCAGAACCGGGGTAATACCACATAGGGATCCTAAGGGTCGTGTAACTGGTATTCTGGACAATTACTTCTTCTATTCTGTGGGCCCTCACCCCCCCTTGTTGGTGATCGAATCCGATCACCACACACTGAGGGCTATTGGGATGTAAATCATGTTTGACATTGGTAATGGAAATTTCCGCACCAGTGTCAAGCATGATTTCGGCGTCCTGATTTTTGATTTTGGCCTTTATGTGGGGTCTCCCTGAAGAATCCAGTATGATGGGACATACTGGCGCCAGATCTTTAGGGATCCCTGATCTTCAATCAATTTCTACCAGACTCCCAGTAGGTACCTGTGAGGTACATACTGCCACTTGTGGGTTCTTGCTATGGACCCTTAGTGTGGATTCCAGGGATTCCACACTCATTACCGAACGCGCTGGGTCATTCACAACAGCCACACGTTTTGGTGTCTGGACCTGTGAATGTCCCAGATATTCCCCCACTGGTTTGGCATAATTAGGTTTCATCTTGAAACCGTTATTATTGCCTGTTCTCTCAGGATTTGTCCGGTTATTACGTGACCATTGTGGACAATTCCTCTTTATGTGCCCGTATTGTAAACATAGGAACCATCGAATGCCTCCCATCCTTTCCAATGGCGGGGCTGTGGGGCGAATAGCCGAGTTACTTTTTGTGTGCTGTACCCGTTCATCTTAAGATGTATCGTGTACAGGCGCACGCTCCGTCACTTTGACGGATTTCCTATTGAGCAGTGTATCCTGTCTGCACTGCTCAATAATCATAGCAGCATCCGTGAGGGATGGCTCCCTAGCTGCACTCAACCGGATTGCAGTGTCAAGGTATGGGAATTTTTCCACAAACATACGTATCATACCCTGTGGAATTCCAATACCGTGATCCTTTGTAACCCTTCTGTACATCGCTTCAAACCGACTACACATAGACAGAGGTTCGTCATGTATAGTGGGTTTGAACTTGGACAGGATATCCGGAGTGACGTCCCAATGGCCCGTTGCCAGTCTCATGAGTATGGAGAGACGTTCCTCCTTGTCATAAAACTGTCCATTCATGGGTTGCGTCCTCCCCGTTACCTCAGACCTTTGGTTTAGGTGTGTAGGTAACCATAACTTGAATAACTCCATGCGATATTCGTGAGCCACTGAATACTTGTTACAGTGACCCTCGAAGATATCACATGAATTAAACGGATCTACACTGGGATCATATGTTGGGATCTCCTTGCAGATCCGTAACAGGAAGTTTATCCTTTCCATACTGGAATGGTTAGGATAAAAATCTTCCTGTCTTTCCGGACGCGTTGGCGGATTGGAAGTGGTAAATGGCCAACCACTTTCCTCTCTCCAATCGTTGCCCTGTTCCTGGGATCGGTTGCTACCCCTATTCTCCCTGGGTGTTTGGGTGAAATGTAGCGTCCGTTCCACCTAGTGTTCGTCCGTTCCACCTAGTTCCACCTAGTGTCTACTGTATCGGATGTTTTATCCGTGGAAGATCTTGGTGCTGTCGCCACTATCTCCCCCTGTGCCGTTTCCGAAACACAAGCCTGTTTCGTGGGCACCATACTGTTAGCACCAGGCCGTGACAGATTCGAGATGACCTGCTGCAAATCCGCAATGGTTTGCGTTTTTGCAGCCAGGTCCTCCCGAAGTTGAACAATCATGTTATCCATAGATACCGTATTGTTCCTGAACTGGTTTATCTCAGTGTACAGTCTGAGCAGTTCCTTATCCATGTCAGAGTAGAAGCTCTCCTTGGCCGAGAGTCTAGACTCTAACACGCAAATTTCCCTGCCCCTCTCGACCGTACACTGGGATTTCTCTTGTAGTTGTGTTTGTAATGTGTGTAACTGTTTAATGTTCTCAACACAACAATTGCAGTGGAAGTTTGCAGTGTTGGAAACTTCCTCCGCCCTTGTTGTGCTGTTAAGTGTTTCCAGATGTTCCGGCTTCCAAATGATATCCTCAAAGGTGTGAACCAATTTGGCTAACATTTGGAGCCGTTTTTTGTTTTTTTTAAACATGCTGTGATTAATGCAGAGTTTGTCATGAGCGTATGCCTGGTCCAATAAAGTGGACCATAGCAGCTCAGTGGATTTGTACGTGGTGGGGATGATGGGGTTGTATGTGCTATGTTTGCTGAGGTGTTGCAGTGTGGCGAAGTTCATACTTACTTTTTGACGAGAGGCCATCTTTATTGGTGTCGTTGTTTGTTGTGCTGTGTTGCTGCGTGGAGGAGGTCCTTCAATATTCGGAACGCCTTCTCCCGACCAGCCAGACGACTTATGTTTGACTTCAATGACGACGGTTCTCTCTTCAGTGGTGTAGGTGATGACTTCTCTCCAGTGGGCGTGTAAGGGAATCAGAAAATATTAATACAGAAAAATCAGAAAAGATTTTAGATTCTCTGCTGTAGAGATTGCTCTGTGTCTGGTTCTGATTCAACAAACCGCTTTACCTGTACGAACTATCAGGCAATGGACGCTCAGAATCCACTGACCGCGTCCCTCCCGTCTGACTAGTTCACAGTGTAAGCGATTCTTTTCACCAAAACCAAACACAGAAAACAAATTCTTAGCAGTGGGCCTGGCTCGCCAATGTTAAAGGGGATATTAATTATTGATATTTCTGCAAATCTCAATAATTAATATTCATAAATAGGAGTGCGTCGTCTTATGATAGCTCCGCCTATTTATGCCTTACTTAACAACAAATCGCTACTGATTGCCTTACACTAATCACTAAACTAGCTGCAAGCGCCTTACTAACTACCGCTAGTAACCACAAGTTACACATTAGGTATAAATATTACAGTATTTATTAATCCTTACAGAGCATAACATACGTAATACACTAATAATACAGTACCAACAATACACTATAACTATTGCTGCCGCACCTTACTACTACAAGGGAATATTTATGTTTATAACTATATATATCTATATCAAGGGAGTAGGTATATATAGTTATGGCAACACAAGCAATGTAAGTACACACACTATAACACACTAATAATACAGTTCTGTCTACGCTAACACAATGCCAATTCCTCCCCAGTATCTAACTATAATACACATACATTCACTTTATCCGGAGTCCACCCAAACCCAACCGTATACTATCCCTACGGGGAAATTACAAGGGGTAAATACAGACACTGCTACAGCGGGGGTAAATAGAGCAGCCGGAAGGGGTATCCGGGGTAATACCAGGCTAGCGGGGTATATGTGGGATCCTGGGGGAACACAGGGGGATTAGATACCAAGGGTACAGGGGTAAGGGTGTATGCGGGGAGCAGGGCTATAGGGGTACACAATAGGGAATCAGGGATCCGGGGAGTATATATATATATAGCAGGGGAATATATATATAGAGCAGGGGGGTATATATAGAGCAGGGAGATATATATAGAGCAGGGGGTATATATAGAGCAGGGGGGTATATATAGAGCAGGGGGGTATATGGAGCAGGGGGGTATATAGAGCAGGGGATAATATATATAGCAGGGGATAGCAGGGGATAATATATATATCATTGGTGGAATATATATATATATATATATATATATATAGATCGTTGGTAGTACAGGGAGGGTATATAGAGCAGGGGAAAATATATATAGCAGGGGATAATATATATATATATATATATAAATATATCGTTGGTGGAATATATATATATATATATATATATATATATAGATCATTGGTGGTACAGGGAGGGTATACTCAGCGGTTATAATGCTCGTTGTACAGGGGGGCTCGTTGGTCCAGGGGATGCCTCGCTTGCTGGGTGACTTACCTGACTGCAGAGCGGAGCGCCGCCGGTCTATTTAAACTTTGCGGCGCCCGCTTGCAGTCCTCCTCTTGGCGCCGTGCGCATGCGCACCGCCGGCCTCAACCCGTGGGCCGGCGTGGTGATGTGACGTCACTGCGCCGGCCCGAGGATCTCGGAGCGCGCTTCCAGGGGGGGGATCCTTTGATCCTCCCGCCTGTGAAGCGGACGCTTACCTCCGGCGCTGTAATTACAGCGCCGGAGGTCAGCCACTCACAGGGGCATGGGAGCTCTTTGTTCCCATGTCTCTGTTAGGCGCACCATCTCCGGCGCGGCCGGAGATGGTGACAAAGGGCAGAGGATCTTATTGATCCTCTGTCCTTTGTAGAGGCCGACGCTGGACATAATTGTCCAACTGTCGGTCTCCTCACCCACCTGGCAGGCGCACTTCGGCGGGATTCCGGCATATATGCCTATAGATGCTTGGGGCACATCTATACGCATATATGAACGGACATTATATTAACATAGGGGCAGGAATAAGCCCTCCCATATTATAGGGGCCCATATACATCCATAGATGTCTGGGCCACATCTATAGATATATATGTACGCATATGGCTTACATACATAGAGACGCATGCTGCCCAGGGGGCACACATACATCTCTATATATGTAACACATCCCAACTGGACGGGCCCAGAAGAAGGGCCTATATATACATATATATATATATATATATATACATATGCATATATGTCAGGGCATATATACATATGTATATCTGAATATGTCACTTCCCTCAACAGTACCCTAATTAAAAAAAAAATTTATTTAAACCAAAAACCAGTGTTGGCTACCTTGTCCTCCTCCAACGTTGCTTCTACCTACAACTCTACCTCAAACTCCTACTCCATATGGACCTCATAAATCAAATTTAGTTTTTTTTATTTGTACGTATTTTATTTTATGTCATTTCACTACTTTGTCTGTTACATATTTGGGTGAGATTCACCAATTTTTGGGTGTGATGTACCACCGCTATACCTAGTAGACAGGTTAAAAAAATTCACAAATTTGTCTGCTGCATTTTCGGGTGAGATTCACAAATTTTTGGGTGTAATTTACCACTGCTATACCTAGTAGACAGGCTAAAAAAAAAAAAAAAATAACAAATTTGTCACGTTTTCTGGAGAAATTCACCAATTTTTGGGTGTGATCTACCACTGCTATACCTAGTAGACAGGTTAAAAAAATTCACAAATTTGTCTGTTACATTTTCGGGTGAAATTCACCAATTTCTGGTTGTGATTTACCACTGCTCTACCTAGTAGACAGATTACTACTAGGTTACATTTTCGGGTGAAATTCACCAATTTTTGGGTGTGATTTACCACTGCTATACCTAGTAGACAGGTTAAAAAAATTCACAAATTTGTCTGTTACATTTTTGGGTGAAATTTACCAATTTTTGGGTGTAATATACCCCTCTTCTACCCAACACACCAAAAATTAGCACCAAACATATGTATATACAGTACAGACCAAAAGTTTGGACACACCTTCTCATTCAAAGAGTTTTCTTTATTTTCATGACTATGAAGGCATCAAAACTATGAATTAACACATGTGGAATTATATACATAACAAACAAGTGTGAAACAACTGAAAATATGTCATATTCTAGGTTCTTCAAAGTAGCCACCTTTTGCTTTGATTACTGCTTTGCACACTCTTGGCATTCTCTTGATGAGCTTCAAGAGGTAGTCCCCTGAAATGGTCTTCCAACAGTCTTGAAGGAGTTCCCAGAGATGCTTAGCACTTGTTGGCCCTTTTGCCATCACTCTGCGGTCCAGCTCACCCCAAACCATCTCGATTGGGTTCAGGTCCGGTGACTGTGGAGGCAAGGTCATCTGGCGCAGCGCCCCATCACTCTCCTTCATGGTCAAATAGCCCTTACTTTCAAAGTTTTCCCAATTTTTCGGCTGACTGACTGACCTTCATTTCTTAAAGTAATGATGGCCACTCATTTTATTTTACTTAGCTGCTTTTTTCTTGCCATAATACAAATTCTAACAGTCTATTCAGTAGGACTATCAGCTGTGTATCCACCTGACTTCTCCTCAACGCAACTGATGGTCCCAACCCCATTTATAAGGCAAGAAATCCCACTTATTAAACCTGACAGGGCACACCTGTGAAGTGAAAACCATTTCAGGGGACTACCTCTTGAAGCTCATCAAGAGAATGCCAAGAGTGTGCAAAGCAGTAATCAAAGCAAAAGGTGGCTACTTTGAAGAACCTAGAATATTACATATTTTCAGTTGTTTCACACTTGTTTGTTATGAATATAATTCCACATGTGCTAATTCATAGTTTTGATGCCTTCAGTGTGAATCTACAATATTCATAGTCATGAAAATAAAGAAAACTCTTTGAATGAGAAGGTGTGTCCAAACTTTTGGTCTGTACTGTATAAACATGAAAGAGTCTTAATTTAACATACATTAATTTAACATGTATAAAAATATATTTTGTAAAAACAGCAGCAAGGAAGGGGGAAACCTTCAGTGAGGAAAAAACAACCCTAGAGGAGGCTGAGGGGTCAACACACAAGGGTATATACTGTAGATTGCAGAGAGAAGCCACACACAAGCAGGCCAATAAGACAATAGAAGCCATCAGACATAAAAATCCTAAGTAAGGCATAAACAGACCTATGTGTGGAAAGGATAAGCAAATAACCACCCAAGAATGCGTGTGGAACCCTCAGCCGCCGCTGCCTCCTCCCGACGTCTTTTCACCAGTAACACCTGGCTTCTTCCGGGGATAAGAAACAATTTCACAAACTCCTCTTTTTACAGCATCTTCCCATAATCAAATAAAGTAAAATTGGTACCAGATGTGTCCTGGAACAATGCTTTCCAATCAGCCATCACATGTCAGATCATGTAATTAAGAGGAGAGCCAAACAGGCAGCGATGATGCACTGATCACAAGGGGTACATGTGACCATTACATTAGTCTGACAGCCTTTACATGTGACCATTACATCAGTCTGACATCACCCAGGTCCTTAAACCATTATAAGTACCGGAGCATCATAGTTAGTTATAAAGATTTATAAAGAAAAAAAGGCTACATGGTCATCGCATCATTCATAAAGGGGTAGCAGGACAACTATAGATACAGCCAATGAATACACATATAAAGTGTGGCTTCTCTCTGCAATCTATATACCCTTGTGTGTTGACCCCTCAGCCTCCTCTAGGGTTGTTTTTTCCTCACTGAAGGTTGCCCCCTTCCTTGCTGCTGTTTTTACAAAGTATATTTTTATACATGTTAAATAAATACTCTTTCATGTTTATATATACACTCACCTAAATAATTATTAGGAACACCATACTAATACGGTGTTGGACCCCCTTTTGCCTTCAGAACTGCCTTAATTCTACGTGGCATTGATTCAACAAGGTGCTGATAGCATTTTTTAGAAATGTTGGCCCATATTGATAGGATAGCATCTTGCAGTTGATGGAGATTTGAGGGATGCACATCCAGGGCACGAAGCTCCCGTTCCACCACATCCCAAAGATGCTCTATTCGGTTGAGATCTGGTGACTGTGGGGGCCATTTTAGTACAGTGAACTCATTGTCAAGTTCAAGAAACCAATTTGAAATTATTCGAGCTTTGTGACCTGGTGCATTATCCTGCTGGAAGTAGCCATCAGAGGATGGATACATGTTCTCATTCTGTTTACGCCAAATTCGGACTTTACCATTGAATGTCTCAACAGAAATCGAGACTCATCAGACCAGGCAACATTTTTCCAGTCTTCAACAGTCCGATTTTGGTGAGCTAGTGCAAATTGTAGCCTCTTTTTCCTATTTGTAGTGGAGATGAGTGGTACCCGGTGGGGTCTTCTGCTGTTGTAGCCCATCCGCCTGAAGGTTGTGCGTGTTGTGGCTTCACAAATGCTTTGCTGCATACATCGGGGGTAACGAGTGGTTATTTCAGTCAACGTTGCTCTTCTATCAGCTTGAATCAGTCGGCCCATTCTCCTCTGACCTCTAGCATCCACAAGGCATTTTTGCCCACAGGACTGCCGCATACTGGATGTTTTTCCCTTTTCACACCATTCTTTGTAAACCCTAGAAATGGTTGTGCATGAAAATCCCAGTAACTGAGCAGATTGTGAAATACTCAGACCGGCCCGTCTGGCACCAACAACCATGCCACGCTCAAAGTTGCTTAAATCACCTTTCTTTCCCATTCTGACATTCAGTTTGGAGTTCAGGAGATTGTCTTGACCAGGACCACACCCCTAAATGCATTGAAGCAACTGCCATGTGATTGGTTGACTAGATAATTGCATTAATGAGAAATAGAACAGGTGTTCCTAATAATTCTTTAGGTGAGTGTACATGTGTTTGGTGCTAATTTTTGGTGTGTTTAGTACATTGAATTGTTTGGGCTGCTCTCAGCACTATATATTCATTATAACCCGGTGATCAAATCTAGTGGGTATTGTACCCTCTTCTACCTAGTTGACATCTTAATAAATTTCACTAATTTTTTATTTTACATTTTCGGGTGACATTAAACAAATTTTTTCTGTCCAAGTAGACATGTTAATAAATTTCAAAGAATTTTCTGTTACATTCTTGGGATGACATTTTACAATTTTGGATGTGAATAAACCCCTGCTCTGCATAGGTGAAAGGGAATAAAATTTCAGAAATTCTTCTTTAATTGATGCGCGCCACCTCCTTTCATTCAATGCTTAAACTTTAATAATTTGTCCCACATTTGCGCTTTAATAATTTGTCCCACATTTGCGCTTTAATAATTTGTCCCACATTTGCGCTTTAATAATTTGTCCCACATTTGCGCTTTAATAATTTGTCCCACATTTGCGCTTTAATAATTTGTCCCACATTTGCGCTTTAATAATTTGACCCACATTTGCGCTTTAATAATTTGACCCACATTTGCGCTTTAATAATTTGGCCCACATCTGCGCTTTAATAATTTGACACAGATTTGCGCTTCAATAACTTTTCCCACATTTGCGCTTCAATAACTTTTCCCATATTTCCGCTCGATCCAAAAAAATTTAATCCATTTATCTCCCTTGGATGTGGTCTCTCTTTCTCACGCTCCCTCTATGGTGTGGAACCCTGATAACCGTGATCAACATTGTAGGCTCAGAAAAGAACATCGAAAGTTGATAGAGAAGATATCCAAATGGATGGTGGACATAACAGGGGCACCTCTGCATAGGTGACAGGAACATAAATTTTAAAAAATCGTCTGTTACATTGTCAGGTGACATTTTTCAAATCTAGACAGCTAGAAACCCCTGCTCTGCATAGGTGACAGGGAATACAATTTCAGAAATTCTTCTTCAAATCATGCGCACCACCTCCTTTTATTCAATGCTTAAACTTTAACAGGTTGTCCCACATTTGCGCTTCAATACTTTGTCCCATATTTCCACTCTATCATATTTAATTTTAAACAATTAAACTCCCTTGGATGTGGTCTCTCTTTCTCACGCTCCCTCTCCGGCGTGGAACCCTGATTCGCCGATAATCGTGATCAACATTGTAGGCTCAAAAAAGAACATCGAAAGTTGATAGAGAAGATATCCAAATGGATGGTGGAAGTCACAGGGACGTGCGATCAGGCAGAAGTTAGAGTCAACAAAGCGGCAGCAGGGCCTCTCCTGGCTAAAGTTTCCAAATCCAAAATACCACAGTGACATTCCCTATAATTTTTTTTAATCATTCCAATAACAGGGCATCTTAAGAGTCCTGTATTGTTATTTATCGTCACTACCTCCCCGAGTCAGGAATGGGTAATTGCCGCGCGCCCCCTCCTTAACTTGGAAACTTATGCTTCAATACTTTGTCCCACATTTCCGCTCGATTACATTTAATTTCATCCATTGACCTCCCTTGGATATGATATCCCTTTCTCAGGCTCACTCTCCGGCATGGAACCCTGAATCCCCGCCACCCGTGATCACATTGGTAGGCGCATAAAAGAACATCGAAAGTTGATAGAGAAGATATCCAATTGGATTGTGGACCTCACTGGGACGTGCGACATGGTGGAGCAGTATGTATGCACACGCCTACGTGTACTGAACGATGGGTCTGCCCCCTTCAACTTCTTGGTCTTCAAATTCGACACATGGCCTAAGCTTGCCCTTTACGCCTTGGAGGTGCTGGCCTGCCCTGCAGCCAGTGTATTGTCTGAACGTGTGTTTAGCACGACTGGAGGGGGTTATCACAAGTTATATTTCCCAATGTTTTGGGGTGTACCCTAATTAATTTTTTTTTATTTAAAACAAAAAAACTGTGTAGGCTACCTCCTCCTCTTCCACCGCCACCTCCACCTACACCGCCACATCCACCGCCTCCTCAACCTCCTACTCCATATGGACCTCATCCTCCTAGATCAATATTATTATTATTATTTTTTGCGTATTTTATGTTACTTAAAGTCATTTCCCTATCCACTTTTGTTTGCAGAGCACTTGCCATGCTCTTAACCACATTTTGCTGGCATTTGCAGCCCTTTAGCCCTTTCCATGGCCTTCTTCTCAGCTGACCCTATAAAACATTAGGGGCGAGGGCGTGCTGCTGAACTGACCCTCTAAAACATTGGGGTCGAGAGTCTGCTGCTGAGCTGACCATCTAAAACATTAGGGGCGAGGGCCTGCTGGTGAGCTGACCCTATAAAAAAAATTGAGTTGAGGGCCTGCAGTTGAGCTGACCCTTTAAAAAAAATTAGAGTGGAGGGAATATATACAATCTAGATGAGGAGGAGGAGGAAAAAGCAAGATTCAACCATATACTCCTTTTTTTTGTGGTGAAAAAGGTGCATGGGAATACACTACAGTAGATTGAGTACATTATAAATGATAGATTGACATTGCCTTTATGTTCATCATCAGCTCAGCTCTCCTCTGGTGGAGTTGAGAAGTCAGGGGCAATCCAGGCCTTGTTCATTTTTATTTGAGTCAACCTGTCAGCATTGCCAGTGGACAAGCTTATACGCCTATGTGTTATAATACCACCAGCAGCACTAAATACACGCTCAGACAAAACGCTGACGGCAGGGCAGGCCAGCACCTCCAAGGCGTAGAGCGCAAATTCATGCCACACGTTCAGCTTGGACACCCAGTAGTTGTGAGGCACTAAGGGATCATTTATAACACTGACACGGTCTGCTATTTATTTTTTCACCATCTTCAAAAACGTTTCCCTCCTTGAGGTTGAGGTTGCTGGCAGGGTGTCATGAAAATGTCCCATGCCTTGGAGAGTGTTGCCCTGCCTTTTTTGGAACTGCTGTGTGTTCCCCTTATCTCCCTTCCTCTGTTGCCTAAGGAAGTCCTGCGTTGTCAGATGAAAAAATTTTGAGAAATCAACAAGTACCTTCTGGTATTGCACCGTTTTTCTTGTCCTCTCCACCACAGGAATGAGAGATGAGAAGTTCTCTTTGTAGCGGGGGTCGAGAAGGGTGAACACCCAGTAATCTGGTTATCTAAAATGCGTATAACGCGAGGGTCGCTGGAAAGGCAGCCTAACATGAAGTCAGCCATGTGTGCCAGAGTACCTTCAGGAAAGACATCGATGTCGACATCAGGATGACTCTCCATCTCCTCATCCTCCTTCTCTTCTGCCCATCCACGCTGAACAGATGGAATTAAAGTTCCAGGGGTACTACCCTCTGTAGCAGAGGCAACTGTCTCCAGCTCCTCCTCCTCTTCATGGTCCAATTTGCTCTGAGAAGACGAACTGAGGGTTGGCTAGCTATCACCCTGTGTAATGTCCTCCCCCATTTCCTCGTCTGCCACATTCAGAGCTTTATCCTTAATTGTGAGCAGCGATCGTTTGAGTAGACACAGCAGTTGGATGGTTACGCTGATAATAGCGTTATCGTCACTAACCATCTGTGTAGATTCATCAAAGTTTTTTAAAACCTCACAGAGGTTGTGAATAGTGGCAGTTGACTCGAAAGGCGACGACCATGTTGCAGCTGGTATTCCACAACTGCCCTCTGCTGCTCACAAAGCCTGGCCAACCGCTGGAACGTAAAGTTCCAGCGCGTGCTCACGTCTGCGCTGCTGCAGCGTTGACAGACCGGCTAAAGCTGTGGATGATTTGCAGAAACTGGCACACACGCGGCGCGCCTTCACTAGTAGCTCTGGCAAATTGGGGTAGGTATTGATAAACCGCTGAACAACTAAGTTTGAGATGTGGGCTAGGCATGGAATGTGTGTCAGGTTGCCGAGCTCCAAAGCCACCACCAAGTTATGGCTATTGTCAGACACAACCATACCTGGTTGTAGGTTGAGTGGCAAGAGCCACAGCTCGGTTTGGTCCCTTATACCCTGCCACAACTCTGTGGTGGTGTGCTGTTTGTCCCCAAAACAGTTCAACTTTAGCACGGCCTGTTGACGCTTACCCATAGCAGTGCTACACTGCTTCCAGCTAGCGACTGATGGCTGACTGCTGATGGAGGAGGAAGTGGAGGAGGAGGCGGCGGAGGATGAGAAGTGGTGGTTGGAGCCAGTAATATAGCTGCTGGCAGAGACCCTGATGGACGTAGGGCCCACAATCCTGGGCATGGGTAGCACCTGTGCCATCCCAGGGTACGACTCACTCCCAGCCTCCACAACATTCACCCAGTGTGCAGTCAGGGAAATGTAGCGTCCCTGGCAGCGAGCACTTGTCCATGTGTCCGTGGTTAAGTGGACCTTCCAAGTAACTGCGTTGGTCAGGGCAAGGGTGATGTTCTTGGACATATGCTGGTGTAAGGCAGACATGACACACAGTGAAAAATAGTGGCAGCTGGGGACTGCGTACCGAGGGACGGCCGCCGACATAAGGCTGTGGAAGGCCTCAGTGTCCACAAGCCTAAAAGGCAACATTTCAAGGGCCAGTCATTTCGAAAGTTCCCAATTTAGTGCTATGTCCGGTGGTATTTGCACTTGCATTCAAATGACTGTGTTATGGACATTTGGACGGTGCGCTGGAACAGGAAGCGAATGTTGTTGCTGATGGTTCATGCGAAGGTCCAGGTGCAGGGTGAGGGGCATCTGGGCCTGCGCCTTCGACAGGGGATTGGCCAACAGTGCGTAACACAGGAAAAGAAGAGGCAGTGGTGTGACTCGCAAACCCATATTGTGGACCCAGGCATTCGGCCCACTTGTTAGGGTGCTTGGATGCCATGTGGCGGATCATGCTGGTGGTGGCGAGGTTGCTAATATTCACGCCCCGGCTTATTTTGGTACGGCACTGGTTGCAAACTACCACTCCTTTGTCATCTGCACTTTCCTCCAAAAAGCGCCATACTGCGGAACACCTACCCCTTGGCAAGGTAGATTTACGCATGGGGGTGCTCGGTATAACGGCTGCGGGCCTGTTTGGTGTGGGCCGACTTCTCCTGCCTCTTCTAGCTTGTGAACCCTCCCCGTCTGTACTGCTGTCCTCGATTGGCTTTTCACCTTCCCATGTTGGGTCAGTGACCTCATCGTCAACCACCTCCTCTTCCACTTCCTCACTCTGATCATCCTCCTGACTTGACCTAACCAAAACCTCAGTGATTGGTAACTGTGTCTCATCATCCACCTCGTGAACGAATGATTGCCTTTAACCACCGTCATTTTCTTGAGACTGTGAAGGCTCAAGAGGTTAGGAATCAGGGCACAATATCTCAGGTCCCTCTTCAAGCGTGCTGGGCGCGAGGGCAAAATGTAATAGTGGCGCTGTATAGAGCTCCTCGGAATATCCGAGTGTGGGATCACTCGTTTGGCAAGCCCCTCCATGGTGGGAGGAAGGATGATCAGAGAGAGGATTCGGTACACCAGACTCTTGGCTACAGAGACTGGACTTGGTGGAAGAGAGGGTGGTGCTTAACCGACTGGAAGCATTATCTTCAGCAATCCAACCGACCAACTGTTCGCACTGGTCCGACTTGGACAGTGTTGTCCTGCGCCTCCCAGCTAAGTTGGACATGAAGCTGGGTACGGTGGATTTTCTTTTTCTGGTGCACTGGCAGCAAGCACAGTTTCATTGCGCCCAGGGCCACAGCCTCTGCGTGCACCATCAGCATCAAACCCACTTCCCCGTCCCTTAGTGCTCGCCTTCTTCATATTAATAGTTTTGTCACCAGATGTGGCGCAGACTGTTTTACAGTCCGCTAAAAACACTGTTTTCTGATGCAGGACAGTATATGTCACAGAAGCACACAGAATATGGACACTATATTAGGCCCAGATTTTTGGAATTTGCCCTAAATAAACAGGTTTCGGATGGCATACTGTATATGTCACAGAACACCACAGAATATGGACACTATTTAAGGCACAGATTATTGATATCTGCGGTACAGACACTGTTTTCTATATGTAGTTTATATTTTCTTTTTCCCTATATATAGGCCTGACAACCACACAAGGTATTGAAGCGCAGATCACACAATTCACGGATTACACCGTTGACAGCAAAAATGTGGACAGATTATGGGAGAAAAATTGTTTTCTGTATTCAATTTTTTTTTCAATAAATCTAGACCTGACAAACACACAAGGTATTGAAGCACAGATCACACAATTCACGGATTAACTGTTAAAAGCAAAAATGTGGACAGATTATGGGAGAATTTTTTTTTTCGGTATTATTTTTTTCCCCCTATATCTAGTGTATTGAAGCGCAGATCACACAATTCATGGATTACACTGTTGACAGCAAAAATGTGAATTTTTACCCTATATCTAGGCCTGACAACCACACAATGTATTGAAGCGTAGATCACACAATTCACGGATTACACCGTTGACAGCAAAAATGTGGACAGATCATGGGAGAAAAATAGTTTTCTGTATTTTTATTTTTTTCCCTATAGCTAGGCCTAACAACCACACAATGTATTGAAGCGCAGATCACACAATTCACGGATTACACCGTTGACAGCAAAAATGTGGCTAGATTATGGGAGGAAAAAAAAATTCGGTATTTTTTTCCCTTATATCTAGGCCTGACAACCACACAAGGTATTGAAGCGCAGATCACACAATTCACGGATTACACCGTTGACAGCAAAAATGTAGACAGATTATGGGAGAAAAATAGTTTTCTGTATTTAAATTTTTTTCCCTATATCTAGGCCTGACAACCACACAAGGTATTGAAGCGCAGATCACACAATTCACGGATTACACAGTTGACAGCAAAAATGTAGACAGATTATGGGAGAAAAATAGTTTTCTGTATTTAAATTTTTTCTTCCCCCTATATCTAGGCCTGACAACCACACAATGTATTAAAGCGCAGATCACACAATTCATGGATTATACCGTAGACAGCAAAAATGTGGACAGATTATGGGAGAAAAATTGTTTTCTGTATTTTTTTTCCCCCTATATCTAGGCCTGACAGCCACACAATGTATTGAAGCGCAGATAACACAATTCATGGATTACACCGTTGACAGCAAAAAATGTGGACAGATTATGGGAGAATATTTTTTTTTCGGTATTCAATTTTTTTTGCCCTATATCTAGGTCTGACAACCACACAATGTATTGAAGCGCAGATCACATAATTCACGGATTACACTGTTGACAGCAAGAAATGTGTACAGATTATGGGAGAATATTTTTTTTTCGGTATCCAATTTTTTTCCCCTATATCTAGGCCTAACAACCACACAATGTATTGAAGCGCAGATCACACAATTCACGGATTACACTGTTGACAGCAACAATGTGGATAGATTATGGGAGAAAAATAGTTTTCTGTATTTAATTTTTTTTCCCTATATCTAAGCATGACAACCACACAAGGTATTGAAGTGCAGATCACACAATTCACGGATTACACAGTTGACAGCAAAAATGTGGACAGATTATGGGAGAAAAATAGTTTTCTGTATTTACATTTTTTTCCCCTATATCTAGGCCTGACAACAACACAATGTATTAAAGTGCAGATCACAAAATTCATGAATTATACCGTAGACAGCAAAAATGTGGACAGATTATGGGAGAAAAATTGTTTTCTGTATCTTTTTCCCCCCTATATCTAGGCCTGACAGCCACACAATGTATTGAAGCGCAGATAACACAATTCATGGATTAAACCGTTGACAGCAAAAATGTGGATAGATTATGGGAGAAAAATAGTTTTCTGTATTTAATTTTTTTTCCTATATCTAGGCCTGACAACCACACAATGTATTGAAACGCAGATCACACAATTCACGGATTACACCGTTGACAGCAAGAAATGTGTACAGATTATGGGAGAATATTTTTCTTTCGGTATTTAATTTTTTTTCCCTATATCTAGGCCTAACAACCACACAATGTATTGAAGCGCAGATCACACAATTCACGGATTACACCGTTGACAGCAACAATGTGGATAGATAATGGGAGAAAAATAGTTTTCTGTATATTTTTTTTCCCCTATATCTAGTCCTGACAGCCACACAATGTATTGAAGCGCAGATAACACAATTCATGGATTACACCGCTGACAGCAAAAATGTGGACAGATAATGGGAGAAAAATAGTTTTCTGTATTTTTATTTTTTTCCCTATATCTAGGCCTGACAGCCACACAATGTATTGAAGCGCATATAACACAATTCATGTATTACACCGTTGACAGCAAAAATGTGGACAGATAATGGGAGAAAAATAGTTTTCTGTATTTTTTTTTTCCATATATCTAGGCCTGACAACCACACAATGTATTGAAGCGCAGATCACACAATTTATGGATTACACCGTTGACAGCAAAAAATGTGGAAAGATTATGGGAGAATATTTTTTTTTCGGTATTTTAATTTTTTCTCCTATATCTAGGCCTAACAACCACACAATGTATTGATGCGCAGATCACACAATTTACGGATTACACCGTTGACAGCAACAATGTGGATAGATTATGGGAGAAAAATAGTTTTCTGTATTTAATTTTTTTCCCTATATCTAGGCCTGACAACCACACAAGATATTGAAGCGCAGATCACACAATTCACGGATTACACAGTTGACAGCAAAAATGTAGACAGATTATGGGAGAAAAATAGTTTTCTGTATTTAAATTTTTTCCCCCCTATATCTACGCCTGACAACCACACAATGTATTAAAGCGCAGATCACACAATTCATGGATTATACTGTAGACAGCAAAAATGTGGACAGATTATGGGAGAAAAATTGTTTTCTGTATTTTTTTTCCCCCTATATCTAGGCCTGACAACCACACAATGTATTAAAGCGCAGATCACACAATTCATGGATTATACCGTAGACAGCAAAAATGTGGACAGATTATGGGAGAAAAATTGTTTTCTGTATTTTTTTCCCCCCTATATCTAGGCCTGACAGCCACACAATGTATTGAAGCGCAGATAACACAATTCATGGATTACACCGTTGACAGCAAAAAATTTGGACAGATTATGGGAGAATATTTTTTTTTCTGTATTCTAATTTTTTTTCCCTATATCTAGGCCTAACAACCACACAATGTATTGAAGCGCAGATCACACAATTCACGGATTACACCGTTGACAGCAACAATGTGGATAGATTATGGGAGAAAAATAGTTTTCTGTATTTAAATTTTTTTTCCCTATATCTAGGCCTGACAACCACACAAGGTATTGAAGCGCAGATCACACAATTCACGGATTACACAGTTGACAGCAAAAATGTGGACAGATTATGGGAGAAAAATAGTTTTCTGTATTTAAATTTTTTTTCCCTATATCTAGGCCTGACAACCACACAATGTATTAAAGCGCAGATCACACAATTCATGAATTATACCATAGACAGCAAAAATGTGGACAGATTATGGGAGAAAAATAGTTTTCTGTATTTACATTTTTTTCCCCTTTATCTAGGCCTGACAACAACACAATGTATAAAAGTGCAGATCACACAATTCATGAATTATACCGTAGACAGCAAAAATGTGGACAGATTATGGGAGAAAAATTGTTTTCTGTATTTTTTTCCCCCCTATATCTAGGCCTGACAGCCACACAATGTATTGAAGCGCAGATAACACAATTCATGGATTACACCGTTGACAGCAAAAAATGTGGACAGATTATGGGAGAATATTTTTTTTTCTGTATTCTAATTTTTTTTCCCTATATCTAGGCCTAACAACCACACAATGTATTGAAGCGCAGATCACACAATTCACGGATTACACCGTTGACAGCAAGAAATGTGTACAGATTATGGGAGAATATTTTTTTTTCTGTATTCTAATTTTTTTTCCCTATATCTAGGCCTAACAACCACACAATGTATTGAAGCGCAGATCACACAATTCACGGATTACACCGTTGACAGCAAGAAATGTGTACAGATTATGGGAGAATATTTTTTTTTCTGTATTCAATTTTTTTTCCCCTATATCTAGGCCTAACAACCACACAATGTATTGAAGCGCAGATCACACAATTCACGGATTACACCGTTGACAGCAACAATGTGGATAGATTATGGGAGAAAAATAGTTTTCTGTATTTAAATTTTTTTTCCCTATATCTAGGCCTGACAACCACACAAGGTATTGAAGCGCAGATCACACAATTCACGGATTACACAGTTGACAGCAAAAATGTGGACAGATTATGGGAGAAAAATAGTTTTCCGTATTTAATTATTTTTTCCCTATATCTAGGCCTGACAACCACACAATGTATTAAAGCGCAGATCACACAATTCATGAATTATACCGTAGACAGCAAAAATGTGGACAGATTATGGGATAAAAATAGTTTTCTGTATTTTAAGTTTTTTCCATATATCTAGGCCTGACAACCACACAATGTATTGAAGTGCAGATCACACAATTCACGGATTACACTGTTGACAGCAACAATGTGGATAGATTATGGGAGAAAAATAGTTTTCTGTATTTAATTTTTTTGCCCTATATCTAGGCCTGACAACCACACAAGGTATTGAAGCGCAGATCACACAATTCACGGATTACACAGTTGACAGCAAAAATGTAGACAGATTATGGGAGAAAAATAGTTTTCTGTATTTTAATTTTTTTCCCCCTATATCTAGGCCTGACAACCACACAATGTATTAAAGCGCAGATCACACAATTCATGGATTATACCGTAGACAGCAAAAATGTGAACAGATTATGGGAGAAAAATAGTTTTCTGTATTTTTTCCCCCCCTATATCTAGGCCTGACAGCCACACAATGTATTGAAGCGCAGATAACACAATTCATGGATTACACCATTGACAGCAAAAAATGTGGACAGATTATGGGAGAATATATTTTTTTCGGTATTCTAATTTTTTTCCCTATATCTAGGCCTGACAACCACACAATGTATTGAAGCGCAGATCACACAATTCACATATTACACCGTTGACAGCAAGAAATGTGTACAGATTATGGGAGAATATTTTTTTTCCGGTATTCTAATTTTTTCCCCTATATCTAGGCCTAACAATTACACAATGTATTGAAGCGCAGATCACACAATTCACGGATTACACCGTTGACAGCAACAATGTGGATAGATTATGGGAGAAAAATTGTTTTCTGTATTTTTTTTTTTCCCTATATCTAGGCCTGACAACCACACAAGGTATTGAAGCGCAGATCACACAATTCACGGATTACACAGTTGACAGGAAAAATGTGGACAGATTATGGGAGAAAAATAGTTTTCTGTATTTTTTTTTTCCCCTATATCTAGGCCTGACAACCACACAATGTATTAAAGCGCAGATCACACAATTCATGAATTATACCGTAGACAGCAAAAATGTGGACAGATTATGGGAGAAAAATTGTTTTCTGTATTTTTTCCCCCCCAATATCTAGGCCTGACAGCCACACAATGTATTGAAGAGCAGATCACACAATACACGGATTGCTGCCACACACACATTATTCCTTAAAAGTACTTTTGGGTCTGTGATACGTTTTAAAATTTAATAAATTGCGATCACAAACTCCCTACACTATTTGTCCCTTCCTAAGCGCAGCTCTCCCTGACTCGCAATGAGCCAAACCCGTGTCATTGGGTGCTATATAGCACCCGATGATGCGTACCGGCCAGCCAATCACTGTAATGCCAGCTGCCAACATATCTACTGCCATTACAGTAATGACATGCGGGGAAGAGACTCGAGCATGGCGCTCGAGCACATGTGGATCCTATGCCAATTACCGCCATCTGCCGAGCATAGCAATGCTTGAGCCGAACAAGTATTCGGCTGAGCATGCTCGCTCATTACTAGTCACCGCGCTAGCCACGTGGTGAGCGCGGTGATGTCATTACAGGTATTTTTTTGCAGGTCCTGAAAAAGAATACCTGTACGATCAAGGCTGCGCGATCAAGTGGATGAGTTGAGGTTTTTTATTATTTTTAACCCCTCCATGGCCATTTTATTTAGCATCCACGGATTCGCTCATCCCTAGTTATTTCATACAGGCACATGCTACACATCACACATGTTATTACATACACGTACATACTACACATAAAAAGTTTTTTACATACAGTCACATACTGTACATCACACTTGTTATTACATACAGTCACAGTACACATCATACATGTTATTACATACAGGCACATAGTACACATCACGTGTAATTGCATACAGACAGATACTACACATCACACATGTTATTACATACAGGCACATACTGTACATCACACGTGTTATTACATACAGGCACATGCTACACATCACACATTATTACATAAAGGCACATACTGCACATCACACATGTTATTACATACAGGCACATACTGTACACCACACATGTTATTACATACAGGCACATACAACACATCACACGTTATTACATACATATAAATACCACATATGCACTCACTTTTATGCAGGATTCCTGGGGCTCCATCATGCAAAGGAAGGGAAGTCCTGCAGTTAGAGGGGTGGGCACAAGACAGGACTAAGCACACTGTACTCCTCCAGATCTAACACTGCATCTCTTAACAACCCTCCCCCTCCCTCTCTGACCTCAGCCCAGAATACAGAGCTGAGAGCTGCATCATAACACCAGCTCTGGCTATTTAAACACCAGCAGCTGTGTGCTCGATTAACACTAGCCAACACTGTAATGAGGTGCGTGCTCGATTTTACCGACCCGGGTCCGCTCTGCCTCCGCTGGTGACTGTTAGCCAAGCAACAGGGCGTTAGGGTGGGCAAACAGGGCAATTGCACAGGGCTTCCATCCCTAAATGGAACCCCCTGCTCAGCTTTCCAGGGGCCTCGCCCCCTTCCTCTCTCTCACCGGAGGCCCTGCCCTGTGAATGTAATGGACTCCTCTAGCCTGCTCATGTGGTCAGGGCTGGTTTTAGACAAAATGTGGCCCTAGGCTAAATCAAAAGTGGGACCCCAAATCTTATAATAATGTTCTAACACAGTTACATTCTGTCGATTCCAGCCCTCCCTCACAGATTTACACACCATAAAGCTCCTCACACAGTTCTTCACCCTCATGTCCCCAGAATACGCCATATGCCCCCTCCCCTCACAGCAATGAGTTCCCCTCACTCACGGCATCAGAGTGTTAAAAACCGGAAGCGTTGGATTCCTCTTCAGGCGCGCTTTCCCCCAGTGGAGATTGGGGAAAGCACCCTGTTCTATAAATAAGCCGCATCCTGTACTAGGCTTCCAGGCTCATTGTTAGTATATCCCAGTTCAGGCCACTAGATGGCAGCACTGAACTGTGATATAGTGATTTCTATACAGACTAATGGAGCAATTTACATCTGATGATTGCAAGTTGTGGTCCACTTGGGGGACTTAACAAAAAGAAAAAAAAAGAAAAAAAAGTTTTTAAAAGAAAAAAAAAAACGTAAAAATTAAAATGCCCATACTATTAAAATATTTATCAAAGAAATGAATGGGCACTCTTATATCCGGAACATAGGTTTAGTGTAGTCACACTGTCTATATTTATTAATGCATATGATAATGATGCAGAGTACATAACACACAAATCCGAATCAGGAATATATATGAATAGCCTTGCTAGTATATCGGTATCTAATAAAATAAACAAAATATCATAGATAAGATACAGGCCTGTAAATACACAATAAAATAGAGTAAAATACAATAAGGTACTAATTGATATGGATTTTTTAAAAAGCTACTGAGAGTGCACAGTAAATTGTTGCGGATTGAGTGAAATGGCTACTGGGGCCAGATTGACCATCCAGTCCGCAAACAAATAGACGGTCCTACTGCGATAAACTGATATAAAATAGTGACTGGGTATGTGAGTCCAATAAATTCCTACTCCCTATAAGTGAAAAAAAGGCAGAATCCAAAAGTGCTGGTAGTACAAAAATCCAAAAGTGCTAATAATAAAAAAAATCACTGGTGATCAGTCAGAATCCATCCGTGTTAAAGTAACTTTATCCGTGTTAAAATAACTTTGTAAACGTGCATGAAAATCCAATAGTGTAACATATACTATGTTACTGTGCTCAAAATAATATGCTGTTCAGTCGCAATATTGGATCGCATATTGCCCACAGTCTGTAGGGGCTAGACAATATTGATATAGAAATAATATTTCACTCGTGACTGCTTTCCTGGAAATGAACTATTTGCTACAGTGTTGCAATCCAAACAATTTAGATTCAACACTGTAAGCTAACCGCAATTTTCTAGCAGGAGATTTCCATATCGGGTATTCAGCAATATTCAGCTACTGTTTAGATGTCATAAGGTAGTTTAGTACTCACGCATGGTAATAGTGTCCAGTCCGTGGCGTCCCACGTGGCGTGAGTAGAAGGTAAGCTTACCTTTTAGGAGCAGATTTCAGTGTTGCCTTACTGCTGTGTATCGGGTTCGTGTAGTCTGTTTTAGCTGTTACCCAGGTCCGGCTGCAGGTCAGAGGTCTGTCTCTGCTTGTCCCGTAGTAAGTTCACGGTCTAATCCTCTGTTTGTAGTGGGCGTTTCTCATATCCCCCGTATCACCCATGCAGGTGGTTTGATTACACCGGCTTCCTGGTATTACCCGTAGGTTGCCAGACTATGGCCAATAGATCTGGAACTCCTATTTACGTGAAAGCGCTTTCTCCAAACAACAGCAATGTTGTTATTTTAGTTTTGCCGGTTGTTGCCAGATTCAGGTCTCTTATTCTTCCACGCCAGACGCGTTTCGAAGGTTATTCTACCTTCTTCCTCAGTGGCTTTGTTAGAACTGTCTGGCTGGCCGGCTTTTATTCCTGTAACTCCCAAGAGGGCTCCATAATAAATCTGGGATGGATCTGGTGGATCTGATATCGTTAAATGGACTCCTCCTTGCATTGCGGTTCTATTGCGTTTCCTTTGCGTTTTTTTATGGATTGATGCGTTTTTTGTTTCACAGCATCTTTAGCTTATAGATAATGCTTTCTATAGATTATTTTCAATAGAACTGGTTGCGTTCTCACACTGTGTAGACTATTGTGTCAAATGAATTCCATATATGCAATAACTATTAGAAGAATAATAGACCATTTTAAAATATATGAGTATAAAACCATACACAGCTGTAGAAGTGTAAAGATAGATATGCATAATCATAACCATATATCCCACTACCACGCTGTTGCGTTTTCTTTGCGTCTTTTTTAGGGATTCATGCGTTTTCCATTCCAAAAACATCTCCAGCTTGTATATCTTATTATGCATAAATTAATTTGCATGAAACTAATAGCAGATCCATCCCTTGTGTGTAGTATTGTTAAAAAGATACTATAACGATACAAGTTAAAAGATAAAAGTATAAAGAATATATATAAAATATATATATATAACACAAATGTCATCATGGTTCTATATCCCACTATCGTAATAGCCATAGCGGTATATACCATGGAGACATAGAAGCACTGTCATCATGATTCATAGATACCTGATCATAACCCCTTTTCATTAGCAGATGCATGATATGGGGTGAAGAATAAAATAGGGACAGGATAAGACATTTTTTATATGTTCCGCTATTCTGATTTTCAACGGTCTTTTAGTCCTATCAATATATTGTTTGACGCACGTGCATTCAATTATATAGATGACATTAGAACTATTACATGTAAGGAGATTTTTAATCTCAAAGGAGAACGTGTTTTGTGTTGAGTTAATTCGTGTGGTTTTTCTAGCGAAAGATGTATTTTTGCAGTTAACACAACATCCACATCTATGGAACCCACTTCTTTTTAACCATTTATTAACGGATCCATTATCCCTTGTCTTGTATTTAATAGATGGTGCTATTTTCAAGCCCAAATTAGGGGCTTTGGTATATACTATCTCCGGTACTAGCGGAACTAGAGGGCCTATGGTCTTATCCTTCTGGATCAGATGCCAGTGCTTTTTTATGATTCGCTCAATCTTTTTGTATTGTGCGTTATATGGTAGTATTATCCGAAATTTATCTTCACTGGGTTTTTTTCTCAACATCAATCTGATTAGCTACAAAAAACTGATTTCTGTCCATTTCTCTGACTTTTTGTAGAGCATTTTTCTCTATTAAAATATTTAGCCCATATGGTGAATGGTGTAACATAAAAAAAAAGGTTCATTCACATTTTTTTCATTACTTTATCTCCCAAGGAAATTGCATAAAAAGTGATTACGTTATACACACCCCAAAATGGTATTGTCAAAAACGACAAAAAATGATCCCCCACACATCTCACAAACATTTCAAAAATAAAGTATAAATTAGACATAGTGATCATGCTTGGGAATACCCCTTTCACATATCTGGAGTCAGAGCAGGGACTCCTAAGTCGGGAAATTCCCCTATCTATCTATCTATCTATCTATCTATCTATCTATCTATTTACAGTGAGGAACAGAAGTATTTGAACACCCTGCGATTTTGCAACTTCTCCCACTTAGAAATCATGGAGGGGTCTGAAATTCACATTGTAGGTGCATTCCCACTCTGAGAGACAGAATTAAAAAAAAATATACAGGAAATCACATTGTGTGATTTTTTTAAGAATTTATTTGTCGTACACTGCTGAACATAAGTATTTGAACACTTGAGAAAATCAGTGTTAATATTTGGTACAGAAGCCTCTGCAATTACAGAGGTCAAACGTTTCCTGTAGTTCTTGACCAGGTTTGCACACACTGCAACAGGGATCTCCTCTAGATCTAACAGGTTTCAGGGCTGTCGCTGTGCAACATGGAGTTTCAGCTCCCTTCAAAGATGTTCTACTGGATTTAGGTCTGGAGACTGGCTATGCCACTCCAGAACCTTGATTTGCTTCTTACGGAGCCACTCCTTGGTTATCCTGTCTGTGTGCTTTGGGTTGTTATCATGTTGGAAGACCCAGCCATGACCCATCTTCAATGCTCTGACTGAAAGAAGGAAGTTGTTGCTCAAAATCCCACAATAAATGGCCCCAATCATCCTCTCCTTAATATAGTGCAGTCGTCCTGTCCCCTTCGCAGAAAAGCACCCCTAAAGCATGATGTTACCACCCCCATGCTTCATAGTAGGGATGGTGTTCTTGGGATGCAACTAATGCTTCTTTTTCCTCCAAACACGACGAGTGAAGTTTAGACCAAAAAGTTCTACTTTGGTCTCATCTGACCACATGACTCTCCCATGCCTCTTCTGAATGATCCCGATGGTTTTTGACAAACTTCAGACGGGCCTGAACATGTGATGACTTGAGCAGGGGAACCTTCCATGCAATGCATGATTTAAAACCATGACGGCATAGTGTTCTACTGACCTTTGAAACTGTAGTCTTCATGTCATTGCTCCTCCAGCTCTCTTCATGTCATTGCTCCTCCCTTGTAGTTCTGGGCTGATTCCTCACCTTTCTTATCATCAGTGATACCCCACGAGGTGACATCTTGCATGGAGCCGCAGTCTGTGGGAGACTGACAGTCGTCTTTAGCCTCTTCCATTTTCTAACAATGGCTCCGACAGTTGATCTATTTTCACCAAGCTGCTTGGCATTTGCTCCGTAGCCCTTTCCAGCCTTGTGGAGGTCCACAATTTTGTCTCTGGTGTCTTTTGACAGCTCTTTTGTCTTGCCCATGGTAGTGGGGTGAACAGGTGTCTTTAAAGAGCTCAGACAGTTGCTACTAAGTTAGATTAATGAGTGGAATAGAGGTGGACTTTTTAAAGGCACAGTAACAGGTCTTTGAGAGCCAGAATTCTTGCTGTTTCTCAGGTGTTCAAGTACTTATGTTCAGCAGTAGTGATGAGCGCCAGGGGTCATATTCGAATTCGTGATATTTCGCAAATATGTTGTAGAATATTTGTCGAATATTCTCAAATTTGAATATTCGTTATATTCTACAATTTTTTTACTTGAAAAATCGGCAAGGTAATGATCGCGTAATATGCAAAAATGCGAATTTTCGAGATGAAAATTTTTGTAATGAGAATTTTCGTAATGCTAATTTTTATTGCAAATTTTTCAATTGCCGATTAAAAACATGATTCCTCCCTGCTTCTTGCTTGTCGACCAATGAGTCATTGGCCCACAAGTAACTTAAGCAGGGAGGAATCATGACTTTAGATGGTAAAAATGAGGAATATTCTAAAAAACGAATATATCACAATATCAAATATATTTGTTTTTTCGAATATTCGTAATATTCTAAAACAAGAATATATAGCAATATAGCGAATATTCGAAAAAAAAAAAGAATGTAGAGCAATTTAGCTAATATAGTGCTATAATCTTTTTTTAATAGTTGTCATTTTTTTCCAATCTGAACTTCAGATGAGAAAAAAATTACAACTATTAGACAAAGAAGATTATAGCACTATATTAGCTAAATTGCTCTATATTTGTATTTTTTTCTTCGAATATTCGCTATATTGCTATATATTCTTGCTTTAGAATATTACGAAAATTCAAAAAATGAATATATTCTATATAGTGCTATATATTTGTTTTTTAGAATATTCGTCATTTTTACCATCTAAAGTCATGATAACTCCCTGCTTAACCCCTTAAGGACTCAGCCTTATTTTACCTTAAAGGGTTTCTACCACCAGAAATACTGTTATGTAGCTGACTGACATTAGTGATGCGCTAATGTCAGCACTACATAACAATATGTTTCTAACGTTAGTCCCTGCAGCCGTTTTTGTTAAAAAAAGCACTTTTATTATATACTAATGAGCCTCTAGGTGCTATGTGGGCGTAAAATCAGCACATAGAGGCTCCGTCCACTCACGCTTTATCCCGCCCAGGTCCAGTGTTCTGCCCACCCAGCTCCTCTTGATTGATGGCATGGTCCGCCGCATCGCTGGCAAAATCCAGCGCTTGCGCCGTTCACTTCTGTCTTCGGCGCAGGCGCAGTGAGTGAATGATGCGATCCTGGTCCCGGATTCCTCACTGCGCCTGCGCCGACTACGTCACAGTGAGGAAGCCGGCATCAGGAGAGCGACCTTCACTCACTGCGCCTGCTCCGAAGACAGAAGTAAACAGCGCAGGCGCAGGATTTCGGCAGCGATGCGGCGGACCATGCCATCAATCAAGAGGAGCTGGGCGGGCACAACACTGGACCTGGGCGGGGTAATGGGTGAGTGGACGGAGCCTCTAGGTGCTGATTTTACGCCCACATAGCACCTAGAGGCTCATTAGCATAAAATAAAAGTGCTTTTTTAACAAAAACGGCTGCAGGGACTAAAGTTAGAAACATACTGTTATGTAGTGCTGACATTAGCGCATCGCTAATGTCAGTCAGCTACATGACAGTATTTCTGGTGGTAGAAACCCTTTAAGGACTTTGCATTTTTTGCAAATCTGACCAGTGTCACTTTAAGTGCTGATAACTTTAAAATGCTTTGACTTATCCAGGCCATTCTGAGATTGTTTTTTCGTCACATATTGTACTTCATGACACTGGTAAAATGAAGTAAAAAAAATTCATTTTTATTTATAAAAAAAATACAAAATTTACCAAAAAATTGAAAAAAATTGCAAATTTCCAAGTTTCAATTTCTCTACTTCTATAATACATAGTAATACCTCCAAAAATAGTTACTTTGCAATCCCCATATGTTTACTTCATGTTTGAATTATTTTGGGAATTATATTTTATTTTTTGGGGATGTTACAAGGCTTTTCAGTTTATAACTAGGGATGAGCGAACCCGAACTGTATAGTTCGGGTTCGTACCGAATTTTGGGGTGTCCGTGACACGGACCCAAACCCGAGCATTTTCGTAAAAGTCCGGGTTCGGGTTCGGTGTTCGGCGCTTTCTTGGCGCTTTTTGAAAGGCTGCAAAGCAGCCAATCAACAAGCGTCATACTACTTGCCCCAAGAGGCCATCACAGCCTTGCCTACTATTGGCATGGCTGTGATTGGCCAGTGCAGCATGTGACCCAGCCTCTATATAAGCTTGGGTCACGTAGCGCTGCACGTCACTCTGCTGATTCAAGCATAGGGAGAGGTTGCTGCTGCGACGTTAGGGCGAGATTAGGCAGATTAACTCCTCCAAAAGACTTAATTCAGTGATCGATCTCCAGCTGTGGATCATTGAAGTGCTGATATTGAATTGCTCACTTTTTTTAGGCTGCCCAGAGCGTTTTTATATCACTTTTTTCTGGGGTGATCGGCGGCCATTTTGTGGCTTGTGGTGCGCCAGCACAAGCTACCACCAAGTGCATTTAACCATCAATAGTGTGGTTATTTTTTGCTATATCCTACATCAGGTGCAGGCTAAACCTGTGTCACCCAAGTGCATTTAACCATCAACAGTGTGGTTATTTTTTGGCCATATACTACATCAGGTGCAGGCTGAGCCTGTGTCACCCAAGTGCATTTAACCATCAACAGTGTGGTTATTTTTTGGCCATATACCACATCAGGTGCAGGCTGAGCCTGTGTCACCCAAGTGCATTTAACCATCAATAGTGTGGTTATTTTTTGCTATATCCTACATCAGGTGCAGGCTGAGCCTGTGTCACCCAAGTGCATTTAACCATCAACAGTGTGGTTATTTTTTGGCCATATACTACATCAGGTGCAGGCTGAGCCTGTGTCACCCAAGTGCATTTAACCATCAACAGTGTGGTTATTTTTTGGCCATATACTACATTAGGTGCAGGCTGAGCCTGTGTCACCCAAGTGCATTTAACCATCAATAGCGTGGTTATTTTTTGGCCATATACTACATCAGGGGCAAGTTGAGCCTGTCACCCAGCGCGTAAAAAATAGACCTGACATTTATATTCCTCCAAATCAGTACTGTTTTAGCTGGTCAAGTTATTTGTAGTGACCGTAAAAGCACAGTTTTGTTCTGGGTTGAAAAACTATTCCCAAATTTGCCATTCTCAAAATTAGTAGTTTCTGCTATATCAGGCCTACTTTAAATCTATCCCAAAAAGGATATCTTAGATTGAAGGTGCTGATAGTGTCATTCTGAAAAACTTAACACACACGCTACAGTGCAGATACAAGTCTAATTCTGTGATTAAAGGTATATCTGTCACACAGCGCGTAAAAAATAGGCCTCACATTTATATTCAACCAAATCTGTACTGTTTTAGCTGGTCAAATTATTTGTAGTGACCGTAAAAGCACAGTTTTTGTTCTGGGTTATAAAACTATTCCCAAATTTGCCATTCTCAAAATTAGTAGTTTCTGCTATATAAGGCCTACTTTAAATCTATCCCAAAAAGGATATCTTAGATTCAAGGTGCTGATAGTGTCATTCTGAAAAACTTAACACACACGCTACAGTGCAGATACAAGTCTAATTCTGTGATTAAAGGTATATCTGTCACACAGCGCGTAAAAAATAGGCCTCACATTTATATTCAACCAAATCTGTACTGTTTTAGCTGGTCAAATTATTTGTAGTGACCGTAAAAGCACAGTTTTTGTTCTGGGTTATAAAACTATTCCCAAATTTGCCATTCTCAAAATTAGTAGTTTCTGCTATATAAGGCCTACTTTAAATCTATCCCAAAAAGGATATCTTAGATTCAAGGTGCTGATAGTGTCATTCTGAAAAACTTAACACACACGCTACAGTGCAGATACAAGTCTAATTCTGTGATTAAAGGTATATCTGTCACACAGCGCGTAAAAAATAGGCCTGACATTTATATTCAACCAAATCTGTACTGTTTTAGCTGGTCAAATTATTTGTAGTGACCGTAAAAGCACAGTTTTTGTTCTGGGTTGAAAAACTATTCCCAAATTTGCCATTCTCAAAATTAGTAGTTTCTGCTATATCAGGCCTACTTTAAATCTATCCCAAAAAGGATATCTTAGATTCAAGGTGCTGATAGTGTCTTTCTGAAAAACTTAACACACACGCTACAGTGCAGATACAAGTCTAATTCTGTGATTAAAAGTATATCTGTCACACAGCGCGTAAAAAATAGGCCTCACATTTATATTCAACCAAATTTGTACTGTTTTAGCTGGTCAAATTATTTGTAGTGACCGTAAAAGCACAGTTTTTGTTCTGGGTTGAAAAACTATTCCCAAATTTGCCATTCTCAAAATTAGTAGTTTCTGCTATATCAGGCCTACTTTAAATCTATCCCAAAAAGGATATCTTAGATTCAAGGTGCTGATAGTGTCATTCTGAAAAACTTAACACACACGCTACAGTGCAGATACAAGTCTAATTCTGTGATTAAAGGTATATCTGTCACACAGCGCGTAAAAAATAGGCCTCACATTTATATTCAACCAAATCTGTACTGTTTTAGCTGGTCAAATTATTTGTAGTGACCGTAAAAGCACAGTTTTTGTTCTGGGTTGAAAAACTATTCCCAAATTTGCCATTCTCAAAATTAGTAGTTTCTGCTATATCAGGCCTACTTTAAATCTATCCCAAAAAGGATATCTTAGATTGAAGGTGCTGATAGTGTCATTCTGAAAAACTTAACACACACGCTACAGTGCATATACAAGTCTAATTCTGTGATTAAAGGTATATCTGTCACACAGCGCGTAAAAAATAGGCCTGACATTTATATTCAACCAAATCTGTACTGTTTTAGCTGGTCAAATTAATTGTAGTGACCGTAAAAGCACAGTTTTTGTTCTGGGTTGAAAAACTATTCCCAAATTTGCCATTCTCAAAATTAGTAGTTTCTGCTATATCAGGCCTACTTTAAATCTATCCCAAAAAGGATATCTTAGATTCAAGGTGCTGATAGTGTCATTCTGAAAAACTTAACACACACGCTACAGTGCAGATACAAGTCTAATTCTGTGATTAAAGGTATATCTGTCACACAGCGCGTAAAAAATAGGCCTCACATTTATATTCAACCAAATCTGTCATTACTTGTGTGCCTGTATTAGTGTAATACGGTACCTAAATAGATAGCCAGACAGTGTTAGGTGTCTGTAAAGAAAGGCCTGAATTTTAATTCAATACATTGGCCCGAATAATATTTTTCTTATTGTGGTGAACGGTAACAATGAAGAAAACAACTAGTAAGGGACGCGGACGTGGACATGGTCGTGGTGGTGTTAGTGGACCCTCTGGTGCTGGGAGAGGACGTGGCCGTTCTGCCACAGCCACACGTCCTAGTGTACCAACTACCTCAGGTCCCAGTAGCCGCCAGAATTTACAGGGATATTTGGTGGGGCCAAATGCCGTTCTAAGGATGGTAAGGCCTGAGCAGGTACAGGCATTAGTCAATTGGGTGGCCGACAGTGCATCCAGCACGTTCACATTATCTCCCACCCAGTCTTCTGCAGAAAGCGCACAGATGGCGCATGAAAACCAAGCCCATCAGTCTGTCACATCACCCCCATGCATATCAGGGAAACTGTCTGAGCCTCAAGTTATGCAGCAGTCTCTTATGCTGTTTGAAGACTCTGCTGCCAGGGTTTCCCAAGGGCATCCACCTAGCCCTTCCCCAGGGGTGGAAGAGATAGAATGCACTAACGCACAACCACTTATGTTTCCTGATGATGAGGACATGGGAATACCACCTCAGCACGTTTCTGATGATGACGAAACACAGGTGCCAACTGCTGCGTCTTTCTGCAGTGTGCAGACTGAACAGGAGGTCAGGGATCAAGACTGGGTGGAAGACGATGCAGGGGACGATGAGGTCCTAGACCCCACATGGAATGAAGGTCGTGCCACTGACTTTCACAGTTCGGAGGAAGAGGCAGTGGTGAGACCGAGCCAACAGCGTAGCAAAAGACAAAGAGGGAGCAGTGGGCAAAATCAGAACACCCGCCGCCAAGAGACTCCGCCTGCTACTGACCGCCGCCATCTGGGACCGAGCACCCCAAAGGCAGCTTCAAGGAGTTCCCTGGCATGGCACTTCTTTAAACAATGTGCTGACGACAAGACCCGAGTGGTTTGCACGCTGTGCCATCAGAGCCTGAAGCGAGGCATTAACGTTCTGAACCTTAGCACAACCTGCATGACCAGGCACCTGCATGCAAAGCATGAATTGCAGTGGAGTAAACACCTTAAAAACAAAGAAGTCACTCAGGCTCCCCCTGCTACCTCTTCTGCTGCTGCCGCCTCAGCCTCTTCTGCTGCTGCCGCAGCCTCGGCCTCTTCCTCCGCCTCTGGAGGAACGTTGGCACCTGCCGCCCAGCAAACATGGGATGTACCACCAACACCACCACCTGCGTCAACAAGCATCTCAACCATGTCACACGGCAGCGTTCAGCTCTCCATCTCACAAACATTTGAGAGAAAGCGTAAATTCCCACCTAGCCACCCTCGATCCCTGGCCCTGAATGCCAGCATTTCTAAACTACTGGCCTATGAAATGCGGTCATTTAGGCTGGTGGACACAGACAGCTTCAAACAGCTCATGTCGCTTGCTGTCCCACAGTATGTTGTTCCCAGCCGGCACTACTTCTCCAAGAGAGCCGTGCCTTCCCTGCACAACCAAGTGTCCGATAAAATCAAGTGTGCACTGCGCAACGCCATCTGTGGCAAGGTCCACCTAACCACAGATACGTGGACCAGTAAGCACGGCCAGGGACGCTATATCTCCCTAACTGCACACTGGGTAAATGTAGTGGCGGCTGGGCCCCAGGCGGAGAGCTGTTTGGCGCATGTCCTTCCGCCGCCAAGGATAGCAGGGCAACATTCTTTGCCTCCTGTCTCCTCCTCCTTCTACTCAGCTTCCTCCTCCTCTTCTTCCACCTGCTCATCCAGTCAGCATACCATTCTGAAACTCATATGTTTGTGGGACAGGCCCCACACCGCACAGGAGTTGTGGCGGGGTATAGAACAACAGACCGACGAGTGGTTGCTGCCGGTGAGCCTCAAGCCCGGCCTGGTGGTGTGCGATAATGGGCGAAATCTCGTTGCAGCTCTGGGACTAGCCGGTTTGACGCACATCCCTTGCCTGGCGCATGTGCTGAATTTGGTGGTGCAGAAGTTCATTCGCAACTACCCCGACATGTCAGAGCTGCTGCATAAAGTGCGGGCCGTCTGTTCGCGCTTCCGGTGTTCACACCCTGCTGCAGCACGCCTGTCTGCGCTACAGCGTAACTTCGGCCTTCCCGCTCACCGCCTCATATGCGATGTGCCCACCAGGTGGAACTCCACCTTGCACATGCTGGACAGACTGTGCGAGCAGCAGCAGGCCATAGTGGAGTTTCAGCTGCAGCACGCACGGGTCAGTCGCACTGTGGAACAGCACCACTTCCCCACCAATGACTGGGCCTCCATGCGAGACCTGTGTGCCCTGTTGCGCTGTTTCGAGTACTCCACCAACATGGCCAGTGGCGATGACGCCGTTATCAGCGTTACAATACCACTTCTATGTCTCCTTGAGAAAACACTTAGGGCGATGATGGAAGAGGAGGTGGCCCAGGAGGAAGAGGAGGAAGAGGGGTCATTTTTAGCACTTTCAGGCCAGTCTCTTCGAAGTGACTCAGAGGGAGGTTTTTTGCAACAGCAGAGGCCAGGTACAAATGTGGCCAGACAGGGCCCACTACTGGAGGACGAGGAGGACGAGGATGAGGAGGAGGTGGAGGAGGATGAGGATGAAGCATGTTCACAGCGGGGTGGCACCCAAAGCAGCTCGGGCCCATCACTGGTGCGTGGCTGGGGCGAAACACAGGACGATGACGATACGCCTCCCACAGAGGACAGCTTGTCCTTACCTCTGGGCAGCCTGGCACACATGAGCGACTACATGCTGCAGTGCCTGCGCAATGACAGCAGAGTTGCCCACATTTTAACGTGTGCGGACTATTGGGTTGCCACCTTGCTGGATCCCCGGTACAAAGACAATGTGCCCACCTTACTTCCTACACTGGAGCGTGATAGGAAGATGCGCGAGTACAAGCGCACGTTGGTAGACGCGCTACTGAGAGCATTCCCAAATGTCACAGGGGAACCAGTGGAAGCCCAAGGCGAAGGCAGAGGAGGAGCAAGAGGTCACCAACGCAGCTGTGTCACGGCCAGCTCCTCTGAGGGCAGGGTTAGCATGGCAGAGATGTGGAAAAGTTTTGTCACCACGCCACAGCTAACTGCACCACCACCTGGTACGGAACGTGTTAGCAGGAGGCAACATTTCACTAACATGGTGGAACAGTACCTGTGCACACCCCTCCACGTACTGACTGATGGTTCGGCCCCATTCAACTTCTGGGTCTCCAAATTGTCCACGTGGCCAGAGCTAGCCTTTTATGCCTTGGAGGTGCTGGCCTGCCCGGCGGCCAGCGTTTTGTCTGAACGTGTATTCAGCATGGCAGGGGGCGTCATTACAGACAAACGCAGCCGCCTGTCTACAGCCAATGTGGACAAGCTGACGTTCATAAAAATGAACCAGGCATGGATCCCACAGGACCTGTCCATCCCTTGTGCAGATTAGACATTAACTACCTCCCCTTAAGAATATATTATTGTACTCCAGGGCACTTCCTCATTCAATCCTATTTTTATTTTCATTTTACCATTATATTGCGGGGCAACCCAAAGTTGAATGAACCTCTCCTCTGTCTGGGTGCCGGGGCCTAAATGTGTGACAGTGGCCTGTTCCAATGGTGGGTGACATGAAGCCTGATTCTCTGCTATGACATGAAGACTGATTCTGTGCTGACATGAAGCCAGATTCTCTGTTACGCGACCTCTCTCCTCTGCCTGGGTGCCTGGGCCTAAATATGTGACAGTGGCCTGTTCCAGTGGTGGGTGACGTGAAGCCTGATTCTCTGCTATGACATGAAGACTGATTCTGTGCTGACATGAAGCCAGATTCTCTGTTACGGGACCTCTCTCCTCTGTCTGGGTGCCGGGGCCTAAATATGTGACAGTGGCCTGTTCCAGTGGTGGGTGACGTGAAGCCTGATTCTCTGCTATGACATGAAGACTGATTCTCTGCTGACATGAAGCCTGAATCTCTGTTATGGGACCTCTCTCCTCTGTCTGGGTGCCGGGGCCTAAATATGTGACAGTGGCCTGTTCCAGTGGTGGGTGACGTGAAGCCTGATTCTCTGCTATGACATGAAGACTGATTCTCTGCTGACATGAAGCCTGAATCTCTGTTATGGGACCTCTCTCCTCTGCCTGGGTGCCTGGGCCTAAATATGTGACAGTGGCCTGTTCCAGTGGTGGGTGACGTGAAGCCTGATTCTCTGCTATGACATGAAGACTGATTCTGTGCTGACATGAAGCCAGATTCTCTGTTACGCGACCTCTCTCCTTGCCTGGGTGCCAGGGCCTAAATGTGTGACAGTGGCCTGTTCCAGTGGTGGGTGACGTGAAGCCTGATTCTCTGCTATGACATGAAGACTGATTCTGTGCTGACATGAAGCCAGATTCTCTGTTACGGGACCTCTCTCCTCTGTCTGGGTGCCGGGGCCTAAATATGTGACAGTGACCTGTTCCAGTGGTGGGTGACGTGAAGCCTGATTCTCTGCTATGACATGAAGACTGATTCTCTGCTGACATGAAGCCTGAATCTCTGTTATGGGACCTCTCTCCTCTGCCTGGGTGCCTGGGCCTAAATATGTGACAGTGGCCTGTTCCAGTGGTGAGTGACATGAAGACTGATTCTCTGCTGACATGAAGCCAGATTCTCTGTTACGGGACCTCTCTCCTCTGTCTAGGTGCCAGGGCCTAAATGTGTGACAGTGGGCTGTTCCAGTGGTGGGTGACGTGAAGCCTGATTCTCTGCTATGACATGCAGACTGATTCTCTGCTGACATGAAGCCAGATTCTCTGTTACGGGACCTCTCTCCTCTGTCTGGGTGCCTGGGCCTAAATATGTGACAGTGGCCTGTTCCAGTGGTGGGTGACGTGAAGCCTGATTCTCTGCTATGACATGAAGACTGATTCTGTGCTGACATGAAGCCAGATTCTCTGTTACGCAACCTCTCTCCTCTGCCTGGGTGCCTGGGCCTAAATATGTGACAGTGGCCTGTTCCAGTGGTGGGTGACGTGAAGCCTGATTCTCTGCTATGACATGAAGACTGATTCTCTGCTGACATGAAGCCAGATTCTCTGTTACGGGACCTCTCTCCTCTGTCTGGGTGCCTGGGCCTAAATATGTGACAGTGGCCTGTTCCAGTGGTGGGTGACGTGAAGCCTGATTCTCTGCTATGACATGAAGACTGATTCTCTGCTGACATGAAGCCTGAATTTCTGTTATGGGACCTCTCTCCTCTGCCTGGGTGCCTGGGCCTAAATATGTGACAGTGGCCTGTTCCAGTGGTGAGTGACATGAAGACTGATTCTCTGCTGACATGAAGCCAGATTCTCTGTTACGGGACCTCTCTCCTCTGTCTGGGTGCCTGGGCCTAAATATGTGACAGTGGCCTGTTCCAGTGGTGGGTGACGTGAAGCCTGATTCTCTGCTATGACATGAAGACTGATTCTCTGCTGACATGAAGCCTGAATCTCTGTTATGGGACCTCTATCCTCTGCCTGGGTGCCGGGGCCTAAATATATGACAATGGACTGTTACAGTGGTGGGTGACGTGAAGCCAGATTCTCTGCTATGGCATGAAGACTGATTCTCTGCTGACGTGAAGCCAGATTCTCTGCTATGGGACCTCTCTCCAATTGATATTGGTTTATTTTTATATATTTTATTTTTATTTTAATTCATTTCCCTATCCACATTTGTTTGCAGGGGATTTACCTACATGTTGCAACCTTTTGCAGCCCTCTAGCTCTTTCCTGGGCTGTTTTACAGCCTTTTTAGTGCCGAAAAGTTCGGGTCCCCATTGACTTCAATGGGGTTCGGGTTCGGGACGAAGTTCGGGTCGTGTTCGGATCCCGAACCCGAACATTTCCGGGAAGTTCGGCCGAACTTCTCGAACCCGAACATCCAGGTGTTCGCTCAACTCTATTTATAACCAAATCTTGAAATTTTTCAGAAATTTTCAAAAACCCAATTTTTAGGGACCAGTTCAGGTCTGAAGTCATTTTGTGAGGCTTACATAATAGAAACCACCCAAAAGTGACCCCATCTAAGAAACTACACCCCTCAAGGTATTCAAAACAGATTTCAAACGTCATTAACCCTTTAGGTGTTTCACAAGAATTGTAGCAAAAATTCAAGGTTTAGGGCGAGCACTCAACAATTGGACCACAATATCATAGTGTATAAAATTTAATTAAATCACAATAATACAACGCGTATGTAATTAATATAAAATCTACAATTGACATATAAAATCTGTAGACATAAAATACTCAATGCCACAAATGAAGGTGATTGGTAATATCAGTCCCTTAATGTCCAAAATCACTGATGTATAGAAATCTGAAACATAGGTAACTGCGCTTGAAGTCCAGTGCGAACACTGAAGCTGTTAATGAGTAACAGACTCTTGCGCGCTATTATTATACTTCCGAATCAAATGCGCATATAGGTATATCAATGAGATTGTGAGTTCTTGCGCACTGGTAATTGGCAGTTGAGCCAAACAACTCCTGCTTATGTATCAACACGTGTCCTTAGGTACAGGTTTGTACAATGGATTTATCACGCATATTCAAATAATTTGCCCGTCACATAAAGATCTCGACCGGAGTCTTCCTACCTTCCCATCGGTACGTCTCGCAAATACCTCTATAGACGTGTAAGGTAGATGAGCGGCGTCGAACGCTCCCGGCCTCTCGCTTGTGGTTCTGTGTCCGGACATCGGAGAGCAGAAATTAGCAAATTCTGTGCTCTGCTTATTGAATATCCAACTTCATCTGTTAGAATATAGTTTGCATGGCCATGCATAAGGTGCGGAGGTGCTGTTTCAACAGGTGTGCGGCCCAGACGCGTTTCGGGAATCCTTTTCCCTTCGTCAGTGGTACTTGAATATGCGTGATAAATCCATTGTACAAACCTGTACCTAAGGACACGTGTTGATACATAAGCAGGAGTTGTTTGGCTCAACTGCCAATTACCAGTGCGCAAGAGCTCACAATCTCATTGATATACCTATATGCGCATTGATTCGGAAGTATAATAATAGCGCGCAAGAGTCTGTTACTCATTAACAGCTTCAGTGTGCGCACTGGACTTCAAGCGTAGTTACCTATGTTTTAGATTTCTGTACATCAGTGATTTTGGACATTAAGGGACTGATATTACCAATCACCTTCATTTGTGGCATTGAGTATTTTATGTCTACAGATTTTATATGTCAATTGTAGATTTTATATTAATTACATACGCGTTGTATTATTGTGATTTAATTAAATTTTATACACTATGATATTGTGGTCCAATTGTTGAGTGCTCGCCCTAAACCTTGAATTTTTGCTACATATGATTTTTGGCTGCTCTATATTACACTTTTTGTGAGGCAAGATTACAAGAAATAGCTGTTTTGGCACCGTTTTTATTTTTTGTTATTTACAACATTCATCTGACAGGTTAGATCATGTGATATTTTTATAGACCAGGTTGTCACAGATTCGGCGATACCTAATATGTATACTTTTTTTCATTTATGTAAGTTTTACACAATGATTTCTTTTTTGAAGCAAAAAAAATCATGTTTTAGTGTTTCCATAATCTGAGAGCCATAATTTTTTCAGTTTTTGGGCGATTTCCTTGGGTAGGGTAGGATTTTTGCGGGATGAGATGACGGTTTTATTGGCACTATTTTGGGGTGCGTGTGACTTTTTGATCGCCTGCTATCACACTTTTTGTGATGTAAGGTGACAAAAAATGGTTTATTTAGCACAGTATTTATTAAAAATGTTTTACGGTGCTCATCTGAGGGGTTAGGTCATGTGATATTTTTATAGAGACGGTCGATACGTACGCGGCGATACCTAATATGTATACTTTTATTTATGTAAGTTTTACACAATGATTTCTTTTTTGAAGCAAAAAAAATCATGTTTTAGGCTACTTTAACAGGAGCGGCAGGACGGATCCGATAGGCTGTTCACCCTGTCGGATCTGTCCTGCCGCTATTTCGCCATGCCGCCGCTCAGTCCCCATTGACTATAATGGGGGCGGAGCTCCGGAGCAGCACGGCAGCGAACGGCGAGAGGCCGCCGGACTACAAACCGGATTCCAAAAAAGTTGGGACACTAAACAAATTGTGAATAAAAACTGAATGCAATGATGTGGAGATGGCAAATGTCAATATTTGATTTGTAATAGAACGTAGATGACAGATCAAACGTTTAATCTGAGTAAATGTATAATTTTAAAGGAAAAATACGTTGATTCCAATTTTCACGGTGTCAACAAATCCCCAAAAAGTTGGGACAAGTAGCAATAAGAGGCTGGAAAAAGTAAATTTGAGCATAACGAAGAGCTGGAAGACCAATTAACACTAATTAGGTCAATTGGCAACATCATTGGGTATAAAAAGAGCTTCTCAGAGTGGCATTGTCTCTCAGAAGCCAAGATGGGTAGAGGATCACCAATTCCCACAATGTTGCGCAGAAAGATAGTGGAGCAATATCAGAAAGGTGTTACCCAGCAAAAAATTGCAAAGACTTTGCATCTATCATCATCAACTGTGCATAACATCATCCGAAGATTCAGAGAATCTGGAACAATCTCTGTGCGTAAGGGTCAAGGCCGTAAAACCATACTGGATGCCCGTGATCTCCGGGCCCTTAAACGACACTGCACCACAAACAGGAATGCTACTGTAAAGGAAATCACAGAATGGGCTCAGGAATACTTCCAGAAACCATTGTCAGTGAACACAATCCACCGTGCCATCCGCCGTTGCCAGCTGAAACTCTACAGTGCAAAGAAGAAGCCATTTCTAAGCAAGATCCACAAGCTTAGGCGTTTTCACTGGGCCAGGGATCATTTAAAATGGAGTGTGGCAAAATGGAAGACTGTTCTGTGGTCAGACGAGTCACGATTCAAAGTTCTTTTTGGAAATCTGGGACGCCATGTCATCCGGACCAAAGAGGACAAGGACAACCCAAGTTATCAACGCTCAGTTCAGAAGCCTGCATCTCTGATGTTATGGGGTTGCATGAGTGCGTGTGGCATGGGCAGCTTGCATGTCTGGAAAGGCACCATCAATGCAGAAAAATATATTCAGGTTCTAGAACAACATATGCTCCCATCCAGACATCATCTCTTTCAGGGAAGACCCTGCATTTTTTCAACAAGATAATGCCAGACCACATTCTGCATCAATCACAACATCATTGTTGTGTTGGAGAAGGATCCGGGTACTGAAATTGCCAGTCTGCAGTCCAGATCTTTCACCTATAGAGAACATTTGGCGCATCATAAAGAGGAAGGTGCAACAAAGAAGGCCCAAGACGATTGAACAGTTAGAGGCCTGTATTAGACAAGAAATGGAGAGCATTGTTGAGTGTTGTAAGAAGAAGGGGAGATGCCACACAGTGGTGAAAATGGCCTTGTCCCAACTTTTTGGGGATTTGTTGACACCATGAAATTCTGATTCAACATATTTTTCCCTTAAAATGGTACATTTTCTCAGTTTAAACTTTTGTTCCGTGATTTATGTTCTATTCTGAATAAAATATTAGAAGTTGGCACCTCCATATCATTGCATTCAGTTTTTATTCATGATTTGTATAGTGTCCTAACTTTTTTGGAATCTGGTTTGTAAAAGTTCTGCATGTCCGACTTTTTAGTCCGGTGGCCTCTCACCGCGCACTGCCGTGCTGCGCCGTAGCTCCTCCCCCGTCCCCATTATAGTCAATGGGGATGTAGCGACGGTCCTGCGGCACGGCGAAATAGCGGCAGAACGGATCCGACAGGGTGAACAGCCTGTCGGATCCTTCCTGTCGTTAGTGTGAAAGTACCCTTAGTGTTTCCATAGTTTGAGAGCCATAATTTTTTCAGTTTTTAGAAGATTACATTGGGTAGGGTATATTTTTGCGGGATGAGATGACGGTTTTATTGGCACTATTTTGGGGTGCGTGTGACTTTTTGATCGCTTGCTATTACACTTTTTGTGATGTAAGGTGACAAAAAATGGTTTATTTAGCACAGTTTTTATTTTACATTTTTTATGGTGTTCATCTGAGGGGTTAGGTCATGTGATATATTTATAGAGCCAGTCGATATGGACGCCGCGATATCTAATATGTATACTTCCCCCCCCCCCCACAATTTTTTACCAATTTTTTTTTAACTTTATTTGGGGAAAATGACGTTTTTGTTTATTTTTACTTGAAATTTTTTATTTTTTGGGGGGGGGGGGAACTTTATTTTTTCAACTTTTTTTCCCACTTTATTTTTTGTCCCACTTTGGGACTTGAACTTTTGGGGGTCTAATCCTTTACAATGCATTCCAATACTTCTGTATTGGAATGCATAGGCTGTATGAGTAATACTGTGTATATTACTCATACAGCTTCCGGCCTGTGAGATCCAGGGGGCTGGATCTCACAGGCTCGCCACCGGAAGGCAACGCGATGCCTTCTTTAGGCATCGCGCTGCCTTCCATGCCATCGGGTCCCCCCTACAGCCGCATGGGGACCCGATGGCACCACCACACGCCGCCGCAAACCGCAGGTAAAGCTGCAAACCGCAGGTCTGACTTGTCCTGCGGTTTGCGGCGATCGCAGACACATGGGGGTCATGGGATTCCCCCGCGCATTTATCCAAGGTGCCTGCTCAATGATTTGAGCGGGTACTGGGTTCCGATCACCGCCTGCCGGGCGGCGGTGATCGGAAATACACATGACGTACCGGTATGTCATGGGTCCTTAAGGACTCGGGAAACATATCATTGGCCCACAAGCAAGAAGCAGGGAGGAATCATGTTTTTACTCGGCAATTGAAAATTCGCATTACGAAAATTTGCAATCAACAGTACTCCCAAAGTCAAAGATACTGCAGCCTTCTCATTGGCCCACAAGCTAGAAGATCATGTGTACTGATTTAAAAAAATCTCGAATATTCGAAATTATGAATATATATCACTATATTCTAAATATTCGCGAATTCTCGAAGTGCCTATATTCACAATAAAAATTTGCAATTCGAATATTTGTGATCAACACTATTCAGCAGTACAAGACAAATACATTCTTTAAAAATCATACAATGTGATTTCCTGAATTTGTTTTTAAATTTTGTCTCTCAAAGTGGGAATGCACCTACATTTTCAGACCCCTCCATGATTTCTAAGTGGGAGAAATTGCAAAATCGCAGGGTGTTCAAATACTTCTGTTCCTCAATGTATCTATCTATCTAAAAAAAAAAAAAATGGAAAATCACGACGCAGCACACTAGCAGTTGGGTGCAAAATCAGGCCAATACGAACCAGCACCAAGGTCCCATTCAATGGAGAAAGTTAAAAAAGCCAGCAGCACTCCAGTAAAGTCAACAAAATCAACGTGGTTTATTCACCCAGTGTCAAATAGCAGCGACGTTTCAACCGCTTGTTGCGGTCTTTCTCAAGCTATGTGAACATGTGTTACACCAGCAGTATATAAAGGTGTGTCAATTCATTACATAAAATATCCAATTAAAATATAAACAATCACAATTCATGAGAGCTGTGTTTAAATAAATACATATTCATCAGCATCAATGTGAAATTACATATAATACAGATAAAGTGACAGTGCCTCGTGCAAAAATACATAGTACATGACAAAAGTGCATGATCAAGTATAATTGATAATTAAAAATACAATTGATGATTAAAAATACAAGTGTTCCCAATGTGTGGTGTTGATTAAAAACTTACAAAACCAGTTGGTAAACAGTGTCAGCCGAGCATCATGGTCTCAAGAGCGTCCACATTCAGTTAATGCGCATGCGCAAGATCCCTAGATCCCGCGATATCCCAGGCGCAAAGGAACTCTATGGAAACCTCATCAAAGATGGCCAAATTTGGGGAGACCTACATGTGCGCATGTCTGAGCAATAGTTGCCACCCAAAACAAGGTCATGTGATCGTAGTCACATGATCCAGATCAGAACAAGTAAACATGGTCACTGATGCATACAGGATAACAGCGACTAACATCGAATCTAGACTGTGTCAGCAGTCAACGATTCACTAATATTAGGTGGTGGAGACGCTGCCATGGATCCCCAGGGCCAAGCGTCCCCCCAACTTCCTTCACGCTGTATAGACCCAAAAGTGAACAAAATAAACTAATATAAAACGCAGGATTGAGAGTGTCTCACAGTCAAAACCGACCGTGTCAACAGTCAGGTCATCACTGTTGTAGGGAGGCGAAGGCGTTGGCACGGGTCACAGTGTCAAACCGTCAACGGCGCCCAAAAGACTTCAAACAAATCCAAACGTATGGCAAATATAAATAAAAAAATGGAAGTAGTGTAACCCCTGGGTCAGGGGGAAACACCATCTCAATATTTCCAGAGAATATCACAAATAGTCATATGTACAGTTGGACAAAAAGTTGCAATTAACAGCATGACACATGTATGCTATCCTATAATTATTAACAATATGTCAGAAAAGAATGTGGATAGCTGGTATAAGACCGCAATGCTCAAATTATCACACCGGATGCCCACTGTTGTAACTCGTAGCTGAATCTAAAAAAAAATTTAAAGAGAGAAAAATTATTACTCATTGTATAATATACTTATAAACTATAAACCTAGTTGTTTACACACATGTCCAAAAGGACTACACCAGGGAAGGAGAACAACACGACACACGGGGAGAGACACCACTAGTTCACCCTGAAGTCAACGTTCAGGTCATTTGGTTTAAGTGTCATCAAAGTGAATATCCAAAATAATTCTCGCTTTTTAAGGAGAGCTTTCCTATCACCACCACGTCTGCCCATCTGTACCTGCTCCAATACACGGAAACTGGCAAATGTTTGGAAACTGGCAAATCCATTGGTTTAAACGTGTTTTTACATCTCACGTGGTCTACCCAACATACCACGCCTCGCACCGACATGACAGTAGGTAGACCACGTGGGACGAATCACACGTCAAGTATTGAGCAATCTTAATTGTTTTATTAGTCACTGGATTGAGGAAAGAGTCCCCCTTGAGCATGAGGCAGCAGTTCACACAGTGGTAGCATGGATAGCAACCAGTCCGTGTGGAACCACAAAATGACCTCACAGTGGTTCTGTTGCTGCCCACATCAGATCTGACTAATCTATCACCCAAGTTCCGCCCCCTACGGTAGGAAAAAAGTAAGGGTGTCCGAATCTCTCAATCTGGGGGAAACTATTACCAATAATCTTCCAATGTTTTCTGATGACAGACGCAATTTGCGGACTGTAAGCAGAATACTGTGAGATAAAAGGAATGCGTGGGGCTACTGTAGTCTCATTGCAGGGAGTCTGCGCCCGGTTAGTGTCAACCCACAACCTGCTCTCTGCAATGAGTTTCTTGGGATTCCCTCGAACTGCAAATTTCTTGCTCATTTCCATAAAACGTAAGTCCCTAGTGGATTTATCCCTCACAATCCTCTTAACCCAAAGGAATTGGCTATAGGGTAACGACTGAACCATGGAACGTGGGTGGTGGCTTTCAAAGCGTAACAAAGTATTCTTATCAGTATCTTTCACATACAAATCAGTAGTTAAACCCTGTCCCTCGAAATGAACCTCTGTATCCATAAATTGTAGTTTCTGAGTCGAATGGACAACAGTAAACTTAACAGTGGGATCAATTTCATTGAGGTATGTGTGGAACGCGAGGAGGCCCAACGTGTTGCCCGTCCACACCAAGAAGATGTCATCAATATAGCGCCACCACCCCAGAACATGTCTGGTGGCTGCCATAGATGAACGACTCCTCAAGGTGGGACATGTAGATGTTGGCATAAGTGGGCGCCACGTTGGACCCCACCGCCGTCCCACGCAACTGTACAAAGAAATCGTCTTGAAATAAAAAAAAATTATTGGTTAACACAAATTTCAATAGTGTCAAAATAAAATCTTGACAAGTCTCAGTATAGTCAGATTGCATCAGACACCTTTGTACAACCTGAAGGCCCAACTCATGGTCAATCGATGTGTACAAATTGCACACATCGAATGAGACCAGGGTGGCCCCCACAGGTACACAAAGGTCGTCAATTTTTGACAGAAAATCCCCAGTATCCTTGATGTAGGATTTATAAGAAATAGCAAAGTTACGCAAAAGCTTATCTAGGAAAATGGCCACTTTTCAAAATAGGGAGCCCCTCCCCGATACAATGGGTCGCCCAGGAGGGGACTCCAACCTCTTGTAAATCTTAGGCAAGGTGTACAGTATAGGCGTACAAGGTTTATCACAATATAGATATGTGAAAAGTTTAGCATCAATAATACCAGCCCCAAAGGCCTGGTCAAGATATCACGTAATTCCCGTAAAAGACCAAATTTGGGATCTTGTGTGACTCTTCTGTACACCTGTGTATCATTCAACTGACTATGGATCTCCTGTATGTAGTCCCTGGTGTCCATGACCACAACCCCACCACCCTTGTCAACAGACTTGATGGTGAGGCTGTGGTCGGAGGCCAGAGAATCCGGCGCAGTGATCTCATTTGATGTAATATTACCATGTCTCAAACAGTTGTTATCAGAATCATGCTTCAATGTGTCAATATCTCTCCTCGCAGCTAAGAAAAAAGTATCAACTGCTGGATGATCTATCACGGGATTAAAATTTCTCTTTAAATATAACCCCGTATTGCGTAAAGGCAATTCAGATTGTCTTTCATCATTGATTGTTCCCACCTGATGTTGTGTGGAAAACGAAATCTTTAACTTAATAGTCCACAAAAATCTGTGTAGGTCTAATAAGGAGAGCCCCTTATCCAAAACAGACCGTTGTGTGTCATTCAGTATAGTAGAAGAAATATTTACCACTGTGTCCTCTTTTTGTTTGCTACTTTCTGGCGTTGGGGTCTCTGGATTTTGGTCTTTTCTTCTCCACTTGTGGTGGCATTTGCCTCCCCGCCTGGTTCTAATTGATCGGGACTGAGCTCTAAAAAAGGCACAGTCAATGTACCATGTGAGGCATCCTCCCGTCCATGATTCATGTTCTCATGAGTCTGATTACGTGGTCCCTTTTTTTTCGGATGGGTTTATGTATCTCTTATCACCACCTCTCAGGTTCTTTTTGGGATCCCGTTGCCACATATAAATGTATACCCGTGTATAATCCTCCATATCGCGAATCCATTTATGTATTTTCTTGTCTTGTAACTCAGATTTCAGTTTCTCAAAGTGTGGAATGCATGAGGTTAAATAAACAGCAAAGTCATCAGCATACAGCAATTCCTGAAGTAAATCAGTATTTTTGCGAATATTATCCTGCACCACAATAATTTTTTTTTGTAAAAACTCCACATTGAGGAGAATCATATCAAAGGCAAATTTGTTGCAAATTTGAGTAAACCTGGTGCAAAATTCCACATTATTAGGAAATAAGTCCGGTCTAAGTTGTGACCTCATGCCACGCAGTATCCTGTGTGTTTGGTGGTATTTGCAGAGAGTGGACATATGCAGCTCCAAGTTAATCAATCGTTTGGACTCATGTTCATATTGCTTTTTGACTTCCAAAAGTGACAGGGCAAACAAAAAGGTGGTGTCTCTCACCGTGTCCCTGTCACGAGGGTATCAAGAGCCACGTCTGACTCCGTTATACCCGGGGTCAGGAAGTCGCAGCGGGTGGCTGCGCGCTCTATATCTAAAGATCACGTTGTTTTTTAGTGATTGTTTTCTGTGTTTGCCTTGCTATCCTTTTTGTCTCTCTCAGGGATCCGTAGCTTCTCCTCCTCAGCTGTTTCTTGTCTGCCACTCCCTACCTCCTTATATTCTCCCCTCATACTTCTCTAGTTGCCAGTTATAGAGCTTCCTGCCTGGACATCTATACTGACCCACTGGAGTGGTGAATCCTGCTTGTCGTTCCTGAGTGCTACCCTCCGGATCCCTGTTGGGCTTATTGTTGTCTCCTGTTGTCGCCCATCTGGGTATATATGTTGAGTCTGTGTTGTCTGTCCTCCCCTTGGTGTTTTCCCTTAGAGTTAGTGGTGCGGACTAGTGTTCCCATCGCCCTGTTCACTACCTAGGGCTCAGCTCAGGGAAAGCCAGGGCTTTAGGCACGTGATCGGCGTACGGGTGAGGAACCCGTCTAGGGACGTCAGGGCAGCCAGGTGCCAGCCGCCAGGTGAGTCAGGGGTCACCATCTTCCCTCTCACTTGGGCAGGGCCTTCCTCGTTCCCTCCCTCTGTGTCACGTATGTGATAGCCACGCCGACCGTGATATTATAACTGGCCCTTACTTTTTGAGAAAAAAAACAAATAATAAAAAATGTATATAATTTTTTTTTTTTTTTTCTCTCTCTACTTAGAATCCAATATGGATCCTATTGATGCCTTGGCAGAACAGCTTCAAAGCCTGTCTTTGGAGGTGGCAGGATTGAAGGCGTCTGTTCTCCAACAACAGCAGCAAATGCAGCAGACCGCACCCCCAGCGGTTGCTATGGGTAACCAGGTTGTCACAGAACCCAAGGTTGCTCTTCCCGACAGATTTTCTGGGGGAAGGGACAAATTTGCGACGTTCCGTGAGGCCTGCAAATTATATTTTAAGTTGCGCCCTTACTCCTCAGGTCATGAAGAACAGCGGGTAGGGATTGTCATTTCCCTGCTTCAGGGGGATCCGCAATCCTGGGCGTTCTCGTTACCCCCTGGTTCTCAGGCTCTTCGGTCAGTGGAGGGATTTTTTGGGGCTTTGGGTCTCATATATGATGACCCTGACCGAGTCGCCCTGGCTGAGTCGAAGTTACAGAGACTCCTACAGGGAGATCGGTCAGCAGAGGAATATTGCTCAGAGTTCCGTAGGTGGGCTACGGATACTTAGTGGAACGACCCGGCTCTCAGGAGTCAGTTCTGCTCTGGGTTATCTGAAAGGGTTAAGGATGCACTGGCGCTGTATGAGACCCCCCTTTCCCTTGATGCTGTTATGTCCCTCTCTATCAGAATAGATAGACGTCTTAGGGAGAGATCGATGAGCCTATGCAGCTAGGCGGAACTTCTCGTCAGGTCCGTCCTCCCGAGGTTCGCCGTAAGGGGGGGGCTTGTTTTTTCTGTGGGGGGAGGGGTCATTTCATTAATGTCTGTCCCTCCTTTCTCAAAAACAAAAGACCGTCGGAAAACTACTAACCCCGGGCTGTGCGGAGGATGTCAGCCGGGGGGTATACGTTTCCTCCATACGAACATCTCAATTTGTGTTAACAGCGGTCATTGTTTTTGGTGTTAAGACGGAGTCTATTTCTTTTTTTCTAGACAGTGGAGCAGGGGTAAACTTGATTGATGCCCATTTTGCCCGCACTATGGGTTTGTCTCTCTGTACGCTGCAGAGACCTATTCCCGTATTCGCTATAGATTCTGCTCCTCTGTCTCAGAGAAACCTCACCGACATTGTTCGTAATTTACACCTTCGGGTAGGGGACCACCATAATGAGTGTCTTTCATGTTACGTTCTGGAGGGCCTTCCCTCTCCGGTGGTATTGGGTCTTCCCTGGTTGGTAGCGCACAATCCAGTTGTGGATTGGCAGGCCAGGGAGATATTGGAGTGGAGTGAGCATTGCAGAGAGAATTGCTTAAATAACAATTGCTTAATCGCCTCCATAGCTTCCCTACCTACATTTATTTCGGACTTTGAGGACGTTTTTTCTGAAAAGGGTTGTCAGAAACTACCACCTCATCGTCCTTATGATTGCCCGGTTAACCTGATTCCCGGGGCAAAATTACCCAAGTCCAGGTTGTATAATCTTTCGGGTCCCGAGAGACAAGCCATGAAAGATTATATCTCCGAGAGTCTGGCTAAGGGACACATCAGACCCTCTTCTTCACCCGTGGCTGCAGAGTTTTTCTTTGTTAAAAAGAAAGATGGGGGCCTGCGTCCTTGCTTAGATTTCCGTGAGTTAAACCAGATAACCATCCGTGACCCATACCCTCTTCCTCTCATTCCTGACCTTTTTAATCAGATTGCGGGTGCTAAGTGGTTCTCCAAACTTGATCTTAGGGGGGCCTACAATCTGATTCGTATCAGGGAAGGGGATGAGTGGAAGACAGCTTTTAACACCCCTGAGGGGCATTATGAAAATCTAGTTATGCCTTTCGGTCTGACCAATGCCCCTGCTGTCTTCCAACATTTCGTTAATGATATTTTTAGTCATCTCATCGGCAGGTTTGTGGTCATATACCTAGATGATATCTTAATTTAATCGGCTGATCTGAAAACACATGAGGTGCATGTCAGGCAAGTACTGCAGGTCCTACGGACGAATAAATTATATGCGAAAATTGAAAAATGTGTCTTCGCTGTTCAGGAATTACAGTTCCTGGGATATCTATTATCTGCTTCAGGTTTCCGCATGGATCCTGGGAAGGTCCAGGCAATTTTAGATTGGGATCTTCCTGAGAACCTTAAAGCCCTACAACGGTTTTTGGGTTTCGCTAATTTCTATAGAAAGTTCTTTAAAAATTATTCAGTGATCGTTAAACCCCTTACCGACATGACTAGGAAGGGGACTGATTTTTCCAAATGGTCTGACGCCGCTAAAGATGCGTTTTCCTCTCTAAAAGAGAGGTTTACCTCAGCACCTGTACTAATCCAACCTGATGTCTCCCAGCCTTTTATTGTTGAGGTAGATGCGTCAGAGGTGGGAGTGGGAGCTGTATTGTCTCAGGGTCCGTCTCCTGGCAAATGGCGTCCTTGCGCTTTCTTTTCCAAAAAATTATCTTCTGCGGAGAAGAATTATGATATTGGAAATAGGGAACTGTTGGCGATTAAACTGGCGCTTGAAGAGTGGCGTCCCTTCTTAGAGGGAGCAATCCACCCCGTCACGGTGATTACGGATCACAAGAACCTTCTGTACCTAGAATCGGCTAAGCGTCTCACCCCTAGACAAGCTAGGTGGTCGCTATTCTTTACCAGATTTAACTTTGTAATCACCTATCGTCCTGGGGCAAAAAATGCCAAGGCAGACGCATTATCTCGTAGTTTCCCTGGAGGGGGGAATGTTTGTGATCCGGTACCTATTTTACAAAGAGGAGTGGTTGTCTCTGCTGTACACTCTGTTCTAGAGGGAAAGGTGTTAGAGGCTCAGGGCGACGCCCCGGCCTCTTGCCCCTCAGAGAAATTGTTTGTACCGTTAAACCTGCGTCTTGAATTATTAAAAGAACATCATAATTCGGCACTTGCTGGACACCCGGGTAGTAAAGCAACCTTGGAGCTTTTATCTCGTCGTTTTTGGTGGCCAAGGTTGCGTCAGGATGTAATGGATTTCGTGTCTACTTGTTCTACTTGTGCACGCGCGAAAGTCTCTCATACACGTCCAGCAGGGTCTTTATTGCCACTTTTCATCCCCAATAGGCCATGGACACATCTGTCAATGGATTTCATCACTGACTTACCGTTGTCGGCGGGTAAAACAGTTATCTTGGTAGTAGTAGACAGGTTTAGCAAAATGGTACACTTTATTGCGCTACCCGCACTTCCTAATGCTAAAACTCTCGCTCAGGTGTTTATCAATGAAATCGTGAAGCTTCACGGGGTCCCTTCCGATGTGGTTTCGGATCGGGGAACCCAGTTTATTTCTAAGTTTTGGAAAGCTTTTTGTTCCCGTTTGGGGGTTCACTTGTCCTTTTCCTCAGCTTTCCATCCTCAGTCGAATGGACAGACTGAGCATACCAACCAAAACCTAGAAACATATTTAAGGTGTTTTGTGTCTGAAAACCAAGAGTTGTGGTCATCATATTTACCGTTAGCTGAGTTTGCCATAAATAATCATTATCAGGAGTCCACTGGCAAGTCACCATTCCTTGGTGCATACGGTTTTCATCCCCAATTTTGTACTTTCAAAGAGGGGGGGGTCTTCTGGGGTTCCCGAAGAGGAAAGGTTTTCTTCATCTCTTTCATCGGTATGGCAGAAGGTGCAAGTTAACTTGAAAAAGATGAGTGGTAAATATAAATGCATGGCCGATAAGAAACGGTCGCCAGGTCCGGACCTAGGAGTGAATGACTATGTGTGGTTGTCTACTAGGAATATTAAGTTGAAGGTTCATTCTTGGAAACTGGGTCCTAGGTTCATTGGTCCCTATAAAATAGTAGCCGTCATTAACCCTGTGGCTTTTCGCCTGGAGCTACCTCAGACTTTTAAGATCCATAACGTCTTCCATAAATCGTTACTCAAGAAGTATGTTCCACCTCTAGAACCTTCGCCGCTGCCACCTCCTCCTGTCATTGTGGCTGGTAATCTGGAGTTTCAAATAGCCAGAATTGTTGATTCTCGTCGGGTCCGCCGCTCTCTTCAGTATCTGGTGCATTGGAGGGGTTACGGTCCCGAGGAAAGAATGTGGGTTCCAGCGTCAGAGGTAAACGCCAACAGGTTAATTCAGACTTTCCATACCTCTCATCCGGAGAGACCTGGTCCTGAGTGTCCGGAGGCCCCTCGTGAAAGGGGGGGTACTGTCACGAGGGTATCAAGAGCCACGTCTGACTCCGTTATACCCGGGGTCAGGAAGTCGCAGCGGGTGGCTGCGCGCTCTATATCTAAAGATCACGTTGTTTTTTAGTGATTGTTTTCTGTGTTTGCCTTGCTATCCTTTTTGTCTCTCTCAGGGATCCGTAGCTTCTCCTCCTCAGCTGTTTCTTGTCTGCCACTCCCTACCTCCTTATATTCTCCCCTCACACTTCTCTAGTTGCCAGTTATAGAGCTTCCTGCCTGGACATCTATACTGACCCACTGGAGTGGTGAATCCTGCTTGTCGTTCCTGAGTGCTACCCTCCGGATCCCTGTTGGGCTTATTGTTGTCTCCTGTTGTCGCCCATCTGGGTATATATGTTGAGTCTGTGTTGTCTGTCCTCCCCTTGGTGTTTTCCCTTAGAGTTAGTGGTGCGGACTAGTGTTCCCATCGCCCTGTTCACTACCTAGGGCTCAGCTCAGGGAAAGCCAGGGCTTTAGGCACGTTATCGGCGTACGGGTGAGGAACCCGTCTAGGGACGTCAGGGCAGCCAGGTGCCAGCCGCCAGGTGAGTCAGGGGTCACCATCTTCCCTCTCACTTGGGCAGGGCCTTCCTCGTTCCCTCCCTCTGTGTCACGTATGTGATAGCCACGCCGACCGTGATAGTCCCGCATTATCCTCTGTTCATCCTCCCTGGTGTAAGTGAAGACGTCTTGGTGTCGGTTTTCAAATGATAAATCCATGATCAGGTGCAGAGCGTCTCAGGTGCATGAAACAAAAATGGAAAATGAAGACGCAGCACACTAGCCGTCGGGTGCAAAATCAGGCCAATACGAACCAGCTCCCATTCAATGGAGAAAATTCAAAAAGCCAGCAGCACTTCAGTAAAGTCAACAAAATCAACGTGGTTTATTCACCCAGTGTCAAATAGCAGCGACGTTTCAACCGGCAAAATACATAGTACATGACAAAAGTGCATGATCAAGTAAAATTGATAATTAAAATTACAATTGATGATTAAAAATACAAGTGTTCCCAATGTGTGGGGAACACTTGGGAACACTTGTATTTTTAATCATCAATTGTATTTTTAATTATCAATTATACTTGTTCATGCACTTTTGTCATGTACTATGTATTTTTGCACGAGGCACTGTCACTTTATCTGTATTATATGTAATTTCACATTGATGCTGATGAATATGTATTTATTTAAACACAGCTCTCATGAATTGTGATTGTTTATATTTTAATTGGATATTTTATGTAATGAATTGACACACCTTTATATACTGCTGGTGTAACACATGTTCACATAGCTTGAGAAAGACCGCAACAAGCGGTTGAAACGTCGCTGCTATTTGACACTGGGTGAATAAACCACGTTGATTTTGTTGACTTTACTGGAGTGCTGCTGGCTTTTAGAATTTTATATGTCTATCTATCTATCTATCTATCTATCTATCTCTCATATCTATCTATCTATCTATCTATCTATCTCATATCTACCTATCCTATATCCATCTGTCTATCTAGAAAAAATAATTCCACTCTGCTCTCAAACGTTGTTCAATTCAACCTTACCGGGACTTTTCTCAAGCATTATAAAAATACTGCGTGAGAAAAGTCCTGGTAAGAGTACTGAAACGTCGCAATGAGCAACTTTTGGGAACAGCGTGGAATTTTATGTTCTATTTACTTGGATGCTGGATCACTTCCACAGCTGCTGGCACAGCTTCATTCACATTGCTCCGCTGTGCCGCTTGTGTTTTATTTTTTTGGGATATCTTCTATCCTATCTATCTATCTATCTATCTATCTATCTATCCATCTATCTCATATCAGTGGGATGCGAAAGTTTGGGCAATCTTGTTAATCGTCATGATTTTCCTGTATAAATCGTTGGTTGTTACGATAAAAAATGTCAGTTAAATATATCATATGGCAGACACACACAGTGATATTTGAGAAGTGAAATGAAGTTTATTGGATTTACTGTGTGCTATAATTGTTTAAACAAAATTAGGCAGGTGCATAAATTTTGGCACTGTTGTCATTTTATTGATTCCAAAACCTTTAGAACAAATTATTGGAACTCAAATTGGCTTGGTAAGCTCAGTGACCCCTGACCTACATACACAGGTGAATCCAATTATGAGAAAGAGTATTTAAGGGGGTCAATTGTAAGTTTCCCTCCTCTTTTAATTTTCTCTGAAGAGTAGCAACATGGGGGTCTCAAAACAACTCTCAAATTACCTGAAGACAAAGATTGTTCACCATCATGGTTTAGGGGAAGGATACAGAAAGCTGTCTCAGAGATTTCAGCTATCTGTTTCCACAGTTAGGAACATATTGAGGAAATTGAAGACCACAGGCTCAGTTCAAGTTAAGGCTCGAAGTGGCAGACCAAGAAAAATCTCGAATAGACAGAAGCGACGAATGGTGAGAACAGTCAGAGTCAACCCACAGACCTGCACCAAAGACCTACAACATCATCTTGCTGCAGATGGAGTCACTGTGCATCGTTCAACCATTCGGCGCACTTTACACAAGGAGATGCTGTATGCGAGAGTGATGCAGAGGAAGCCTTCTCTCCGCCCACAGCATAAAAAGTGCCGCTTGAGGTGGGCTAAAGCACATTTGGACAAGCCAGCTTCGTTTTGGAATAAGGTGCTGTGGACTGATGAAACTAAAATTGAGTTATTTGGCCATAACACAGCATTCCAAGAAAAACACCTGCTACCTACAGTAAAATATGGTGGTGGTTCCATCATGCTGTGGGGCTGTGTGGCCAGTGCAGGGACTGGGAATCTTGTCAAAGTTGAGGGACGCATGGATTCCACTCAGTATCAGCAGATTCTGGAGACCAATGTCCAGGAATCAGTGACAAAGCTGAAGCTGCGCCGGGAATGGATCTTTCAACAAGACAACGACCCTAAAAACTGCTCAAAATCCACTGAGGCATTTATGCAGAGGAACAAGTACAACGTTCTGGAATGGCCATCTCAGTCCCCAGACCTGAATATAATTGAAAATCTGTGGTGTGACTTAAAGAGAGCTGTTCATGCTCGGAAGCCATCAAACCTGAATGAACTAAAGATGATTTGTAAAGAGGAATGGTCCAAAATACCTTCAACCAGAATCCAGATTCTCATTGGAACCTACAGGAAGCATTTAGAGGCTGTAATTTCTGCAAAAGGAGGATCTACTAAATATTGATTTCATTTCTTTTTTGTGGTGCCCAAATTTATGCACCTGCCTAATTTTGTTTAAACAATTATAGCACACTTTCTGTAAATCCAATAAACTTCATTTCACTTCTCAAATATCACTGTGTGTGTCTCCTATATGATATATTGAACTGACATTTTTTATCGTAACAACCAACGATTTATACAGGAGAAACATGACGATTAACAAGGTTGCCTAAACTTTCGCATCCCACTGTATATATCTAGTTATCTGTCTACAGTATCTCATATGTATCCCCTATCTGTCTATCTATCTATTTAAAATTATGGAAGAAAGGCAGCATGCTGACTTTAGTGAAACAAGTGAAGTCCTTTATTCACCCAACACTTAATGCCATTGAGTGTTTGGGTGAATAAAGAAATCCACTTTTTTAAAATTTTTACTAGCATTTTTTTTTTTTCATATTTCTTTCTATTCGTTATTTACTTTTTTACTTTGAATGCAGAGAACAAATTATCTACATGTCCCTGCTATCTCTATATACAGAGCACTGTTAAGGCTACTTTCACACTAGCGTTCTGCTGTCCGCTCGTGAGCTCCGTTTGAAGGGGCTCACGAGCGGAGCAGAACGCTTCCGTCCAGCCCTGATGCTTGCAGCGTTCGGGTGTCCGCCTGGCCGTGCGGAGGCGTGCGGATCCGTCCAGACTTACAATGTAAGTCAATGGGAACGGATCCGCTTGAAGATGACACCATATGGCTCAATCTTCAAGCGGATCCGTCCCCCATTGACTTTACATTGAAAGTCTGAACGGATCCGCTCAGGCTACTTTCGCACTTAGAAATTTTTCTAAGTTATTAATGCAGACGGATCCGTACTGAACGGAGCCTCCGTCTGCATTAATATGATCGGATCCGTTCAGAACGGATCCGATCAAGCGCAAGTGTGAAAGTAGCCTAACAGTGACTATTTTCAGGTGTTTTCAGATTATTTAACCTCTTCAGGACACATGATGTACCGGTACGGTTGCTAAGGGCTGAATCTTATTAAATATGGGGTAAGTCAGTCTAATAGTAACTGATTCTGGAATATCATGTTAGTAGTAACTACATATATGAAAATTGAAATTAGGGTCTAAGTGTGACAGTTATCCTTTAAGGACACATGATGTACCGGTATGTCGGGTATTTATTTCATATAAGATATGAAATCATAAAAATTATGATTTCATATTTTTATGAAATATGAAAAATTAAAAATTAAAATTTTTATTGGCGGACATATAAACGCCAGTTCTTTTATTGATGAGATCTAAAGTTAATTTGTGCAGATAATGAAACAGGGTGCAATTATAGAAAATATAATTTATTACAAATAAATACATGCAGTAAAAATGGCATACAAATGAATACAAGGATAATATCAAAATTGACCACAAAATGATGCTCCGCCGTTTACGCCGGGCTCACTTAATTTAGTACACCAAGTACAATATAATGTTATTCAAATTATTATCAAATTATTACCGATTATTAAAATATTATAATGTAACAATAACAACAAAACAATAGAAATGAATCTGTGGAAAATCCCTTATGCTCAATCAAAGAATATGGCAGTAAGAGACATCTTATAAATACGCCCGTTGGCCTAACTACGGATAATAAAATCCGATCAGAGATTCCACTCTGATAGCAATATTACAAGAATTCTAATGATGTGCACGTTCATTAAAATTTCCTATAAAATTATTGTTTTAACACTATCGACCCACTAATAATGGGGTCTCAACTATATGCCAATTGGAGCGATTTATAATTACTGCAAATGAAATAGATTATACATTACCCCTGGCTTTGGGATAAAGAGCTTTTAGTATGGACCCAGCTTTCCAAGGTTCAGATATGTCCCGTCCTATGGTATGTTCCTGACGTGTGAAGTGATGCTGATGAATGAATCTTTGTAAAGAGTTCCGTTGTGAAGAAGTCCTTGTGAAGTTTTTCCTTTTGTGAAGTTTGTGAAGTGTTTGAAGAAGTCCTTTGCTCTCCCAAAACTGGATCAGATATCCCAATCCTTATCTATGCCCATCCCCTCTTGGATTAGGGATTACCAATTAGATAAGGTGGGTGTGACGTATGTTAAACATGGGGATGATGTCATCTAATTGACATTCCTAAGAAACTTCTGCCCATCTACCACTTGATGGCACTGTTGTATCATATAACAATTTTGAATATTTTAAGAATTAACATATATACAGATTGTTTTATTACTACTTAAACTTTGCCCTTTCACACCTTAAATCAATTAGGAGGGGCTCTTTCTGACACTTTGCTCAGACTGACTGGCGGTATCAGAAGTTTTCCTAATCCCTGAATTTATGGGGCAGATAGGAGTAATGATGGTTTTTCTGGTTTGTATACCTTAACTGTCTTCAGCTATTGAGTAATGATGTTTGAAATAACATCAGCTCCTCTAAAATAAACCCTATTTAAGAAATTTCCACTTAAACACATTTTATATCCCCTAGAATATACCCTCTCAGTGAGATATAGACATATAAAGATACATTAATAATATTTGGTTATAATACATCAATATCACATAGTATATATGAATCATTAATAAGTTCAAACGCTAAATAAATGCACACAGGAATATATCTATATGCGAATATATGAATAGATATCTGTTCCACACCAGATGTGTTTTATGGACGTCTCTTATCAGATCATGGTTTAGCCATGAAACACCCATTGTTCCTCAGACAGACAAGTTTAGAGAAACCTGTGTAGATAAATCCATGTCTCTAAACAATAATAAAAGTATAGTCTTCTCTATATATTCACTTTTAACACATTGAACTTGCTATGAACCCATCTTGGTTTTTTTCAGGTTCATGCTGATCACATGTTGTTAAAGGCAATGATCATCCATATTGAATATGGTATCATCAGATACATTGTACACTTATGAAAATGCACAACAAATCCCCCTTCATTCCAAAATATTCCATAAAATGTGAATGTATTTGGAATGCTTAAAAGGGCTTTTCATATATCTTCTTCGATGCGTAGACTTGGCTTATAATGTTCTAACCAGAGCTTGACTAAAGTTCTTCTGGAGAACCTTATCTAACGCATGACTTGGATGGTCAACAAACTCAACCATCCCATAGATCCTGCAAAACAGGATATAAGTTCGATAAAGGTTTGTTTTGATTCTCCATCTCCACGTGAATGTTTAATAGGTTCCTTTTTAATGAACCAACTTCGAGTTCCAATGTCTTGATAGAGATGGAATCGGCAACTGTCATATCGGTAGTAATAACAGTGCCCACTACGCCAAAGATTATGGCGGCTACGACTGCAAAAACATGAATCACTTTGGTTTGTAGAAAACTGTTCTCTGGTCAAAGTCTTCCTTGCTTGCTCCAGGATTTGCGTAATCCGTTCTTGGGAATATCCGATGTGCATCTGGTACCAGGCTTGGATTTCCGGGGACTGGATTTCGGACACGTTGAATTGCCTTTCGACGAAAACGCGTGGATCCAGGCTGATGTAGACCTTCTGGGATAATATCCTCTTGTTCGTCAAGATGAACCCCGCTGTATCTTGTAGCATGATCCCCAATGAAGGACCTGGCACAGCAATCGGCTCAGCATGGAACTCCTTCCCCAAGATCAGGACGACGTAGATAATGGCAATCATCTTTGATGACATCTTACGCCTATAAAATATTATATGACACATATGAGTATATACATTTTTTTTTACTTGATCCTGCAAGAAAAGAGTTACTTATACCATATACCTCTGATTGGCATAAGTTCTTTTCTTGAACAGAGTAAGTTCTGGTTTCAGAGGTGAGTTAGGAGACATTTTGTTACAGAGGAAACATACATCAGGATGGGTTAGTATGCTTTAAAGATGTAGAATAACAGATAACGTTTTTCCGTTCATACGATACCAATCCTTATTTCCGTCTTTAGCTGGAACCATAAAGTCTTTTCACCTCTTTTCATCCAACTCCTTCAATCTCTCGAAGTCGTGCACTGGGATGACAAACACGTAGCTGATTAATGTGCACCCATTTTTCAATAAATTCATCCCCCTTAGGGATTTTGATCTTGTAGACCACTGGAGATAATTTGTCAGTGATGACATAGGGACCTTTCCAGGAAGGTAGGAATTTTCTCTCCTTCACTTGATCCCGAGCGAAGTTATAGAGATATACCCGATCGGAAATTTGATACTCCTTCTGTGTAGTCTTCAGATCATAGTATGTCTTAGCACTCACTGCGGCTTTCTCTATATTTTTCTGGGCGAACGCAAAAGCATGTTGAAGGTGCTTGCGTAAATTTTCCACATACTGATGCGACGTTGTAGCATTGATCAAGTTATGGTCTGTTGTCCTGTAAAGTAAATGCTGGGGTAACACCATCTTCCTTCCCGTGATCATCTCGAAGGGAGAAAGTTTAGTTGCTGCGCTTGGGGTGGCTCTGATGGCCATAAGCACCAAAGGCAACTTGACATCCCAGTCCTTACCAGATTCATTGACAAACTTTTTCAGGATGTTCACAATGGACTGGTTGTAACGTTCTACTCCACCACTAGAGGCTGGTCGATAAGCTATATGTAGCTTCCTCTTTACCCCCAGGATTTCCCACATCTTTGTCATCACCTCACTGGTGAAGTGACTTCCACGATCGGATTCGATGCGCTGGGGAAGACCAAATCTAGAAAATACATGGTTAATGAGTAGAGATGCACATGCGCTTGAACTGCATGTTTTACACGGCAAACATTCCACCCATTTGGTGAACAAACAAGTCACGGTTAACATATACTTGTTGCCTCTTGATGAGGTTGTTACTGGTCCAATGAAGTCAATTTGGATGTCTGACCATGGCATGGACATCCCCCTTTTCATCAATGGTGCCCGATGAGTGGGTCCTTGTGGCTGGAATTGAGGGCAGATTAGACATCCCTGACAATATGTTCGCACATCTTGCAGCATATGTGGCCAGTAAGCGTAGTCCCGTAGTAACTCGTACGTTATTTTCTCACCTCGATGACCAGCTGTTGGGGCATCATGTGCATGTTGTAACATCAGACCTCGGTATGCTGCAGGTACTATCCATTGCGTGATACCATTCTTAGAGGTTCTTATCAGCAGTTCATCCTGTAATGAGAATTGGGACTTACCTTTCATCAAAATTCGTAACTCCTCCTTACCCACACAGTCTTCCGTGGTTATGGGATAGTTATGTGGATCCTCAATGTGCTTATATGGTATTGTTTGACAAAAACAGGGGGTGCATCGGGATCTGTCTGGATTCTTGTAACGTGTAGGTCTGTTTCCCCACAGTCATAAGAATCCTTGGCGAACATCTCCTGGAACTCTGCGAAGAGCTCCTTTAGCCGTTGACGCTTCGACTCATCGGAGCATGCGTCAGCCATGGAGATTTGTTCTTCCACCCGCTCCTGAAATTCTGGGAAAATCTCAGGCTGACTTAACTCGTAAGCTTCTTCAAGCTCACTAGTTAAATCGTTCTGGGTGTAGCATACCTTATCCTTTCCTTGCTGGTACGATTCATACTCTTTTTCATCGACCTCATGGTTGAAAACCAATGATGATTCTTCGATGTGGCATGTACCTTCTTCAGAGCTGAAAGGATAAACAGAGTGGATGTTAAATAACCCCTCAGGGGTTGAGGAAAAATGTTGTTCCACTGTTTGTTCCTCTGTCAGGTATTCATCAGGAATTATTCCAATAACATCATTTTGGAATCCAAATGTGTAGTATTCCGAATCCATAGCCAAACCAATTACAGTGTCCTTTTGTAGGGATATGCTATGGGAAACCATGTTATGAATTACCATATGTAACGGATCCTGATGGATATTGATCAGGGGAGTAGGCTTTACCTTTAGGCCGAGTTGCTGTATTCTGTTGGATAAACAGATCAACGCGTCTGTGTTCTTCAGCTTCTGTCCCTTCTTTATTTTAATGGGTAGAAGAAATGGTTTGCATCCTTCAGGAATTTCAACTTTCTCAGCAACCATGATACTTACGGCATAGGGCATCTGTTGTCCCCATCGTAAGGCGTGTTCTACATCTTGGAATCCCTCTGGGTTTCCCGGCAATCTGGACCATAATGTGTTATTCACCAGGTCAATCTGTACGGCAAATCGGTGCAGAAGGTCATTACCTATATACATTTGATACCGTGGTTCATTTATCACGATGAAAACGTGCTCCGTAGTTTTGTTTCCTATGGAGATAGACAAAACGCATCTTGCAATCACATTATGACTTTGGGAATCTCCATCCAGATCATGAACCCATTGGTCCTGTGGAGAGAAACTTTTAATCATTTTAGGATTGGTGATCTGTTTCAAGAGTCCTAGGCTTATGTAACTTGCTTCGGATTTCAAATCCAACTTGGCAAATTTCACCCGGGCTATATTGCTTACCTGTACAGGAATCAATAAATTGTCATTGACCTTTTTAATCCGTACCATCGATTGAATGTGCCTTGTCAGGTCTGCGACTTCGTGATTACCCCTTTCAAGAGAAATGGTTAATATATCATCATCCAGAGTTACCTTTTTGATTTTATCCCTCTGGATGGTAATAATGTGAGCGGCACCATTGACATCTTCCTCGGGCTTACCATTCTTCAGGATTGTGACCTCCGGTATTTGATTGTTCCTGAAATGCACTTCAATAGAGCTAGGTTTCTCTTCAATCACATGACAACTGTGTTGTGCTTGTGTGTTGCAAGAGTATTCATAGGCAATGGGTGCCTTCACCTGAGTCCATACTGCTTCATTAATGAAATCAATTATGGGACTCAATCTTTTTAATAAATCGATTCCTATGATCATCCGATCATATGGAAGATCCACAATCAATGTGGGATGTCTAATTGTTTTCTTGCCAATCTTAAATGTCAACCAGGATGTTCCTTTTACCTGTAAGGCATCTCCACCTACACTTATCAAAGATCCATCAAATGACCTTAATCGTGGCTTCTTTGATGTTAAATTCAAAATCTTTTGGAAATAACTGATAGATAAAATGGTGGCTTGTGATCCAGTGTCTATTAATCCTTTGATTGGTCCGATAAGTTCATTTTGGAGATATATATCCATAAAGTATCTGCCATCCACCTGGAACAAATCACAGAGAAAGTTAGGATGTTTACCCATCTGCTGTCTGAGAGGTTGACCTCTTTGCAGCTCCGTGACCTCTGCATTCCTGAGTCTCTCAGGACAAGCTGGAGGAGCAGCGTCAGCCCCCGCCTTTGGGACAAGCTGTGTGACACCACAAGTCACAGCTGGCTCACGGCTAGATGCTGGAACGATGGGATTACACACTGGAACAGACATCTGGTTATATGAATTGACATCATTAGACTGCAAGACAAATGACATATTAGACATTTCCCCCCTGGCCCTAATTTCAGGGTCAGAGGTACTGCAAGGAAATATTGAATTATGAATCATATCAGATTCTACCACAATCAACTTAATATCCTTACAGTGGCCTGGGTTCTGACCCGGCCCAATTTGCTTTATGATGTTGAGCTGGGACCTGGAGTTGCCCCTAAAAAAGGCTCAGGCTGTTTTCCTGGAGATACCAACTTTCTCACAATGTCACTCAACTGGGCCACTTGTTCTGCCAGCTGATCAAACCTGTTTGGTCTGGGCACATTTTGGCTTTGCTGGGCACCCTGGTTATCGGTAGGTGACCTACTCCTGGGTGAATTTGAGGATTCCTGCCTATCTTCCCTCTGTTGTCTGGGTCTATTATCCCAGCGCCTGTAACCCTGGTAATTCCTATAGTTATAGGGCCCGTACCCCTGGGGGCCTCTATTGTAATAGGGACGGTAGTTAGACCTCCCATTACCTGAATTATTCCCCTCTGATCCATTAGTATTTTGGGGTTTGGTCTGTTTGGGCGGTCCTACCTGTTGTTGCTGGGCTTGTTGAGCAGGTCCTGTAGACTGAGGGAACCTTCGTGGCTGGCTTTCAAATCCCAAACTAGGGTTTACCTTAGTTTCAGCTACCTTTTGCTCTGGGGATTTTTTAAACCTTCTCTCCTCTGTTGCATGGCACTCACTGATATTATACAGCGTGGTGGCAGCAGTCACCAACCAATCCAAGGGGGCATCAATATCCAGATCTCTGGCTAAGTTAAATTTGATCTGGGTTGGCATAGCGTCATAGAATAACTGTTTGAATTCTTCAGATTCCCATTTTGGGGATCTATATGCCAACCCATAGGCGTTTTTGAGGACAGAGAGGAATTCACGGGGACTCTGATTGGGTCTACACGTAAGGCTATATATGTCCCGTTTTGCAGCAGTGGTGGTTCGGTACGGTCCGAATTCCAATTTAACCTCATGCAAAACACTTGGCCAATCTTGAATGCCTCTCTCCCCAAATGAGGTAAAGTAATGACGATACTTATCATCAAATGCCCATGGAAGGAATCTGATCCTGTCAGCATCAGAGTATAATTTTAAAGAATCCATAGTGGATTCATACAGTTCCAAGTGATTGGCTATCTGAGAAGAACCTTTCTTGGCAAATTTGGATACTGTAGTATTCAAAAACTTAATTATGCTGGAGGAGCTCTGATCCTTATCTGAATATTGGGAATTTTTATTCCTAGAAACCACCTCAGCGTATGTTGGTCGCCTGTGATCCTGTGGCAAGGAATAAGTCACATGCTTACCCACACCACTGTCAAACTCACATGCACTTTCACAACTTTCATGAGACTTATACGGCACAGGTGATTTAACCCTAACATCTCTTCTCAGGGGAACATGTGGAGAGGAACTTCTAGGGGCTTCCATGTTATTGGCATCTAGTAAGGCGGTTGCAGTTTGGAATGCCCGACTCAATTGGGTGAATGCCTCCCGTGTAATCATGCCAACACTTTCAAGTTGCTGAGTATCTTGGATGGGGTCTGCTTTAAGAGCATGTGATGGCATGTCTGGATACTGGGGAGTAAGACATGGAGGGTCAGGATATCCCACAGCGTTAGATGGATCCCTTTCAGCATTGACTATATTATGGGCTGATCCATCTGTCTGTTTAATTTTGGAATACTGGAGATATAAATCCTCTAAATCACTTTTTGCCTTTTGGTATGCATCATGGCTGTGACTAAGGTTGTACTCTAAGTCTTTGATCTTCGCTTCTGCGGATTGTAGTTCTGATTCTATCTTGGATACATATATTTTTGTACCCATTATAGACTCATACCTAACTTTTGAAAGAGTACTGACTGCCAACAATGCATACAAAACAGGCGGCAATGCACATAAAAGGTGTTGGTCCCTTTTGGTATTATCAGTTGCCAAATCCATATATGTCAGGTATCTATCAACCATGCCACCTAACTTCCATATATCTCCACGTTCTTCATAGGCTCTTGCCTGCAGCTCATTAGTCCATTCATCTATATTTTTATCTAACTTCAAACGAGAATAAACATATTTGATAACCTTAGAGATTATCTTATCTGGGTCAGATGGACTATCTGCTAAAACCTGGCCATTACCTGGGTCGCTGCCTGTTACACTCATGATTTTGATCAATAATCAATAACAACAACAATTTGACTTGCCAATGAGGATTAAGTAATATTTTCACTAATTGCACAAATTGGTTATAGAAATATCTCAATCAATCTCGGTGGGACCTCCAAAATATGTCGGGTATTTATTTCATATAAGATATGAAATCATAAAAATTATGATTTCATATTTTTATGAAATATGAAAAATTAAAAATTAAAATTTTTATTGGCGGACATATAAACGCCAGTTCTTTTATTGATGAGATCTAAAGTTAATTTGTGCAGATAATGAAACAGGGTGCAATTATAGAAAATATAATTTATTACAAATAAATACATGCAGTAAAAATGGCATACAAATGAATACAAGGATAATATCAAAATTGACCACAAAATGATGCTCCGCCGTTTACGCCGGGCTCACTTAATTTAGTACACCAAGTACAATATAATGTTATTCAAATTATTATCAAATTATTACCGATTATTAAAATATTATAATGTAACAATAACAACAAAACAATAGAAATGAATCTGTGGAAAATCCCTTATGCTCAATCAAAGAATATGGCAGTAAGAGACATCTTATAAATACGCCCGTTGGCCTAACTACGGATAATAAAATCCGATCAGAGATTCCACTCTGATAGCAATATTACAAGAATTCTAATGATGTGCACGTTCATTAAAATTTCCCATAAAATTATTGTTTTAACACTATCGACCCACTAATAATGGGGTCTCAACTATATGCCAATTGGAGCGATTTATAATTACTGCAAATGAAATAGATTATACATTACCCCTGGCTTTGGGATAAAGAGCTTTTAGTATGGACCCAGCTTTCCAAGGTTCAGATATGTCCCGTCCTATGGTATGTTCCTGACGTGTGAAGTGATGCTGATGAATGAATCTTTGTAAAGAGTTCCGTTGTGAAGAAGTCCTTGTGAAGTTTTTCCTTTTGTGAAGTTTGTGAAGTGTTTGAAGAAGTCCTTTGCTCTCCCAAAACTGGATCAGATATCCCAATCCTTATCTATGCCCATCCCCTCTTGGATTAGGGATTACCAATTAGATAAGGTGGGTGTGACGTATGTTAAACATGGGGATGATGTCATCTAATTGACATTCCTAAGAAACTTCTGCCCATCTACCACTTGATGGCACTGTTGTATCATATAACAATTTTGAATATTTTAAGAATTAACATATATACAGATTGTTTTATTACTACTTAAACTTTGCCCTTTCACACCTTAAATCAATTAGGAGGGGCTCTTTCTGACACTTTGCTCAGACTGACTGGCGGTATCAGAAGTTTTCCTAATCCCTGAATTTATGGGGCAGATAGGAGTAATGATGGTTTTTCTGGTTTGTATACCTTAACTGTCTTCAGCTATTGAGTAATGATGTTTGAAATAACATCAGCTCCTCTAAAATAAACCCTATTTAAGAAATTTCCACTTAAACACATTTTATATCCCCTAGAATATACCCTCTCAGTGAGATATAGACATATAAAGATACATTAATAATATTTGGTTATAATACATCAATATCACATAGTATATATGAATCATTAATAAGTTCAAACGCTAAATAAATGCACACAGGAATATATCTATATGCGAATATATGAATAGATATCTGTTCCACACCAGATGTGTTTTATGGACGTCTCTTATCAGATCATGGTTTAGCCATGAAACACCCATTGTTCCTCAGACAGACAAGTTTAGAGAAACCTGTGTAGATAAATCCATGTCTCTAAACAATAATAAAAGTATAGTCTTCTCTATATATTCACTTTTAACACATTGAACTTGCTATGAACCCATCTTGGTTTTTATCAGGTTCATGCTGATCACATGTTGTTAAAGGCAATGATCATCCATATTGAATATGGTATCATCAGATACATTGTACACTTATGAAAATGCACAACAGGTACGTCATGTATGGTTCCGATCACCGCCGCCTAGCGGGCGGTGATCGGAACCCGGTGCCCGCTCAAATCATTGATCAGGCACCTTGGTTAGATACGCCGGGGGGTCCTGTTACCCCCCCCCCCATGTTGGCGATCGCAGAAAACCACAGGTCAATTCAGACCTGCGGTTTTCTGCGTTTCCGGGTTATTCGGGTCTCTGGTGACCCGATAACCCGGAACATGATGGTGATCGGTGGTGTGATTTTACCCCACCAATCACCATTCTGCGATCCTGAGAGGTGATGGTGACATCACCTCTCAGGATCGTCTCTGATTGGTTGGTGGGCGGGCCGGCGGGAGATTCAAATGTTGCCAGCGCTCCTCTCCTCCTCCTTTTGTGTCCCGGAGCGGAGGAGAGAGGAGCGCTGCCTACACGTCGTCGTCAATCTGTGCCAGCATCACCCCATCTGTGCCCCTTGCCCACCAGAACCCGATCTGTGCCCCAGCACCTCCCATCTGATTAGCAGGTAATTAGGTAAAGTATAGGGAAAGGTTGGGCTAGGCAGGGATAATAAAGGGAAAGTTAGTGTGAAAAAAACTTTTATTGCATCACCCTAAGTAGGGTGTCTGGCTCCACAGCGCAGCTGTGTGACCCTAGACCCCCCAGGGGTGCACCACCCCTGGGGGGTCTAGGGTCACACAGCTGCGCTGTGGAGCCAGACACCCTACTTAGGGTGATGCAATAAAAGTTTTTTTCACACTAACTTTGCCCCCCCCCAACTTTTTTGGGGTGCAGGATTTTTTTTTTTTTGTGTGTGTACACTGACTGTGGCCGGCATTCTTAGCGTCCGGCCACTGTTAGCGCATTGCACACCCCACCGCTGATCAGCGGTTTTGAATTTTATTTTCAATTTTTTTGCCCTTTTTTTTGTTAGTCTTTTTTTCTCTGTTAGTTTTAGGGTGAGTTCGTGAACACCCGTGCCCCCACACACACGCACACCAAATAAAGATTTACACGCACGCACATACACACGGAGACACACACTCCCCTATGGCCCGCCGGATGTTCTCGGCCAAGGAGGCATACACCCAGCTTGCCTCCGAGAGTCCCAGTGAGGACTGGGATCACCTGTTGTCATCCGCATCCTCCTCATCATCTAGCGATGATGATGAGCCCCCAAGGCGGAGCAAGGGGACCACCATGTTAGGGACCCTGTGGCCCACCCTAGTACGAGCAGCTCTGGGGCTCGTACTAGTTTTCCGGCCCACCAGTTAAATCCACCAGAGCCCCCTGCCGCTGAACTTGTCTGGTGTACCCCAGAGCGATATGAGCCCGTGATTCCTGATTTTGTAGGCCAACCAGGAATCCAGATATCACGACCGGCGTGCCGATCACATACGTGACGCAAAAGGGAGGGAAAAGGGAAAGCCCTGTCCACGGGAAAGGGAAAGGTGGTGACCCCTAACTCACCTTGAGGCTGGCACCTGACTACCCTGACCTCCCTAGATGGGTTTCTCACCCGTACGCCGATCACTTGCCTAAACCCTGGCTTTCCCTAAGATGAGCCCTAAGTAGTGAATAGGATGGTGGTCACACTAGTCCTCACCACTAACACTAAAGGAAAACACCAAGGAGAGGACAGACAATACAGACAAAACATATAATCCCAGGTGGGACAACAGCGGACAACAAAAGCCCAACAGGGATCCGGAGGGTAACGCTCTGGAACGACAACCAGGAATCACAGCTACACAGCTACACAGCTCCAGTGGGTCAGTATAGAAGTCCAGGCAGGAAGCTCTATATCTGGCAACCAGAGAAGTGGGAGGGAGAATATAAGGAGGTTGGGAGTGACGGACAAGAAACAGCTGAGGAGAAGAAGCTACGGATCCCTGAGTGAGACAAAAAGGATTGCAAGGTAAACATAGAAAGCTATCATTAAGAAGCAGCGCGATCTTTAGACATAGAGCACGCAGCCACCCGCTGCAACTTCCTGACCCCGGGTATAACGGAGTCAGACGTGCCTCTTGACACCCTCGTGACACCAGATTTCCACAGTGGGCTTCACTGAATATGACTTTTTTTTTCATTTTTTCAGTGACCAACTGATAAATCTAATGGTGGAGCAGACGAACCTGTACGCCCAACAGTTTGTTGCCCAACACCCGGGCTCCTTTTTGGCCAGGCCCCGTGGCTGGACGCCGGTGAGTGCAGCCAAGATGAGGACATTTTGGGGCCTCGTGCTGCATTTGGGTCTAGTCAAGAAACCTAGTGTCAGGCATTACTGGAGTGGGGACGTTCTCTACCAGACCCCACTTTACAGTACGGCCATGACACGCTCCCGGTTTGAGGCCATCCAGAAATGTCTGCATTATTAATATAATGCAGCATGTCCCCCCCGAGGTGATCCTGCCCATGACCATCTGTATAAGATACGGCCGGTCATCGATCACTTTGGGGCCAAATTTATACAGGCCTATGTACCTGGAAGGGAGGTTGCGGTTGATGAGTCTCTCATTACGTTCAAGGGGAGACTCATTTTCCGCCAGTATGTTCCCTCAAAGTGGGCGAGGTATGGCGTGAAGCTGTAAAAACTTTGTGAGAGTACCTCAGGGTTTCGTGTGTACGAGGGGAGAGATTCCCGTATTCAACCCCCAGAATATCCCCCCACTCTGGGTGTTAGCGGGAAACTTGTGTGGGACCTTATGCACCCACTGCTAGATAAGGGTTACCACCTTTACCTGGATAACTTTTATACTAGTATCCCCTTGTTCCAGTCCCTTGCCGCCAGATCCACGTCCGATAGTGGGACCGTGCGGAAAAATCAACGCGGCCTCCCTACCCTCCCCCTCCAGGTACCTATTCCCAGGGGTGAGACCCGTGCCCTTACCACTGGAAACCTGTTGCTGGTCAGGTATAAGGACAAGAGGGATGTCCTTGTACTGTCCACAATTCATGGTAACGGCATCACCCCTGTCCCTGTGCGAGGTAACGCGGCAACGGTCCTCAAGCCCGATTGTATCGTCGACTACAATCGGTATATGGGAGGAGTTGATCTCTCTGATCAAGTCCTCAAACAATATAATCCCATGCGCAAAACCTGGGCATGGTACAAAAAAGTTGCAGTCTACTTAGTGCAGGTTCTCATGTACAACTCTTTTGTTCTGTCCCGGAGCGCTGGCAACACAGGGACATTCCTTCAGTTCTATGAGGCAGTCCTCAAGGCCCTGATCTTTTCAGACCGGGAAAGAGCAGGCCGGAGTACCTCGGGAACTGGAGGCGCCCGAATCGTCCCTGGCCAACACTTTCCAGGTGTGGTCCCCCATACTGGAAAGAAGGGACGAACCCAAAAAAGGTGCAGAGTGTGTCACAGGAGGAGGATACGGAAGGACACCACTACTCAATGTGACACGTGCCCCGATCATCCGGGCCTCTGCATTATTGGTTGCTTCAGGGAGTACCACACTTCCATGGAGTACTAAATTTATATCCCAATTTAGCCACTGACATCGGATAAAAAAAATGGTTCTCAGACTTGAAAAAATGGTAAAAACAAAAATAATTTATTAAAAGTATACAAATAAGGTATCTCAGCGTCGGTAATAATCTCCTCTATAAAAAATACCCCATGACCCAACCCCCAAGATTAACATGGTCCAAAAGAAAAACGGTGAAAAAAAAGTTTTTTTGTCACCTTACATAACAAAAAGTTTATTAGCAAGCGATCAAAAAGTCATATAGCCCCCAAAATAGTGACAATAAAACTGTCCTCTCATCCCGCAAAAAATGAGCCCCCACATAAGATAATTGGCAAAAAAAAAAGACTCTTAGGCTTTAGAGATACAAAAAAAAAAATTTTGTATCAAAAAGGATAATATAGTCTAAAACCTAAATAATTGTAAAAAAGTTGACTTATTAGGTATTGCCGCATCCGTAAGAATCTCCTCTATAAAAATACCCCATGACCTAACCCCCCAGATTAACACGGTCAAAAAAAATAATTAAAACAGTGCCAAAACAGCTATTTTTGGCACTTTTCCATTTCAATCCGTTTTTTCCGGTAACAAAGCAAGGGTTAACAACCAAACAAAACTTAATATTTATTACCCTGATACTGCAGTTTACAGAAAAGACACATTTGTGGTCGTAAACTGCTGTATCACTAAAAGGCAGGGCGCAAAAGGAAAGGACCAACATGATTTCTGGAAGGCCGATTTTGATGGCCTTTTTTATTGACAAACTTTGATGGCCTTTTTTATTTGATTTTACAAACTTTATTAACCCTTTAGGTGTTCCTCAACAGTTAATTGCAAATGGAGATGAAATTTCAGAATTTCAATTTTTGGTAACCTTGCCTCACAAAAATGTAATATAGAGCAATCAAAAATCATATGTACCCTAAAAATAGTCCCAACAAAACCGCCAACTTATCCCGTAGTTTCCAAAATGGGGTCACTTTTAGGGAGTTTCTACTCCAGGGGTGCATCAGGGGGGTTGAAGCAGGACACTGTGTAAATAAACCGGTCCATAAAAATCAGCCCTCCAAAAACCACACAGCGCTCCTTTCCCTCTACTCCCCTCGTGTGGCCGTACAGTAGTGTACGACCACATATGGGGTGTTTCTGTAAACGGCAGAGTCAGGGCAATAAAGATACAGTCTTGTTTGGCTATTAACCCTTGCTTTGTTAGTGGGAAAAATGGGTTAAAATTGAAAATTTTGCAAAAAAAAGAAATTCTCAAATTTTATTCCCATTTGCCAATAACTATTGTGCAACACCTAAAGGGTTAACAAAGTTTGTAAAATCAGTTTTGAATACCTTGAGGGGTGTAGTTTCTAGAAAGGGGTAATTTTTGGGTGGTTTCTATTATGTAAGCCTCGCAAAGTGACTTCCCTTACGTCCCACCAGCAGCACAGATAGGGGTTAACTGCCCCCCGTGGACTGGTAGAACCGGCGGAATTTTTAATGAGCCCAAAGTATAACCAATAGAAGAACTCCAGCTCCCTTAAAGGGAGGGGTTCGCCCCCCAGCCCAGCGTGTTTTTTTCTGTCCTTTGGACAGGTGGACTGGCGAAGCTCTCCCTCTCTGGGAGTTTGGAGACCATTATTCCAATGTTCCAGATTGGTCTCCTTTTTTTTGTCCATTACATCTAGCGCTCTTTCTAACCTGCGCTTATTCTTTTATTCCCCCATTCAGCTGCTGAACTTAGCGATTTTTGGGGGCGATGTGTTCTCTACTTACTGAGTTTTCCCCTCCTGGATGCCTCGGCTCGCTCAGACTTCGGCGTGGCATGGGCGCCGCCATGACCGGAAGTGACGCGCTGCCTGCTGCGGCGTCACTTCCGGTCTTTCGGCTGATGTCGTTTTTTCTTTCTGCTTAAAGCAAACTAATTCCTGCCAGCCGGGGGGTTGTTTTTCAGGAGGGATGGGCGTTGTAAAGGCAGTTAAAGGAGTTATCCGAGTTATGGGAAAAAAAATAAAACCTAACAAAATTAATCAGGATATACATATACATTAGTCAAGCTTGATTTTTTGAAAAAAAAACAATCTTTACACCTTTTCTAGGTTCTGTTATTGCTGTGTTTACATGCAGCAGTAACAACAATGACTCATCTCTCCCTCATGAATATTTGTGGGAGGGGTTGATCATCATGATGGCACTCTTTAGGGGGGAGATCTGTGTGGATGGCACTGTTTAGGGGAGGGGGGATCTGTGGATGGCACTGTAGGGGGATCTGTGGATGGCACTGCCTGCCATCCACAGACCACAGATCCCCCTACAGTGCCATCCACAGATCCCCCTCCCCGACGCTCACAGCAGCAGTACTAATCAGTCACTTCATTTCTCAATGCAGAGGTATTTTCTTATTATTTTGAAATCTCAGAGTCTCTGACTCTTACTTTGGCTGAGCTCCGGTAACAACAGCAGGCAGTGCAGGCGGCGTTCACTCACTGACGTCACGCGCCTGCTCCGCCTAGTGGGAGGAGCAGGCGCGTGACGTCAGTGACAGTGAGTGAGCGCCGCCCCCCGAACTGCCTGCTCTGCTATTACCGGAGTACAGAGCTAAGAGATATCCTGTAATAATGCAAGTAAAGAGCTCACTACAGCGCCCTGTATATTCTAACCCCCAGGCAAGCGTCCCTCTCACCATGGGAATGCTTGGGAGTTAAAATATACCATCGGATTTGAGTTTTTTACGATCTCACTGAGCTCAAAAAACTCAGATCCGATGGTATATTCTAACCAGGCAAGCGTCCCCGTCACCATGGGAACGCCTGGGGGTTAGAATATTTTATACCATTGGATCTTCTGACTGTTACTCTGCTTGGCCAGCTCGGGGCCCCAACCAGTTCGGGGCCCCAAGCTATTGCTGGTTTTGCCTGGCCTGATGATCGCGCATATGCGATCACCTATTAGCCGCAGGGAGGAACTTTGAGGTAGCCGCGGAACAAGTGAGGATCGCGCATGCGCGATCAACTCACAGCCGCACGGACTGTAATCCAGAGAGGTGGGGGCGTGGCCAAGGCTGATGACGTTCCGTTTACATGGCTTAGTCACTCCGACAAGCAGAGAGCTCCATGTAAACGGAACGTCACAGCTGATGACGTGGGCGGTCACATGACTGTTTAGTGTAGCAGAGAAACGGCACAAGATAGGTACTGCAAGTTATTTAGGAAAACTAATGTATAGGGGAAATAAAGCCATAGAGAGAAATTAAGTTAACTCAGATAACCCCTTTAAGATGTATTCCTTTACCACACTAATGTTTAAAGACGTACAGCTGTTACTCTGACTCCTGGGGGAGTGCTAGTGGCTGGGCCCCTCCCCTGGGTGGAGCTGTCCCCTTCTTAAGCTCCCTGACAGCTTCAGTCTGTCTCTGGCTGCGCTGCTTTAACAAGCTAGCTCCAGAGTCTCCTGTGTTCAGTGAGAGTTGTCTAATATCTGAATTCCATTCAGCCTCTATTTTTCAAAGTGCTTGACTTTTCTCCTCTGGTTCGTGCCGCTAATCAATGTCTTTTACTCCCTTAGTTGTTTAATTCAGGGATGTTTTAATTTTATTCTTTCGTTTCAGCTATGGCTTCTCCTAGAGAGTCAGACCAGCAACGGAAGTCTGCGGCCAAGAGGAAACACCTGGCCTGTTATGATTGCAACACGCCTCTTGACGAGAGTTGCCCCTATTCCAGGTGCGACAGCTGCCGTTCTGGCACTGCTACAGAACCGTCTATGCAGGATATGTACCAGTGGGCTAAGACGTACGTGGATGACTCCATCAAGGGTGTCGTACGCCTTCTAAATGAGAGGTTACCGGTTCCCTCTCAGACTCCAATGGAAGTTGTCGCCCCCACTGACAGACCTATGCCCCTTTCTGTGGGGTCATCTTCCTCGGATGAGGAGGAATCAACTTCATGTTTCTTTCCACCCGAAAAGACACAGAAAACTACTAAAGTCCATCAGGTCAGGGGACCATGATGTCGACATAGGGGAGTCTTCCGATCCCGCCTGCCGGACTCAGCGGGTCTTTAAGGCAGATGAGACCCTTCTTTCTGTGATGCGCACAGAATGGAAAAAGCCAGAAAAAGGCCCTGTCCTCACCCGGAAATTTAAGTTAATGTTTCCGATGGCTAAACCCTTAGTGGAATAATGGGGGTTCCATACCTAAGGTGGACATGGCGATAGCCAAACTGTCCAGGCGCACTCTGGTTCCTGCAGACGATGGGTCTAGTCTGCAGGACCCTCTAGATAGGAGGGCAGAGTGCACCCTAAGAAGGGGTTACTCGGCGGCCGCAGCTTCGGCCTCAACCTCCATTGCGGCCACAGAGGTCTCTTCTTTCCTTAGAGCCAGGCTGAACCAAATCCAAACGGATGTCGACCAGAGTGTCTCCCGAGACGACATCCTGGCCGCTTTCAAATCCGTCAATCTGGGGGATCTAGGGATTGATTCTCCAGTATTCCTGGTACCCAAAAAGACAGGAGATCTCCGGATGATCATATATTTGAGATTCCTCAATCGTTTCGTAAGGAGAACCAGGTTCCGTATGGAAACCATAAGGTCAGTCAGCCACCTCCTCAGTCCTGGGGACGTGATGGCTACTCTGGACCTCAAGGATGCTTACCTCCACATCCCGATCCATCCCTCCTCACGGAAATTTTTCAGGATCACGGTCCAGATTTCAGGAGTGCACAGGCACTATCAATTTGCCGCCCTCCCCTTCAGAATCTCATCTGCCCCCCTTATCTTCACCAAGGTGGTAGTATCGGTGATAGCAGCTCTGAGACTCCAGGGACTGACCATTGTCCCTTACCTGGACGATTGGCTCCTTCTAGCCTCTTCAGTCCCTTTACTTTCCCATCATCTTTGTGTCGCAATTTCCTTTCTGCTCCGCTTAGGCTGGATTATCAACTGGCAGAAGTCAAACGTGAGCCCTTTAACTTCTATCCATTATCTAGGATTCGTAGTCGACTCTCTGGAGATGTCCCTCCAGTTGATGCCAGAAAGAGGAGCGCGGATTCAGGACCTGGCAAGGTTCCTTTACGTACCACGACGAGTCTTACGGACCCTCATGAAGATGTTGGGGCTCATGTCAGCGGCTGCGGATGCAGTCCCTTGGGCATTATGGCACCTCCGACCTCTTCAGTCGGAGGTCATAAACAAATGGAACGGCAGCCCGGCGGGGCTAGATTCCCTGTGCTCCCTATCCAACCAAACCCGGAATTCCCTCAGATGGTGGTTCCATCTACCAGCAGGGAAGTCTATGACCCAACCAGTTTGGCTCATATTGACTACGGACACGTCCCTTGTAGGCTGGGGCGCCCATTTAGATGGATCCCCAGTTCGGGGATCTTGGTCTCCTCAGGAGCGGCATCTTTCCTCAAATCTCCGCGAGATGCGTGCTATCCGGCTAGCCCTCCTTCACTTCGCCCCTCAGATTCGGGGCAAAGCTGTGAAAGTCCAGTCAGACAACATGACTGCCGTGCTTTACATAAACAAGCAGGGAGGCACAAGATCCTTACCCCTTCTTTCAGAAATTGGGGCAATTCTACGGTGGGCAGAGCTGAACCTATCCCATCTATCTGCCACTCATATTCGAGGCTCCCTCAACTTCATTGCGGATCGCCTAAGTCGCGGCTTACCGACCATGGAGTGGCCACTGCACCCGGAGATCCTCACGCAGCTAGTCCTCAAATGGGGTATGCCAGAAGTGGATCTTATGGCAACCAGGTTCAATGCCAAGGTACAGAGGTTCTGTTCCCTATACAGGGAGGACAACCCCCTGGCGATAGATGCTCTGACAATACCGTGGAGGTTCAGGCTGGCTTACACCTTCCCTCCCTTTTCCATGATTCCGAGGGTATTGATGAAAATCCGTCAGGATCAGGCCTCGGTAATAGCCATCATACCATTTTGGCCCAGGAGATCCTGGTTTACCCAGCTCATTCAGATGAGTCGGGCACAATATTGGAAACTCCCCCCGGAGCAGACCTTGGTGTCGTGGGACACGCATCTCTGCCCAGATCTGCACAGATTCAACCTGACAGCCTGGAGGTTGATCAGTCCCTTCCCAGAGTGGATGGGCTCTCTGAGTCGGTCCTGAGAACTTTGTCGCATTCTAGAGCAGAGTCTACCAAAAAGGCCTACTCCCGGATCATGAGGATCTTCACCTCATGGTGTAGTTCCAACCAGGTGGCGTCTGCAGATCCGCCCCTCTCTGCGATCTTACAATTCCTCCAGGATGGGTTGGAAAGAGGTCTCTCCCCTTCTACCCTGAAGGTCCAAGTTTTTGCCATCTCGGCCTGTCTCAACAGGCCATAATCTCGGGACCCGCTCATCAAACGCTTCCTTAAGGGAGCAGAAAGATTGAAGCCTACGATACTGAAACCCGTTCCCCAATGGGGCTTATCAGTAGTTCTCAAGGGGTTAGCATCTTCCCCCTTTGAACCTTTGGAGGAGGCAAGCTTTAAATTTCTAACACTCAAGGCGGTCTTTCTTCTGGCTATTACCTCAGCCAAAAGAATTTTGGAGCTACAAGCTTTCTCCGCTTTACACCCATACATCATTTTCTTACAGGACAGAGTCCTTTTAAAATTTCTACCTTATTTTAGACCTAAGGTTCCAACTTTTCAAAATATCAATCAGGTAATTTCTCCTCTGATGTTCCAGTCCGACATCCACTGGACATATCGAGATGCCTCGAGATCTATGTGGATAGATCCAGAGAATTCAGGATAGATGAGAACCTCTTCATCCTGTTTGCCAGTAAGTCTAAAGGCTGCAAGGCGTCTAAAACTACTATTAGTCGCTGGATCAAGGAAGCCATTAGGGAAGCTTTCACCTCCCAATCCTTAGATCCTCCGGAGTTTGTGAGGGCCCATTCTACTAGGGCCGTAGCTACCTCTGTCGCGGAGAGAAGTCTTCTCCCCCTAGAGTTGATCTGTAAGGCGGCTTCCTGGAGCTCTGAATCAACCTTCATCTCTCATTATAGAATAGATGCTAAGGTAGCAGAGTTTTCGGCTTTTGGGCAGACAGTTCTTACTTCTGCCGGGCATGAGGACCCTCCCTAGGGGATTCTTCTTGCTATCTCCCCATCTGTGCTGCTGGTGGGACGTAAGGGAATCGTTAATTTCTAACGATAATTTGTTTTCCCTTAGTCCCATCAGCAGCACACAAATTTTCCCGCCCTAAGAACCTTTTCTTGGTATAAACACGCTGGGCTGGGGGGGGCGAACCCCTCCCTTTAAGGGAGCTGGAGTTCTTCTATTGGTTATTCTTTGGGCTCGTTAAAAATTCCGCCGGTCCTACCAGTCCACGGGGGGCAGTTAACCCCCATCTGTGCTGCTGTTGGGACTAAGGGAAAACAAATTATCGTTAGAAATTATCGATTCCGACCTGAACTGGTCCCTAAAAATTGGGTTTTTGAAAATTTCGGAAAAATTTCAAGATTTGCTTCTAAACTTCTAAGCCTTGTAACATCCCCAAAAAATCAAATATCATTCCCAAAATGATCCAAACATGAATTAGACATATGGGGAATGTAAAGTAATAACTATTTTTGGAGGTATTACTATTATAGAAGTAGAGAAATTGAAACTTGGAAATTTGCAATTTTTTTAAAAATTTTGCTATATTTAGTATTTTTTTTATAAATAAAATTTTTTTTTTTTTACTTCATTTTACCAGTGTCATGAAGTACATAATGTGACGAAAAAACAATATCAGAATGGCTTGGATAAGTCAAAGCGTTTTAAAGTTATCACCACTTAAAGTGACACTGGTCAGATTTGCAAAAAATGGCCTGATCCTTAAGGTGAAATAAGGCTGTGTCCCAAAGGGGTTAAGAGAGTTAAGCAAGTCTGCTGGGCATACTTGCTAAGGGAAGCACACTTAGGGCTCATGCACACAAACGTTTGTTGGCCATTCTGTGCATTGGGGGCCACAATTTACGGTCCCCAATGTACTGGCACCATCCATGCGGTTGCCGCAGACGGATCCAGACCCATTCAACTTGAAGGGGTCCATGAGCCGTCTGCACCGCAAAAAAATAGAATATGTGCCTCCATTCCACCCTGCTCCTTCTGGATTGCGGACCCTTTCAAGTGAATGGGTCTCCAGCCGTGACATGGTGAGCACACAGTGGGTTCCCATAAATTGCAGATGAGCAATGGCCATCTGCACGAGCCCTTAGGCTGAGTTCACACTTCAGTTATTTCCATCAATTATTGTGAGCCAAAACCAGATACATGTCAAAAACACAGAACACGAGGAATCTTTCCATTATACCTTATCTCTGAGTAGGCTTCACTACTGGTTTGGGCTCACAATAACTGATGGAAATAACTGACCAAATAACGGAAGTGTGAACTGGGCCTTACCTGTTTCCTGACACTGACTCTCAGTTCCAGTGCTCTCCGACCTCTACTCAGGTCCCTGGATTTCATCATCCATTTTGACGCTGCCTACAACCAATCGTCGTCCACGGCGATGACTTCTCCCCTTGCGTCAAGTGAATAAATGTGACGGTTGATATAGTACTTCAGAATTTGGGGCCCCACTTTTAATTTCGCCCAGGTCCACATTTTGTCTAAAACCGGCCCTGCCGACCAAATGCCTCTCCAACACGCATGCGGTACCACAGTGTACGGATGGAGTAGAGTTAACACTCCTGTTTTCTGAGATTTCTGAGTTGTGTTATCTAATCTAAGCAAACACCTTCAATTGCTTTTCAATGGCTTTTGTCTCAAGATAACGCGATGAGTTAAGAAATTTTTGTTAAGAGCTGGAGTGCTAACCCTGCTACATCTGTATGTTGCTTTGCTCCTCAGCTCTCATCAGTGTTCCTGGAAGCAATCCTCATTCCTCTGGACAGGATCAGGGTCTTGGACACGATCAGCTTCACTTAGCTGCAGCTCTGGTCACTGAGGGATGCTTCCACACCATGTTGACGGATCGTCTGTTCACTCAGTTCCTCGGTCTCAGCTTCCTCTAAGATGGCTTCTCCCTTTCTTCTCCAGCCTTTTGGTAACTCCATCTCTCATGAATAGTCTTCCCCTGACAGGCTTAGTATCTTGTGTTGAGTGAATCGAAGTTACCGAAGTAGAATTTTATCCGATTTTCAGGAAAAACTTTATTCGCCACTAATCTGAATTTTCTTGTGCTTCGTGGTTAAGTCAGATTTTTTCTAAAATGGCTGCGCACATGCTACAAAGTGAAAGTAAGAAGCCTGGGAATGAGAGATCAACCATAATGCCATGCAGCCAGCCAATCAGCAGATAGCCAGATAGCCAGCCCCTGTGATGTCACAACCCTATAAAAAACCTCATCCTGCCCAGCCATTTTTTAGTGAACTGGGTATAGGGACAGATGTGCCAAGTGCTATGGAAAGTGTCTTACAGACTTTTCAATAATATAATCTGGGATAGGGACAGTGAAAGGACATAGGGAGATTATAGGGAGTGTAGGGAAAGTTTTTAAACACTGTCAGAAGGGCATAGGGAGACTATAGCACAGTGCAGGTTGTGTAAGCTGAAGGGATCCTTAGTAGACAGTTGAGTTTGCATAAATACCCTGTGTAGGACACAGAGCTATCTAAATATATGGAGCATTAAAAGATAAGCAGTTTTATAGCATCTTTATTCTCAAATGTGGTTGAATAAGCTGTGTAATCTAACCATTATTTGGGTGCCCACCTTGTTCAATAGATAAGCAATTCTATTATTTTTTTATTATCAAATTGGGGTATAAGCTGTGTAATCTAAACATTAGTGTGGTGTCCACATGATTCCATAGAAAAACAATTCCATTAGGCCTTGAATCTCATATTGGGGTGAATTAACAGTGTAATATAACCGTTAGAGTGCTATCCACCTGATTTCATAGATAAGCAATTACATTAGGCCTTGATTCTTATTTAGGGGTGAATAACCTGTGTAATAAAACTGTTGGGGCCAGTCCTTGATCATGTCAGTGTCTGGTACAGTTCATGGCAGAACCGACATGTGGAGCTGTACTGTAATTATGGTCAAGGACAATATATGTCCTTTACGGCCTACTGGATAGATGTGGTTCTGGCCCAGGCACATCAGCAACTTGGCCAGGTGATGGTAGTGCCGCCTCCTTGTTCTCATGCAGTGATTGTGGTGCCAGCATCCTCCTCTGCCTCCTCATCCTCCACCTTGTCATCAGCCTCCACTGTAGGCATCAGCATGCCACCTATGCATGGCAGTGTCACACTGTTCTGCACCTGGCAAGCCTGGGCAAACTGAGTCACACCAGGGAGGAACTGCTACGCATCTTCAGCCAAGAGGCTGTCTCCTAACCAAATGAAGATAATAACCATGGTCACTGATAATGGGAAGAACATTGTGTCTGTGCTGTGTCCACCCAACTGCTAGACGTCTTTAACCACTTAAGGACCACAGGTTTATACCCCCCTAGTGACCAGGCCCTTTTTTCCAAATCGGCACTCCACAACTTTAGCGGTTTATTGCTCGGTCATGCAACTTACCACCCAAATTAATTTTACCTCCTTTTCTTCTCACTAATAGAGCTTTCATTTGGTGGTATTTCATTGCTGCTGACATTTTTACTTTTTTTGTTATTAATCGAAATTTAACAAAATTTTTGCAAAAAAATGACATTTTTCACTTTCAGTTGTAAAATTTTTTTAAAAAAACGACATTCTATATATAAATTTTTCTCTAAATTTATTGTTCTACATGTCTTTGATAAAAAAAAATGTTTGGGGGGAAAAAAAATGGTTTGGGTAAAAGTTATAGCGTTTACAAACTATGGTACAAAAATGTAAATTTCCGCTTTTTGAAGCAGCTTTGACTTTCTGAGCACCTGTCATGTTTCCTGAGGTTCTACAATGCCCAGACAGTAGAAAAACCCCACAAATGACCCCATTTCGGAAAGTAGACACCCTAAGGTATTCGCTGATGGGCATAGTGAGTTCATAGAACTTTTTGATTTTTGTCACAAGTTAGCGGAAAATGATGAATTTTTTTTATTTTTTTTTTCTTACAAAGTCTCATATTTCACTAACTTGTGACAAAAAATAAAAACTTCCATGAACTCACTATACCCATCATGAAATACCTTGGGGTGTCTTCTTTCCAAAATGGGGTCACTTGTGGGGTAGTTATAGCCCTGTCATTTTAGGGGCCCTAATGCGTGCAAAGTAGTTTGAAATCAAAATGTGTAAAAAATGGCCTGTGAAATCCGAAAGGTGCTCTTTGGAATGTGAGCCCCTTTGCCCACCTAGGCTGCAAAAAAGTGTCACACATGTGGTATCGCCGTACTCAGGAGAAGTTGGGGAATGTGTTTTGGGGTGTCATTTTACATATACCCATGCTGGGTGAGATAAATATCTTGGTCAAATGCCAACTTTGTATAAAAAAAATGGGAAAAGTTGTCTTTTGCCGAGATATTTCTCTCACCCAGCATGGGTATATGTAAAAAGACACCCCAAAACACATTGCCCAACTACGCCTCTGGGCTGAAAGAAAAATTGAACGGCACAGATTTCTTCATTCGCATCGATTAATGTGGATGAAAAAATCTCTGCCAAAAAAAAAAGGAGGGGAAAGGCGTCTGCAAGGACATAGGAGCTCCGCCCAACATCCATACCCACTTAGCTTGTATGCCCTGGCAAACCAGATTTCTCCATTCACATCAATCGATGTGGATGAATAAATCATTGCCGGGATTTTATTTTATTTTTTTATATATACAAAGTGTTTGCCAAAGTATATGAACACCGCCGCCTCCTCAGCTCATACACTGCGTGCAGAATTATTAGGCAAATGAGTATTTTGACCACATCATCCTCTTTATGCATGTTGTCTTACTCCAAGCTGTATAGGCTCGAAAGCCTACTACCAATTAAGCATATTAGGTGATGTGCATCTCTGTAATGAGAAGGGGTGTGGTCTAATGACATCAACACCCTATATCAGGTGTGCATAATTATTAGGCAACTTCCTTTCCTTTGGCAAAATGGGTCAAAAGAAGGACTTGACAGGCTCAGAAAAGTCAAAAATAGTGAGATATCTTGCAGAGGGATGCAGCACTCTTAAAATTGCAAAGCTTCTGAAGCGTGATCATCGAACAATCAAGCGTTTCATTCAAAATAGTCAACAGGGTCGCAAGAAGCGTGTGGAAAAACCAAGGCGCAAAATAACTGCCCATGAACTGAGAAAAGTCAAGGGTGCAGCTGCCAAGATGCCACTTGCCACCAGTTTGGCCATATTTCAGAGCTGCAACATCACTGGAGTGCCCAAAAGCACAAGGTGTGCAATACTCAGAGACATGGCCAAGGTAAGAAAGGCTGAAAGACGACCACCACTGAACAAGACACACAAGCTGAAACGTCAAGACTGATTTTTCTAAGGTTTTATGGACTGATGAAATGAGAGTGAGTCTTGATGGGCCAGATGGATGGGCCCGTGGCTGGATTGGTAAAGGGCAGAGAGCTCCAGTCCGACTCAGACGCCAGCAAGGTGGAGGTGGAGTACTGGTTTGGGCTGGTATCATCAAAGATGAGCTTGTGGGGCCTTTTCGGGTTGAGGATGGAGTCAAGCTCAACTCCCAGTCCTACTGCCAGTTTCTGGAAGACACCTTCTTCAAGCAGTGGTACAGGAAGAAGTCTGCATCCTTCAAGAAAAACATGATTTTCATGCAGGACAATGCTCCATCACACGCGTCCAAGTACTCCACAGCGTGGCTGGCAAGAAAGGGTATAAAAGAAGAAAATCTAATGACATGGCCTCCTTGTTCACCTGATCTGAACCCCATTGAGAACCTGTGGTCCATCATCAAATGTGAGATTTACAAGGAGGGAAAACAGTACACCTCTCTGAACAGTGTCTGGGAGGCTGTGGTTGCTGCTGCACGCAATGTTGATGGTGAACAGATCAAAGCACTGACAGAATCCATGGATGGCAGGCTTTTGAGTGTCCTTGCAAAGAAAGGTGGCTATATTGGTCACTGATTTGTTTTTGTTTTGTTTTTGAATGTCAGAAATGTATATTTGTGAATGTTGAGATGTTATATTGGTTTCACTGGTAAAAATAAATAATTGAAATGGGTATATATTTGTTTTTTGTTAAGTTGCCTAATAATTATGCACAGTAATAGTCACCTGCACACACAGATATCCCCCTAAAATAGCTAAAACTAAAAACAAACTAAAAACTACTTCCAAAAATATTCAGCTTTGATATTAATGTGTTTTTTGGGTTCATTGAGAACATGGTTGTTGTTCAATAATAAAATTAATCCTCAAAAATACAACTTGCCTAATAATTCTGCACTCCCTGTATGCCTCGGCAAACGTATCTTTCACTGCAGAGAAGAAATCTCATCTTGCAGCGCTGCATACACCGACTTTTGTGTAATCTGACAGCAGCGCAATGCTTCTGTCAGAATGCACATCAGTGCTGCAGCTGCTTGATCGCTTGGTCCACCTAGAAGGTAAAAAATAAATTAAAAAAAATATAAAAAAATAAAAAAACAGGCCGCAACGCAATAAATTTATTAACATTAACTTTTATAAACATTTGAAACAGAACAATAACTTTTTTGCTTACCGGTGATTTTTTTTTTTTTTTACCTTTATAGGAGAAACCTCTCCTTCCCCATGGGACAATGTGCAAAGCGCAAATCGCCCAGAGATGTGGCGAAGTACATTATGCACTTTGTCCCAGGTGAAAGGAGAGGTTTGTGGCAGCTCTGTGTGAAAGGGCCCTTAGACCCCTGTGTGCCTGTCCTGTGTCACGTGATCCATACACTAATAGTGTACCTGTGTGTGGTACTTGCGCAAACACTCCCCTATGCATAGGGCAGGCTGGTCAGGACAGTCAGGACATAAAAAGGTGGTGTCACGCCTTATTCCAGCCCTGCTACAGACACGACATCTTTTTCTTGGGGAACGTTGAGTTGGGGTACCAGGATAGACAGACGGGAAGTGTCTGCCATGTAGCCGGCTCACTACATCAGGGCCTTGGGGCACGGACCCTCCTGGATACAGGATTTCCAAAATGATCTCTTCCTGGAATTTTAGCTAGGATCCTGTTCTCCCAGCCTTACTGTAGAGAACAAAATTATTATACATAGCCAATTGAATTAAATAAACAGACACCTTCTTATACCAGCGTCTGGTGCGTCGGGAAACTAAATAGCGAGCCAACATCTGGTCATTGAAGTCCACCCCTCCCATGTGAAGGTTATAGTCGTGGACAGAGAGGGGTTTCACAATGACTCCAGTTGCCCTTTCAATTTGTACAGTTGTGTCTGCATGAATGGTGGACAGAAGGTAAACGTCCCTCTTGTCCCTCCACTTCACCGCGAGCAGTTCTTGGTCACACAAGGCAGCCCTCTCCCCCCGTGCAAGTCGGGTACTAACGAGCCGTTGGGGGAAGCCCCGGCGACTAGGTCGCGCGGTGCCACAGCATTGAATTCCGACTAGATGTAAGTGCCGAAAGAGGGCCACGCTTGAGTAAAAATTGTCCACGTATAAGTGGTACCCCTTGTGGAGTAAGGGTGACACCAAGTCTTAGACAATCTTGCCACTGCTCCCCAGGTAGTCAGGACATCCGACTGGCTCCAGTTTTGAGTCTTTTTCCTCATAGACCCTAAAACGATATGTATAGCCTGTGGCCCTTTCACAGAGCTTATACAGTTTGACCCCATACCGGGTGCGCTTGCTGGGGATGTACTGTTTTATGCCAAGGCGCCTGGTAAAATGTACTAGGGACTCGTCTATGCAGATGTTTTGATTAGGGGTATACGCATCTGCAAATCTGGATGACAAATGGTCTATGAGGGGCCGAATTTTGTGGAGCCGGTCATAAGCAGGGTGGCCTCTTGGATGACAGGTGCTATTGGTCAGCGAAATGCATAAAGCACATGATGACCTCAAAACGTGCCCTAGACATTGCAGCAGAGAACATGGGCATGTAATGTATTGGGTCTTTAGACCAATATGACCGCAATACATTTTTTTTTGTTAGACCCATGCTGAGAATAAGGCCCAAAAATTTTTTTAACTCAGAAACTGTGACTGGTTTCCACCCGGAAGGCTGGGCATAGTAGCTTTCCGGATTGGCGGTAATAAACTGTGTGGCGTAGCGGTTGGTTTCTGCCACAACTAGGTCATAGAGATCCGCGGTGAAGAACAGCTCAAAAAACTGAAGGGCTGATCCTAAATGAGCCGTCTCCACGCAAACTCCAGACTGGGTGATGAAAGGGGGAAATACGGGTGCGGCGGAATCAGGGGATTGCCAATTAGGATTTGCCAGCACCTCTGGGAGACTAGGGGTTCTACGGGCCTGTGAACGCGGTGGCTGCAATGGGGGAGTTATTGCACGTGCCACCTCCCCGCTGGAACTGCCCTTCTGGTGCTCGCCACTTCACCAGGGAATACGGCAGTGCTGGTAGAAGGTCCAGGGTGTGCTGCTCTGCTGGTGTATGCCGCACCATAAACAAAATCGGCGCTAGCACCACTCTGCTGCAAATGAGGATCATCATGCGGGGTATGCAGAACTCTGACATGGGATCGGGTATGCCTGACCGTAGCAGAGACCTCTACCTCGTCATCTTCGCTAGCGTTTAGAGTGCCACTGCTGTCTACAGGTTCATATTCTGAACCACTGGATTCAGCGGATGAGGCGTCCCCATCGCTTTCATCCATCACGGCCATAATCCTGTAGGCCTCTTCAGCGGAATACCCCTTGTTTGACATTTTGGGTTCACTAAATTTAGGGGGTATTCCTCTGAGACTACCCGGGAAAAAGAGCGATCCTACCTAGTAAAAAGGAGTGCTTGCGAAGTAAAGCTGCGATCGCTAATAAAGATCCAAAAAGCTCAAAAGTGATCTCTATAGCGGCGCAGCGATTTTACAGTGTTTTTGCAGTGATCAGAAAAAAAAAATTCTGTCACTGCGGTGGGGCGGACTGAACGCAAGTGTGCGCACAAGATCAGGCCTGATCGGGCGAACACTGCGTTTTTTGTAGAACCTAAGGTGACCCTAATGTACTAGTGCTGATTAGAGACAGCGATGACGCTAATCAGCGACTAATCAGTGACTGCGGTGCGGTGGGCGCTAACTACCTAACAAGTGGCTAACTAACTGGCAGGGATGAGGGACCCTTACAGGGGGGGTGATCAATGACAGGGGGGTGGACAAGGGGGTGATCAGGGTGATCAGGGAGTCTAATATGGGTGATCAGGTGCTAAATAAGGGGTTAATAAGTGACAGGGTAATGTGTAATGTGTACTGTGGTGATTTGGTGCTACTTACAGAGCTGCCTGTGTCCTCTGGTGGTCGATCCAAGCAAAAGGGACCACCAGAGGACCAGGTAGCAGTTATATCAGACGCTATTTTCAAAATAGCGTCTGACATGCCTCTTTCATTGGTCGATTCAAAAATCCACAGCCTGCCAGCCAATGATCGCAGCCGGCAGGCTGTAGATGAACTTGTGCACTACGCGATCCTGTGTGCGCGCGTTCACAGGAAATCTCGGCTCACGCGAGATGACGCCAATCGGCGTTAGTGTGACCTGGGAGCGCCTTTCGGCGTTATTGTGACGGGAGGTGGTTAAAATGGCCAAGAAACTGTGCATGCACTTCAGCCACTCTTACCCTGCAAAACACGCCCTCCTTGAGCTGCAAAAGCAGAATAGCGTTCCCCAACATCGCCTCATATGCAACGTTTCCACACGTTCACCCTCCACATGAGCAGAGGAAGGCCATAAACAATTTCTTGATGATGTAGGTGGACAGGAGCACTCCCCTGTGTAACCTTAATGTTAGCCAGGGGCAGCTCATGCCCAACAACTGCCGTTTGCTCAGGCCATTTGAGAAGGCCGCTATATTTGTCAGTCAGGACGACGGGATGAATGATGTCATTCCACTCCTTCATGTCCTTGAACAGAGGCTGATAAATCTGGCTGGCCAGGGGACAGAAGACCACCTGAGCCCTGTGGGTACTGAACTGGTAGAGGAAGACGAGGAGGACATTAACGCCCAGGAATTTATGCAGAAATAGGCAGAAGGGGAAAAGGAGGAGCATGATAAAATGGAGGATGATGAGGAAGACCTGGCAGATGACCCTGACAGACCCTGACAGACCCTGGCAGTATGCAGTGGAGATGGAGGCATGGAGTCTCTCTGATTCTCATGACCAAAATAGCCAGATGCATGCTGAGTTGCTTGTGTAGTGACAGTCGCACTATAACCATTCGGCAGAGGGATGACTACTGGCTCTCCATAATGATAGAGCCTCGCTACCAGGCCAAAATGGGGGCCTTTTTTTATACCTGTTGAGAAGGATGACAAACTAAACTACCATCGAGACATCATATGTAGTCGGTTGGTTGCTGATTATGTGCACCATTTACCCATCCACACAAAGGTCTTACTGGGGGGAACTCCTGCACTCACGCTTTACTGCCATGACTGCTGGAAGGTTGGGCAGGAGCAGTACCAGCTTCATTAGCAGCAATGTAAGTCTGTAGTCTCTAGTGAGCACTTAGAAAACACTCAACAGCAGTAGCAGGACATGGAGCAAAACCTGAACCAGCAGGTGGCGGCATACTTGAGTTGCACCATGCCACCCCAGGTTCAAGATCCCCTGGACTACTTGGCAAGCAAACTTGATTTGTGGCCGTAAATGGCCGAGTTTGCCCTGGGCAAGCTTTCCTGCCCAGCCAGTAGTGTGGCATCAGATTGGGTGCTTAGTGTGGCGGGGGGCATAGTTACACTGAAGAGAACTTTTAGCAGGAAATTATGAGAGATTAATCTTTCAAAATATGAATCAGACATGGATCAATTAGGATTTCCACACACCAGTGCCTGATGCATCAGACTAGATCATTCTGGCAGTAATGTTCTGACTGAAGTGTGCTGCCGTACCAGAACATTGTGAAACATGGCTCGTTACTTCTGGCCACTTGCATCCCCCCACTTTTCTGATGCTGCCACCAGCCTGATTCCACACACCTGCTGCCTCTGCTGCCATCTTCTCCTACTGCCAACAACCATCAACCAGTCTCTATCAGATGGTCAAGACATACAAATATTTACATCATTTGTTATCTGTGTTTTGGACCAACTCCTGTTTTTTGGCCTTACCAATACTGATCAATTACTGACCAAATACTGACCATGTGAATGCTGAAAAAACAGTATCCGTTTTTTGGGGGTAGTTCTTCTGATGGATCAGAAGAAGGGAATAATAAACTGTGAGGTCAACACAAAGCTACTACTGACACCCTCTACACTCTGTCATAGGCCCGTGTAACAGAACAGGTTCTCCAGCAATTTATGTGGCATCAGCAGATGGTGTAAAAGGAGAGCACTCTTTAACTCTATAGTAGAATCTTGGGCCACTACACAGTTAAGTACATTATACTTGACGCTATAATTGACCTGTAAGGATGAGTTTATACTTCCGTTATTTAGTCAGTTTTTGACCCATAACTGATAATAATTGAAGTGTTGACTGAGTCTAAAAGTGATGCCTGACACCTGCCTGTCATACTGACGCACAGTAACAGCTTCACTACCACAACGGACTAGCTATTCATGTTTCTGCACTGCACAGTAATGAACATCGAGATGCACTTCTCCCTGCAGGCCAAGAAGTATCTAATTTATAACGCGCTTTCTGATGAATTCATTCGGATCGAATCAAATTATTTGCAAAAATTTGGTGAAGCGCCTGAATCAAATTTTTGAAAACTTCACTCATCTATACTGGCATCATTGCTTATTTTGGGTGTTATTGGGGTTAAGCAAAAACCCTCTTCCTTTCCCTCCTTTAGGGTCCATTCTCACGTCCACATGAATGGGTCCGCATCCATGCCGCAACTTTGCAGAACGCGTGCGGACCCATTAATTACAATGGGGCCGCAAAAGATGCGGACAGAACACCATGTACTGTCCACATCTGCACTTACATTCCACAGCCCCACAAAAAAGATAGAGCGTGTCCTATCCTTGTCCGCAGCCACGGACAAGAATAGCCATTTCTATCATAGTGTCAGCCATACGCCGATATCCGTGTTTTGCGGATCCTCAACTTGCAGACGTGTGAATGGACCCTTATGGTATGACCATCTTTCTGTTTTCCCTTTGTCCTTAGAAACTTGATTTTTCTGATGAAATCTGGGTCAACAAAAAAGCTGGGTTCTTCTGGGTCTATCTTCCGGAACCCTTGTTTCTTGTCCAATGCCTTCTCCGATATTTTGTCCAAGACAGGACTGAATACATACGTTCCTGAGAAGAGGATTGCACACGGTTTATTTTTAGATGGAATATCACCTAACCATTTTTTTAGCCAGAGAACTCTGTTGGCTGTATAAGATGGTGCTCAATTTCTTCCAGAATTGTGATGAATTCTGCTGAAGCATCTGCCTTAAAAGCTGTGGCCATGTTTAACAATGGAAGGGATTCCAGAATATCTTCCCTAGGTGTCCCAATTTTTAGATGGTTTTCTAATTGAGTCATCAATAGTAACATTGATCTTTCTACTGATGTGGCTGCTATGTTTGCACTGATTAGGGCTGACAAGGTTTCCCAGTTTTTGTCAGAAGCCTGTATAATTTTCTATCCATCGGGTCATTTAGCTGGGAAGAATCCTCAAAAGGTATAGATGTTTTTTAGTGTCGGGGCAATGACCCCAATACCGGATGAACGGTGGGCTCCGAATTAGAAGATGTATGAGTACTCAGAGAAGAACTAACACAGATGCAATGCTGTGAATCAAGTTGTTCTAGTTTATTCAGGAAAAAGCAGACACTATATAGGATTTTTCTGGATAATTTCCAACAGTAAAAAAAACGTAGCTTAAGATTTACACATTGAGCCACAAAACCTTGAGATAAGATGGGCGCCTCTTGGCTGTACGCCCAGAACATCTTATCTCTCCAGGTGTAGGTGATAGTCATGTACGCATACTGCCGATAATTACAAAATGCCTTACTGGAACAAGGTCAGTGGGGGGGGGGGGGGGGGGGCTAGAAGTGACCTGAGTTTATCATAGATTCTCCACACAAAGGTTTTAAGGATTATAACATAAAATGGCTGCACAAGTTACAAGATGGAGTCTCAACCCTCACAATTCCCCCATTTTGAGATATTCACTCATCGCAGGTGACAGATACACATACTTCAGCCGGACATTCCCCTTGCTGCTAGTTCCCCAGATTCTGCATATCTGTACCTGCATGAGGGATAATCTCAACACGTTTCATAATCTCTCCTGTTTCTATCTCTGTTACACATTTTGTTTAAACCTATCATTATGTTCCCATGATGCATTATGAAGTGTCCTCTATACCCCTGTTATCATGGGGATATCACTTTGATCATATCCTTTAGCTAGGGCAAAGGAGACCAACACTGGAAAGTCAAAGTTTCCCAAATGAAACCTCAGCACTTTCTTTCTGGCCCACTTTCGCCCATCAAAGTCCCATACTCAAACAGTCTTATTTTTCAGGGCAGTAATATTGGCTTGCCACCAGGGGGCCTCAACCCACCCTGCCATAGGAAGGGGGACTGCTGTAGAATTGAGGTCAAGGCTATCGCCTCCTGGCCTCCTGACTAGAGTTGAGTGAACACCTGGATGTTCGGGTTCGAGAAGTTCGGCCGAACTTCCCGGAAATGTTCGAGTTCGGGATCCGAACCCGACCCGAACTTCGTCCCGAACCCCATTGAAGTCAATGGGGACCCGAACTTTTCGGCACTAAAAAGGCTGTAAAACAGCCCAGGAAAGGGCTAGAGGGCTGCAAAAGGCAGCAAAATGTAGTTAAATCCCCTGCAAACAAATGTGGATAAGGAAATGAATAAAAATAAAAATAAAATAAATAAAAATTAACCAATATCAATTGGAGAGAGGTCCCATAGCAGAGAATCTGCCTTCATGTCAGCAGAGAACCAGTCTTCATGTCATAGCAGAGAATCATGCTTCACGTCACCCACCACTGTAACAGTCCATTGTCAGATATTTAGGCCCCGGCACCCAGGCAGAGGAGAGAGGTCACATAACATAGAATCTGGCTCCATGTCAGCAGAGAATCAGTCTTCATGTCATAGCAGAGAATCATGCTTCATGTCACCCAACATTGGAACAGTCCATTGTCATATAATTTAGGCCCCGGCACCCAGACAGAGGAGAGAGGTCCCATAACAGAGATTCAGGCTTCATGTCAGCGACTCAGCAGAGAATCAGTCTTCATGTCATAGCAGAGAATCAGGCTTCATGTCACCCACCACTGGAACAGGCCACTGTCAGATATTTTTAGGCCCCGGCACCCAGACAGAGGAGAGGTTCATTCAACTTTGGGTTGCCCCGCAATATAATGGTAAAATGAAAATAAAAATAGGATTTAAAGAGGAAGTGCCCTGGAGTACAATAATATATGGTTAAGGGGAGGTAGTTATAAATGTCTAATCTGCACAAGGGATGGACAGGTCCTGTGGGATCCATGCCTGGTTCATTTTTATGAAAGTCAGCTTGTCCACATTGGCTGTAGACAGGCGGCTGCATTTGTCTGTAATGACGCCCCCTGCCGTGCTGAATACACGTTCAGACAAAACGCTGGCCGCCGGGCAGGCCAGCACCTCCAAGGCATAAAAGGCTAGCTCTGGCCACGTGGACAATTTGGAGACCCAGAAGTTGAATGGGGCCGAACCATCAGTCAGTACGTGGAGGGGTGTGCACACGTACCGTTCCACCATGTTAGTGAAATGTTGCCTCCTGCTAACACGTTCCGTATCAGGTGGTGGTGCAGTTAGCTGTGGCGTGGTGACAAAACTTTTCCACATCTCTGCCATGCTAACCCTGCCCTCAGAGGAGCTGGCCGTGACACAGCTGCGTTGGCGATTTCTTGCTCTTCCTCTGCCTTCGCCTTGGGCCTCCACTTGTTCCCCTATGACATTTGGGAATGCTCTCAGTAGCGCGTCTACCAACGTGCGCTTGTACTCGCGCATCTTCCTATCACGATCCAGTGCAGGAAGTAAGGTGGGCACATTGTCTTTGTACCGTGGATCCAGCAAGGTGGCAACCCAGTAGTCCGCACACGTTAAAATGTGGGCAACTCTGCTGTTGTTGCGCAGGCACTGCAGCATGTAGTCGCTCATGTGTGCCAGGCTGCCCAGAGGTAAGGACAAGCTGTCCTCTGTAGGAGGCGTATCGTCATTGTCCTGCGTTTCCCCCCAGCCACGCACCAGTGATGGGCCCGAGCTGCATTGGGTGCCACCCCGCTGTGAACATGCTTCATCCTCATCCTCCTCCACCTCCTCCTCATCCTCGTCCTCCTCGTCCTCCAGTAGTGGGCCCTGTCTGGCCACATTTGTACCTGGCCTCTGCTGTTGCAAAAAACCTCCCTCTGAGTCACTTCGAAGAGACTGGCCTGAAAGTGCTAAAAATGACCCCTCTTCCTCCTCCTCCTCCTCCTGGGCCACCTCCTCTTCCATCATCGCCCTAAGTTTTTTCTCAAGGAGACATAGAAGTGGTATTGTAACGCTGATAACGGAATCATCGCCACTGGCCATGTTGGTGGAGTACTCGAAACAGCGCAACAGGGCACACAGGTCTCGCATGGAGGCCCAGTCATTGGTGGTGAAGTGGGGCTGTTCCGCAGTGCGACTGACCCGTGCGTGCTGCAGCTGAAACTCCACTATGGCCTGCTGCTACTCGCACAGTCTGTCCAGGATGTACAAGGTGGAGTTCCACCTGGTGGGCACGTCACATATGAGGCGGTGAGCGGGAAGGCCGAAGTTACGCTGTAGCGCAGACAGGCGAGCAGCGGCAGAATGTGAACGCCGGAAGCGCGAACAGACGGCACGCACTTTATGCAGCAGCTCTGACATGTCGGGGTAGTTGTGAATAAACTTCTGCACCACCAAATTCAGCACATGCGCCAGGCAAGGGATGTGCGTCAAACCGGCTAGTCCCAGAGCTGCAACGAGATTTCGCCCATTATCGCACACCACCAGGCCGGGCTTGAGGCTCACCGGCAGCAACCACTCGTCGGTCTGTTGTTCTGTACCCCGCCACAACTCCTGTGCGGTGTGGGGCCTGTCCCACAAACATATGAGTTTCAGAATGGTATGCTGACGTTTACCCCGGGCTGTGCTGAAGTTGGTGGTGAAGGTGTGTGGCTGACTGGATGAGCAGGTGGAAGAAGAGGAGGAGGAAGCTGAGTAGGAGGAGGAGGAGACAGGAGGCAAAGAATGTTGCCCTGCGATCCTTGGCGGCGGAAGGACGTGCGCCAAACAGCTTTCCGCCTGGGGCCCAGTCGCCACTACATTTACCCAGTGTGCAGTTAGGGAGATATAGCGTCCCTGGCCGTACTTACTGGTCCACGTATCTGTGGTTAGGTGGACCTTGCCACAGATGGCGTTGCGCAGTGCACACTTGATTTTGTCGGATACTTGGTTGTGCAGGGAAGGCACGGCTCTCTTGGAGAAGTAGTGCCGGCTGGGAACAACATACAGCAAGCGACATGAGCTGTTTGAAGCTGTCTGTGTCCACCAGCCTAAATGACAGCATTTCATAGGCCAGTAGTTTAGAAATGCTGGAATTCAGGGCCAGGGATCGAGGGTGGCTAGGTGGGAATTTACGCTTTCTTTCAAATGTTTGTGAGATGGAGAGCTGAACGCTGCCGTGTGACATGGTTGAGATGCTTGGTGACGCAGGTGGTGGTGCTGGTGGTACATCCCATGTTTGCTGGGGGGCAGGTGCCAACGTTCCTCCAGAGGCGGAGGAAGAGGCCGAGGAGGCGGCAACAGCAGAAGAGGCCGAGGCGGCAGCAGCAGAAGAGGTAGCAGGGGGAGCCTGAGTGACTTCCTTGTTTTTAAGGTGTTTACTCCACTGCAGTTCATGCTTTGCATGCAGGTGCCTGGTCATGCAGGTTGTGCTAAGGTTCAGAATGTTAATGCCTCGCTTCAGGCTCTGATGGCACAGCGTGCAAACCACTCGGGTCTTGTCGTCAGCACATTGTTTGAAGAAGTGCCATGCCAGGGAACTCCTTGAAGCTGCCTTTGGGGTGCTCGGTCCCAGATGGCGGCGGTCAGTAGCAGGTGGAGTCTCTTGGCGGCGGGTGTTCTGCTTTTGCCCACTGCTCCCTCTTTTGCTACGCTGTTGGCTCGGTCTCACCACTGCCTCTTTCTCCGAACTGTGAAAGTCAGTGGCACGACCTTCATTCCATGTGGGGTCTAGAACCTCATCGTCCCCTGCATCGTCTTCATCCCTGACCTCCTGTTCAGTCTGCACACTGCAGAAAGACGCAGCAGTTGGCACCTGTGTTTCGTCATCATCAGAGACGTGCTGAGGTGGTAATCCCATGTCCTCATCATCAGGAAACATAAGTGGTTGTGCGTTAGTGCATTCTATGTCTTCCACCGCTGGGGAAGGGCTAGGTGGATACCCTTGGGAAACCCTGCCAGCAGAGTCTTCAAACAGCATAAGAGACTGCTGCATAACTTGAGGCTCAGACAGTTTCCCTGGTATGCATGGGGGTGATGTGACAGACTGATGGGCTTGGTTTTCATGCGCCATCTGTGCGCTTTCTGCAGAAGACTGGGTGGGAGATAATGTGAACGTGCTGGATCCACTGTCGGCCACCCAATTGACTAATGCCTGTACCTGCTCAGGCCTTACCATCCTTAGAACGGCATTGGGCCCCACGAAATATTGCTGTAAATTCTGCTGGCTACTGGGACCTGAGGTAGTTGGTTCACTAGGACGTGTGGCTGTGGCAGAACGGCCACGTCCTCTCCCAGCACCAGAGGGTCCACTAACACCACCACGACCATGTCCGCGTCCCTTACTAGATGTTTTCCTCATTGTTACCGTTCACCACAATAAGAAAAAAATTATTTGGCCCAATGTGTTGAATTCAAATTCAGGCCTTTTTTTACAGGCACCTAACACTATCTGGCTATCTATTTAGGTACCGTATTACACTAATACAGGCACAACAGTAACGACAGATTTAGCTGAATATAAATTGTAGGCCTAGTATTTAGGCGCTGGGTGACAGGTATACGTTTACGGACAGAATTATTTAAACTTGGAAATGCACGTTAGCGTGTGAAGTTATTGAGGATGACACTATCCGCACCTTCAATCTAATATACCCTTTTATGGATCAATTTAAACTTGGCCTGATACAGCAGAAAAAATATATTAAGGGGATTGCTAAGTTGGGAATTGAATCCAACCCAGAACAAAAACTGTGCTTTGGCGGACACTAAATAAATTGACCAGCATCAGCAATAAACACAAATTGAGCTGAATATAAACTTTAGGCCTATTATTTAGGCGCTGGGTGACAGGTAAACTTTTACAGACAGAATTAGACTTGGATATGCACAGTAGCGTGTGTGTGAAGTTATTGAGAATGACCCTATCAGCACCTTGAATCTAATATACCCTTTTAGGGATAGATTTAAATAACCACACTATCGATGGTTAAATGGACTTGGTGGCAGCTTGCCCCTGATGTAGGATATAGCCAAAAAATAACCACACTATTGATGGTTAAATGGACTTGGTGGCAGCTTGCCCCTGATGTAGGATATAGCCAAAAAATAACCACACTATTGATGGTTAAATGGACTTGGTGGCAGCTTGCCCTTGATGTAGGATATAGCCAAAAAATAACCACACTATTGATGGTTAAATGGACTTGGTGACAGCTTGCCCCCGATGTAGGATATAGCAAAAAATAACCACACTATTGATGGTTAAATGGACTTGGTGGCAGCTTGTGCTGGCGCACCACAAGCCACAAAATGGCCGCCGATCACCCCAGAAAAAAGTGACATAAAAACGCTCTGGGCAGCCTAAAAACAGTGAGCAATTGAATAGCAGCAGTTCAATGATCCACAGCTGTAGATCAATCACTGTCTTAAGTGTTTTGGAGGAGTTAATCACTGCCTAATCTCGCCCTAATGTCGCAGCTGCAACCTCTCCCTACACTTGTAACAGCAGAGTGACGTGCAGCGTTACGTGACCCAAGCTTATATAGAGGCTGGGTCACATGCTGCACTGGCCAATCACAGACATGCCAATAGTAGGCATGGCTGTGATGGCCTCTGGGGGCAGTAGTATGACGCTTGTTGATTGGCTGCTTTGCAGCCTTTCAAAAAGCGCCAAGAAAGCGCCGAACACCGAACCCGAACCCAGACTTTTACCAAAATGTTCGAGGTCGGGTCCGTGTCACGGACACCCCAAAATTCGGTACGAACCCGAACTATACAGTTCGGGTTCGCTCATCCCTAGTGAAGTGGCTTTTAAATTCTCTAGGGATAAATAGTTTCATTTTCACTTCTTCCCATTCTTCTAAAATGCAGTACTGTACTTCTTCTATATCCATCGCTTCCCTGATGGCTGTAAGTAAGTAGTTCATGTCTTCAGACAAAAAGCAATATTTATTTATTTCAACAAAGGAAATGGATGGGTAAAACGATATTCCATGTCCTCTGATTCTGGATCCCCCCTTTTGCCCTAGGGGTGGTTGTAGTGATATTTGAGGGCATGAGAGAGGACACGGATGCGTGTGTGTGAAGTGTGTGTGAAGTTATTGAGAATGACCCTATCAGCACCTCGAATCTAATATACCCTTTTAGGGATAGATTTAAAGTAGGCCTGATACAGCAGAAACCACTAATTTAGAAAATTGCTAGGTTGGGAATTGTATTTCAACCCAGAACAAAAACTGTGCTTTGACGGACACAAAATAACTTGACCAGCTACAGCAATAGCCACAGATTTAGCTGAATATAAATTTGAGGCCTATTATTTAGGCGCTGGGTGACAGGTATACGTTTACGGACAGAATTAGACTTGGATATGCACAGTAGCGTGTGTGTGAAGTTATTGAGAATGACCCTATCAGCACCTTAAATCTAATATACCCTTTTAGGGATAGATTTAAATAACCACACTATCGATGGTTAAATGGACTTGGTGGCAGCTTGCCCCTGATGTAGGATATAGCCAAAAAATAACCACACTATTGATGGTTAAATGGACTTGGCGGCAGCTTGCCCTTGATGTAGGATATAGCCAAAAAATAACCACACTATTGATGGTTAAATGGACTTGGTGACAGCTTGCCCCTGATGTAGGATATAGCAAAAAATAACCACACTATTGATGGTTAAATGGACTTGGTGGCAGCTTGTGCTGGCGCACCACAAGCCACAAAATGGCCGCCGATCACCCCAGAAAAAAGTGACTGAAAAACGCTCTGGGCAGCCTAAAAACAGTGAGCAATTGAATAGCAGCAGTTCAATGATCCACAGCTGTAGATCAATCACTGTCTTAAGTGTTTTGGAGGAGTTAATCACTGCCTAATCTCGCCCTAATGTCGCAGCACCAACCTCTCTCTACACTTGTAACAGCAGAGTGACGTGCAGCACTACGTGACCCAAGCTTATATAGAGGCTGGGTCACATGCTGCACTGGCCAATCACAGACATGCCAATAGTAGGCATGGCTGTGATGGCCTCTGGGGGCAGTAGTATGACGCTTGTTGATTGGCTGCTTTGCAGCCTTTCAAAAAGCGCCAAGAAAGCGCCGAACACCGAACCCGAACCCAGACTTTTACCAAAATGTTCGAGGTCGGGTCCGTGTCACGGACACCCCAAAATTCGGTACGAACCCGAACTATACAGTTCGGGTTCGCTCATCCCTAGTGAAGTGGCTTTTAAATTCTCTAGGGATAAATAGTTTCATTTTCACTTCTTCCCATTCTTCTAAAATGCAGTACTGTACTTCTTCTATATCCATCGCTTCCCTGATGGCTGTAAGTAAGTAGTTCATGTCTTCAGACAAAAAGCAATATTTATTTATTTCAACAAAGGAAATGGATGGGTAAAACGATATTCCATGTCCTCTGATTCTGGATCCCCCCTTTTGCCCTAGGGGTGGTTGTAGTGATATTTGAGGGCATGAGAGAGGACACGGATGCGTGTGTGTGAAGTGTGTGTGAAGTTATTGAGAATGACCCTATCAGCACCTTGAATCTAATATACCCTTTTAGGGATAGATTTAAAGTAGGCCTGATACAGCAGAAACCACTAATTTAGAAAATTGCTAGGTTGGGAATTGTATTTCAACCCAGAACAAAAACTGTGCTTTGACGGACACAAAATAACTTGACCAGCTACAGCAATAGCCACAGATTTAGCTGAATATAAATTTGAGGCCTATTATTTAGGCGCTGGGTGACAGGTATACGTTTACGGACAGAATTAGACTTGGATATGCACAGTAGAGTGTGTGTGAAGTTATTGAGAATGACCCTATCAGCACCTTAAATCTAATATACCCTTTTAGGGATAGATTTAAATAACCACACTATCGATGGTTAAATGGACTTGGTGGCAGCTTGCCCCTGATGTAGGATATAGCCAAAAAATAACCACACTATTGATGGTTAAATGGACTTGGCGGCAGCTTGCCCTTGATGTAGGATATAGCCAAAAAATAACCACACTATTGATGGTTAAATGGACTTGGTGACAGCTTGCCCCTGATGTAGGATATAGCAAAAAATAACCACACTATTGATGGTTAAATGGACTTGGTGGCAGCTTGTGCTGGCGCACCACAAGCCACAAAATGGCCGCCGATCACCCCAGAAAAAAGTGACTGAAAAACGCTCTGGGCAGCCTAAAAACAGTGAGCAATTGAATAGCAGCAGTTCAATGATCCACAGCTGTAGATCAATCACTGTCTTAAGTGTTTTGGAGGAGTTAATCACTGCCTAATCTCGCCCTAATGTCGCAGCACCAACCTCTCTCTACACTTGTAACAGCAGAGTGACGTGCAGCGCTACGTGACCCAAGCTTATATAGAGGCTGGGTCACATGCTGCACTGGCCAATCACAGACATGCCAATAGTAGGCATGGCTGTGATGGCCTCTGGGGGCAGTAGTATGACGCTTGTTGATTGGCTGCTTTGCAGCCTTTCAAAAAGCGCCAAGAAAGCGCCGAACACCGAACCCGAACCCAGACTTTTACCAAAATGTTCGAGGTCGGGTCCGTGTCACGGACACCCCAAAATTCGGTACGAACCCGAACTATACAGTTCGGGTTCGCTCATCCCTAGTGAAGTGGCTTTTAAATTCTCTAGGGATAAATAGTTTCATTTTCACTTCTTCCCATTCTTCTAAAATGCAGTACTGTACTTCTTCTATATCCATCGCTTCCCTGATGGCTGTAAGTAAGTAGTTCATGTCTTCAGACAAAAAGCAATATTTATTTATTTCAACAAAGGAAATGGATGGGTAAAATGATATTCCATGTCCTCTGATTCTGGATCCCCCCTTTTGCCCTAGGGGTGGTTGTAGTGATATTTGAGGGCATGAGAGAGGACACGGATGCGTGTGTGTGAAGTGTGTGTGAAGTTATTGAGAATGACCCTATCAGCACCTTGAATCTAATATACCCTTTTAGGATAGATTTAAAGTAGGCCTGATACAGCAGAAACCACTAATTTAGAAAATTGCTAGGTTGGGAATTGTATTTCAACCCAGAACAAAAACTGTGCTTTGACGGACACAAAATAACTTGACCAGCTACAGCAATAGCCACAGATTTAGCTGAATATAAATTTGAGGCCTATTATTTAGGCGCTGGGTGACAGGTATACGTTTACGGACAGAATTAGACTTGGATATGCACAGTAGCGTGTGTGTGAAGTTATTGAGAATGACCCTATCAGCACCTTAAATCTAATATACCCTTTTAGGGATAGATTTAAATAACCACACTATCGATGGTTAAATGGACTTGGTGGCAGCTTGCCCCTGATGTAGGATATAGCCAAAAAATAACCACACTATTGATGGTTAAATGGACTTGGCGGCAGCTTGCCCTTGATGTAGGATATAGCCAAAAAATAACCACACTATTGATGGTTAAATGGACTTGGTGACAGCTTGCCCCTGATGTAGGATATAGCAAAAAATAACCACACTATTGATGGTTAAATGGACTTGGTGGCAGCTTGTGCTGGCGCACCACAAGCCACAAAATGGCCGCCGATCACCCCAGAAAAAAGTGACTGAAAAACGCTCTGGGCAGCCTAAAAACAGTGAGCAATTGAATAGCAGCAGTTCAATGATCCACAGCTGTAGATCAATCACTGTCTTAAGTGTTTTGGAGGAGTTAATCACTGCCTAATCTCGCCCTAATGTCGCAGCACCAACCTCTCTCTACACTTGTAACAGCAGAGTGACGTGCAGCGCTACGTGACCCAAGCTTATATAGAGGCTGGGTCACATGCTGCACTGGCCAATCACAGACATGCCAATAGTAGGCATGGCTGTGATGGCCTCTGGGGGCAGTAGTATGACGCTTGTTGATTGGCTGCTTTGCAGCCTTTCAAAAAGCGCCAAGAAAGCGCCGAACACCGAACCCGAACCCAGACTTTTACCAAAATGTTCGAGGTCGGGTCCGTGTCACGGACACCCCAAAATTCGGTACGAACCCGAACTATACAGTTCGGGTTCGCTCATCCCTAGTGAAGTGGCTTTTAAATTCTCTAGGGATAAATAGTTTCATTTTCACTTCTTCCCATTCTTCTAAAATGCAGTACTGTACTTCTTCTATATCCATCGCTTCCCTGATGGCTGTAAGTAAGTAGTTCATGTCTTCAGACAAAAAGCAATATTTATTTATTTCAACAAAGGAAATGGATGGGTAAAACGATATTCCATGTCCTCTGATTCTGGATCCCCCCTTTTGCCCTAGGGGTGGTTGTAGTGATATTTGAGGGCATGAGAGAGGACACGGATGCGTGTGTGTGAAGTGTGTGTGAAGTTATTGAGAATGACCCTATCAGCACCTTGAATCTAATATACCCTTTTAGGATAGATTTAAAGTAGGCCTGATACAGCAGAAACCACTAATTTAGAAAATTGCTAGGTTGGGAATTGTATTTCAACCCAGAACAAAAACTGTGCTTTGACGGACACAAAATAACTTGACCAGCTACAGCAATAGCCACAGATTTAGCTGAATATAAATTTGAGGCCTATTATTTAGGCGCTGGGTGACAGGTATACGTTTACGGACAGAATTAGACTTGGATATGCACAGTAGCGTGTGTGTGAAGTTATTGAGAATGACCCTATCAGCACCTTAAATCTAATATACCCTTTTAGGGATAGATTTAAATAACCACACTATCGATGGTTAAATGGACTTGGTGGCAGCTTGCCCCTGATGTAGGATATAGCCAAAAAATAACCACACTATTGATGGTTAAATGGACTTGGCGGCAGCTTGCCCTTGATGTAGGATATAGCCAAAAAATAACCACACTATTGATGGTTAAATGGACTTGGTGACAGCTTGCCCCTGATGTAGGATATAGCAAAAAATAACCACACTATTGATGGTTAAATGGACTTGGTGGCAGCTTGTGCTGGCGCACCACAAGCCACAAAATGGCCGCCGATCACCCCAGAAAAAAGTGACTGAAAAACGCTCTGGGCAGCCTAAAAACAGTGAGCAATTGAATAGCAGCAGTTCAATGATCCACAGCTGTAGATCAATCACTGTCTTAAGTGTTTTGGAGGAGTTAATCACTGCCTAATCTCGCCCTAATGTCGCAGCACCAACCTCTCTCTACACTTGTAACAGCAGAGTGACGTGCAGCACTACGTGACCCAAGCTTATATAGAGGCTGGGTCACATGCTGCACTGGCCAATCACAGACATGCCAATAGTAGGCATGGCTGTGATGGCCTCTGGGGGCAGTAGTATGACGCTTGTTGATTGGCTGCTTTGCAGCCTTTCAAAAAGCGCCAAGAAAGCGCCGAACACCGAACCCGAACCCAGACTTTTACCAAAATGTTCGAGGTCGGGTCCGTGTCACGGACACCCCAAAATTCGGTACGAACCCGAACTATACAGTTCGGGTTCGCTCATCCCTAGTGAAGTGGCTTTTAAATTCTCTAGGGATAAATAGTTTCATTTTCACTTCTTCCCATTCTTCTAAAATGCAGTACTGTACTTCTTCTATATCCATCGCTTCCCTGATGGCTGTAAGTAAGTAGTTCATGTCTTCAGACAAAAAGCAATATTTATTTATTTCAACAAAGGAAATGGATGGGTAAAACGATATTCCATGTCCTCTGATTCTGGATCCCCCCTTTTGCCCTAGGGGTGGTTGTAGTGATATTTGAGGGCATGAGAGAGGACACGGATGCGTGTGTGTGAAGTGTGTGTGAAGTTATTGAGAATGACCCTATCAGCACCTTGAATCTAATATACCCTTTTAGGGATAGATTTAAAGTAGGCCTGATACAGCAGAAACCACTAATTTAGAAAATTGCTAGGTTGGGAATTGTATTTCAACCCAGAACAAAAACTGTGCTTTGACGGACACAAAATAACTTGACCAGCTACAGCAATAGCCACAGATTTAGCTGAATATAAATTTGAGGCCTATTATTTAGGCGCTGGGTGACAGGTATACGTTTACGGACAGAATTAGACTTGGATATGCACAGTAGCGTGTGTGTGAAGTTATTGAGAATGACCCTATCAGCACCTTAAATCTAATATACCCTTTTAGGGATAGATTTAAATAACCACACTATCGATGGTTAAATGGACTTGGTGGCAGCTTGCCCCTGATGTAGGATATAGCCAAAAAATAACCACACTATTGATGGTTAAATGGACTTGGCGGCAGCTTGCCCTTGATGTAGGATATAGCCAAAAAATAACCACACTATTGATGGTTAAATGGACTTGGTGACAGCTTGCCCCTGATGTAGGATATAGCAAAAAATAACCACACTATTGATGGTTAAATGGACTTGGTGGCAGCTTGTGCTGGCGCACCACAAGCCACAAAATGGCCGCCGATCACCCCAGAAAAAAGTGACTGAAAAACGCTCTGGGCAGCCTAAAAACAGTGAGCAATTGAATAGCAGCAGTTCAATGATCCACAGCTGTAGATCAATCACTGTCTTAAGTGTTTTGGAGGAGTTAATCACTGCCTAATCTCGCCCTAATGTCGCAGCACCAACCTCTCTCTACACTTGTAACAGCAGAGTGACGTGCAGCGCTACGTGACCCAAGCTTATATAGAGGCTGGGTCACATGCTGCACTGGCCAATCACAGACATGCCAATAGTAGGCATGGCTGTGATGGCCTCTGGGGGCAGTAGTATGACGCTTGTTGATTGGCTGCTTTGCAGCCTTTCAAAAAGCGCCAAGAAAGCGCCGAACACCGAACCCGAACCCAGACTTTTACCAAAATGTTCGAGGTCGGGTCCGTGTCACGGACACCCCAAAATTCGGTACGAACCCGAACTATACAGTTCGGGTTCGCTCATCCCTAGTGAAGTGGCTTTTAAATTCTCTAGGGATAAATAGTTTCATTTTCACTTCTTCCCATTCTTCTAAAATGCAGTACTGTACTTCTTCTATATCCATCGCTTCCCTGATGGCTGTAAGTAAGTAGTTCATGTCTTCAGACAAAAAGCAATATTTATTTATTTCAACAAAGGAAATGGATGGGTAAAATGATATTCCATGTCCTCTGATTCTGGATCCCCCCTTTTGCCCTAGGGGTGGTTGTAGTGATATTTGAGGGCATGAGAGAGGACACGGATGCGTGTGTGTGAAGTGTGTGTGAAGTTATTGAGAATGACCCTATCAGCACCTTGAATCTAATATACCCTTTTAGGATAGATTTAAAGTAGGCCTGATACAGCAGAAACCACTAATTTAGAAAATTGCTAGGTTGGGAATTGTATTTCAACCCAGAACAAAAACTGTGCTTTGACGGACACAAAATAACTTGACCAGCTACAGCAATAGCCACAGATTTAGCTGAATATAAATTTGAGGCCTATTATTTAGGCGCTGGGTGACAGGTATACGTTTACGGACAGAATTAGACTTGGATATGCACAGTAGCGTGTGTGTGAAGTTATTGAGAATGACCCTATCAGCACCTTAAATCTAATATACCCTTTTAGGGATAGATTTAAATAACCACACTATCGATGGTTAAATGGACTTGGTGGCAGCTTGCCCCTGATGTAGGATATAGCCAAAAAATAACCACACTATTGATGGTTAAATGGACTTGGCGGCAGCTTGCCCTTGATGTAGGATATAGCCAAAAAATAACCACACTATTGATGGTTAAATGGACTTGGTGACAGCTTGCCCCTGATGTAGGATATAGCAAAAAATAACCACACTATTGATGGTTAAATGGACTTGGTGGCAGCTTGTGCTGGCGCACCACAAGCCACAAAATGGCCGCCGATCACCCCAGAAAAAAGTGACTGAAAAACGCTCTGGGCAGCCTAAAAACAGTGAGCAATTGAATAGCAGCAGTTCAATGATCCACAGCTGTAGATCAATCACTGTCTTAAGTGTTTTGGAGGAGTTAATCACTGCCTAATCTCGCCCTAATGTCGCAGCACCAACCTCTCTCTACACTTGTAACAGCAGAGTGACGTGCAGCGCTACGTGACCCAAGCTTATATAGAGGCTGGGTCACATGCTGCACTGGCCAATCACAGACATGCCAATAGTAGGCATGGCTGTGATGGCCTCTGGGGGCAGTAGTATGACGCTTGTTGATTGGCTGCTTTGCAGCCTTTCAAAAAGCGCCAAGAAAGCGCCGAACACCGAACCCGAACCCAGACTTTTACCAAAATGTTCGAGGTCGGGTCCGTGTCACGGACACCCCAAAATTCGGTACGAACCCGAACTATACAGTTCGGGTTCGCTCATCCCTAGTGAAGTGGCTTTTAAATTCTCTAGGGATAAATAGTTTCATTTTCACTTCTTCCCATTCTTCTAAAATGCAGTACTGTACTTCTTCTATATCCATCGCTTCCCTGATGGCTGTAAGTAAGTAGTTCATGTCTTCAGACAAAAAGCAATATTTATTTATTTCAACAAAGGAAATGGATGGGTAAAACGATATTCCATGTCCTCTGATTCTGGATCCCCCCTTTTGCCCTAGGGGTGGTTGTAGTGATATTTGAGGGCATGAGAGAGGACACGGATGCGTGTGTGTGAAGTGTGTGTGAAGTTATTGAGAATGACCCTATCAGCACCTTGAATCTAATATACCCTTTTAGGATAGATTTAAAGTAGGCCTGATACAGCAGAAACCACTAATTTAGAAAATTGCTAGGTTGGGAATTGTATTTCAACCCAGAACAAAAACTGTGCTTTGACGGACACAAAATAACTTGACCAGCTACAGCAATAGCCACAGATTTAGCTGAATATAAATTTGAGGCCTATTATTTAGGCGCTGGGTGACAGGTATACGTTTACGGACAGAATTAGACTTGGATATGCACAGTAGCGTGTGTGTGAAGTTATTGAGAATGACCCTATCAGCACCTTAAATCTAATATACCCTTTTAGGGATAGATTTAAATAACCACACTATCGATGGTTAAATGGACTTGGTGGCAGCTTGCCCCTGATGTAGGATATAGCCAAAGAATAACCACACTATTGATGGTTAAATGGACTTGGCGGCAGCTTGCCCTTGATGTAGGATATAGCCAAAAAATAACCACACTATTGATGGTTAAATGGACTTGGTGACAGCTTGCCCCTGATGTAGGATATAGCAAAAAATAACCACACTATTGATGGTTAAATGGACTTGGTGGCAGCTTGTGCTGGCGCACCACAAGCCACAAAATGGCCGCCGATCACCCCAGAAAAAAGTGACTGAAAAACGCTCTGGGCAGCCTAAAAACAGTGAGCAATTGAATAGCAGCAGTTCAATGATCCACAGCTGTAGATCAATCACTGTCTTAAGTGTTTTGGAGGAGTTAATCACTGCCTAATCTCGCCCTAATGTCGCAGCTGCAACCTCTCTCTACACTTGTAACAGCAGAGTGACGTGCAGTGCTACGTGACCCAAGCTTATATAGAGGCTGGGTCACATGCTGCACTGGCCAATCACAGACATGCCAATAGTAGGCATGGCTGTGATGGCCTCTGGGGGCAGTAGTATGACGCTTGTTGATTGGCTGCTTTGCAGCCTTTCAAAAAGCGCCAAGAAAGCGCCGAACACCGAACCCGAACCCAGACTTTTACCAAAATGTTCGAGGTCGGGTCCGTGTCACGGACACCCCAAAATTCGGTACGAACCCGAACTATACAGTTCGGGTTTGCTCATCCCTAGTGAAGTGGCTTTTAAATTCTCTAGGGATAAATAGTTTCATTTTCACTTCTTCCCATTCTTCTAAAATGCAGTACTGTACTTCTTCTATATCCATCGCTTCCCTGATGGCTGTAAGTAAGTAGTTCATGTCTTCAGACAAAAAGCAATATTTATTTATTTCATCAAAGGAAATGGATGGGTAAAACGATATTCCATGTCCTCTGATTCTGGATCCCCCCTTTTGCCCTAGGGGTGGTTGTAGTGATATTTGAGGGCATGAGAGAGGACACGGATGCCTTTACTTCTTCATAAAAGCATATAAATCACTAAAACAGGAGGGTAGCACTGAAGCACTGAAAAACTATAAGGAAAAAAATAGAACATGTAAAAAACAAATAAAAGCGGCCAAACTAGAGAGATTAATTGCCAAAGAGAGTAAAACTAACCCTAAAATGTTCTTCAATTATATAAATGTTAAAAAGTAGAGTTGAGCGGACACCCGGATGTTCGGGTTCGGCAGGTTCGGCCGAACTTGAAATAAAATTAAGTCAATGGGGACCCGAACTTTTGGCCACTAAAATGGCTCTAAAATAGCCCTGGAAAGAGCTAGAGGGCTGCAAAAGGCAGCAAAATGTGCTTAAGAGCATGGCAAATGCTCTGCAAACAAATGTGGATAGGGAAATGTATTAAAAAAACATAAAAGACCTGAATTTTTTTTAGGAATGATGTAGGAGGAAGAGGTTGAGGAGGCGGTGAATGGGTGGATGTGGCGGTGGAGGCTCATGTGGCGGTTTAGGTGGAAGTGGCGGCGAAGGAGGAATAGGTAGCCAACACAGATGTGTGTTATTTTGCATTTTTACATAGGGGTATCCCCCAAAATATTGGGACATATATAAAAAAAAAAAGGAATAAGTGCATTTGAGTACAAGGATGGATGGTTGAGGCTGTTAGAACTGTCTATTCTGCCCAAGGTACAGACAAGTCTTGTGGGATCCAGGCCTGGTTCATTTTAATGAATGTGAGCTTGTCCACGTTGGCTGTGGACAGGCGCCTGCTTCTGTCTGTAATGACGCCTCCTGCCGTGCTAAATACACGTTCAGAGAGCACACTGGCTACAGGGCAGGGCAGCACCTCCAAGGCATACAGGGCAAGCTCTGGCCATGTGGACAATTTGGAGACCCAGAAGTTGAATGGGGCAGAACCATAAGTCAGTACGTGTAGGCGTGTGCACAGGTACTGTTCCACCATGTTGTTCAAATGCTGCCTCCTGCTAACACGCTCCATATCAGCAGTTGGGGCCGGTTGTTGCGGCGAGGTGACAAAGCTTTTCCACATGTCGGCCATGCTAACCCTGCCTTCTGGGGTGCTGGCGCTGACACAGCTGAATTGGCGACCTCTTCTTTCTCCCCTGCCTTCGCCTTGTGCTTCCACTTGTCCCTTGACATCAGTCGGGAATGCTCTCAGGAGCGCGTCTACCATCTTCCGATCACGCTCCAGTGAGGGAATTAAGGACGTCACATTGTCTTTGTAATGGGGATACAGCAGGGTGGCCACCAAGTAGTCAGCACACGTTAAAATGTGGGCAACTCTGCTGTCGTTGCGCAGGCACTGCAGCATGTAGTCCCACATGTGTGCCAGGCTGCCCAGAGGTAAGGACAAGCTGTCATCTGTGGGAGGCGTATAGTCTGCGTCCTCCGTATCCCCCCGAGCTGCGTTGGGTGCCACCCCGCTGTGAACATGCTTCATCCTCATCCTCCTGCAGTAGTGGGCCCTGGGTGGCCAAATTTGTACCCGGCCTCTGCTGTTGCAAAAAAACTCCCTCTGAGCCACTTCTAAAAGACTGGCCTGAAAGTGTTAGAAATGACCCCTCTTCCTCCTCCTCGTCCTGGGCCACATCCTCTTCCATCATCGCCCTAAGTGTTTTCTCAAGGAGACATAGAAGTGGTATTGTAATGCTGATAACGGCATCATTGCCACGGGCTATGTTGGTGGAGTACTCAAAACAGCGCAACAGGGCACACAGGTCTCGCATGGAGGCCCAGTCATTAGTGGTGAAGTGGTGCTGTTCCGCAGTGCGACTCACCCGTGCTTGCTGCAGCTGAAACTCCACTATGGCCTGCTGCTGCTCGCACAGTCTCTCCAGCATGTGCAAGGTGGAGTTCCACCTGGTGGGCACGTCGTATATGAGGCGGTGAGCGGGAAGGCCGAAGTTACGCTGTAGAGCAAACAGCCGAGCGGCGGCAGGATGAAAACGGCGGAAGCGCGCACAGACGGCCCGCACTTTATGCAGCAGCTCTGACATGTCGGGGTAGTTGTGAATGAATTTCTGCACCAACAAATTCAGCACATGCGCCAGGCAAGGGATGTGCGTCAAACCAGCTAGTCCCAGAGCTGCAATGAAATTTCGCCCATTATCGCACACCACCAGGCCGGGCTTGAGGCTCACCGGCAGCAACCACTCGTCGGTCTGTTGTTCTATACCCCGCCACAACTCCTGCGCGGTGTGGGGCCTGTCCCCCAAACACATCAGTTTCAGAACGGCTTGCTGACGTTTACCCCTGGCTGTGCTGAAGTTGGTGGTGAAGGTATGTCGCTGATTGGATGAAGAGGTGGTAGAAGAGGAGGAGGAAGCTGAGTAGGAAGAGGAGGCAAAAGGAGGCAAAGAATGATGCCCTGCGATCCTTGGCGGCGAAAGGACGTGCGCCAAACAGCTCTCCGCCTGGGGCTCAGCCGCCACTGCAGTTACCCAGTGTGCAGTTAGGAAGATATAGCGTCCCTGGCCGTGCTTACTGGTCCACGTATCTGTGGTTAGGTGGACCTTGCCACAGATGGCTTTGCGCAGTGCACACTTGATTTTATCCGATACTTGGTTGTGCAGGGAGGGCACGGCTCTCCTGGAGAAGTAGTGGCGGCTGGGAATGACTTATTGTGGGACAGCAAGCGACATGATCTGTTTGAAGCTGTCTGTTTCCACCAGCCTGAATGACAGCATTTCAAAGGCCAGTAGTTTAGAAATGCTGGCATTCAGTGCCAGGGATCGAGGTGGCTAAGTGGGAATTTACGCTTTCTCTCCAAGGTTTGTGAGATGGAGAGCTGAACACTTCCGTGGGACATGGTGGAGATGCTTGGTGACGGAGTTGGTGGTGTTGGTGGCAGATCCTCTGTTTGCTGGGCGGCAGGTGCCAACGTTCCTCCAGAGGCGGAGGAAGAGGCCGAGGCAGCAGCAGAAGAGAAAGCAGGAGAGGCCTGAGCCCTTTCTTGGTTTTGAAGGTGCTTACTCCACTGCAGCCTGTGTCTCGCATGTAGATGCCTGGTCATGCAGGTTGTGCTAAGGTTCAGAACGTTAATGCCTCGCTTCAGGCTCTGATGGCACAGTGTGAAAACCACTCGGGTCTTGTCGTCAGCACATTGTGTGAAGAAGTGCCATGCCAGGGAACTCCTTGAAGCTGCCTTTGGTGTGCTCGGTCCCTGGTGGCGGTGGCCAGTAGCAGGCGAACTGTTTTGGAGACGACTGCTCTGCTTTTGCACCCTGCTCCCTCTTTTGCTATGCTGTTGGCTCGGTTTCACCACTGCCTCTTCCTCCGAACTCTGAAAGTCAGTGGCACAATCTGGGGTCTAGGACCTCATCGTCCCCTGCATCGTCTTAGTTCCTGGCCTCGTTTTCGGTCTGCACACTGCAGAAAGACGCAACAGTTGGCACCTGTGTTTCGTCATCATCAGAGACGTGCTGAGGTGGTATTCCCATGTCCTCATCATGAAAAATAAGTGGTTGTGCATTAGTGCATTCTATGGTGGATGCCCTTGGGAAACCCTGCCAGCAGTCTTCAAACAGCATAAGAGACTGCTGCATGACTTGAGGCTCATACAGGTTCCCCGATATGCACGGGGGTAATGTGACAGACTGATGTGCATGGGTTTCAGGCGCCACCTGTGCGCTTTCTGCAGAAGACTGGGTGGGAGATAATGTGAACCTGCTGGATCCTGCTGGATACACTGTCGGCCACCCAATCGACTAGCGCCTGTACTTGCTCAGGCCTTACCATCCTTAGAACGGCATTAGGCCCGACCAAATATCGCTGTAGATTCTGGCGGCTACTGGGACCTGAGGTAGTAGGTTCAGTAGGACGTGTATCTGTGGCAGAACGGCCACGTCCTCTCCCTGCACCAGAGGCTTCACCAACACCACCACCACGACCATGACCGCGTCCCTTATTAGATGTTTGCCTCATAGTTAGCATTCACCAAGCAAAGTAAAAAGTGGTTGAGTCTGTTAAAAATAATTATCCGCCAATAAAAACCCTGATGTAGGGTATTGCAGTAAAAAAAAAAATTGAAACTCTATATGACAGCGGTATTTGTGGCCTAAATTCCACAGTAATTTATGCACCTCTAATCCCAGATGTGCAGTATATCAAAGGTTTTTTTTTAACCCCAGTAAGCAAAAGCCGTATTTGTGGCCTAAATTTCACAGTAACTTATGAACCTATAATCACAGATGTGCAGTATATAAAACACAGTGTTTTTTCCACCCCGGTATGCGAAAGCCGTATTTCTGGCCTAAATGTGACACTCACTTATGCACCTATAATCCTAGATGTGCACTATAAGAAACAGATGGGTTTTTTTTTCACCCCAGTATGCCCCAGTATGAGAAAGCCCATTTTCTGGCCTAAATGTAACACTCACTTATGCACCTATAATCCTAGATGTGCACTATATGAAACAGATGGGTTTTTTTTTAACCCCAGTATGCCCCAGTATGAGAAAGCCGTATTTCTGGCCTAAATGTAACACTCACTTATGCACCTATAATCACAGATGTGCACTATATGAAACAGAGGTTTTTATTTCACCCCAGTATGCCCCAGTATAAGAAAGCTGTATTTCTGGCCTAAATTGAACAGTCACTTATGCAGCGATAATCCTAGATGTGCACTGTATGAAACAGAGGGTTTTTTAAACCCCAGTGTCTCAAAGCAGTATTTCTGGACTTACAGACATGCAGATATCCTGTGCTGGTGCACTATCGTTGCATAAAATGGCTGCCGTTATGTATTGACTAACTGAAGGAAAAAAAGTTTGTTTGCAGTAGTAGTTGGCTCAGGGCAGGCTTAAAACAATTGGCCACTGCACCCACAAAACACATTTGCTGTAGATCGATGAGTAAAGAAGCAGTTCTTCATAAGATTCTTCCCTGATCTCTCCCTCACAGCAGCTGCAGCCTATCCCTACACTAATCCGAGCAGAGTGACGGGCGGCGCTACGTGACTCCAGCTTAAATAGAGGCTGGGTCACATGCTGCAGTTGGCCAATCACAACCATGCCAATAGTAGGCATGGCTGTGATGTCCTCTTGGGGCAAGTAGTATGAGGCTTGTTGATTGGCTGCTCTGCAGCCTTTCAAAAAGCGCCATAAAAATTGCCGAACACCGAACCCAAACCCGAACTTTTATGTAAATGTTCGGGTCCCGAAAAACCTAAAGTTCGGGTTCGCTCAACTCTTAAAAAGTATAAATCTGAAGGTGTTGGCCCTTTAAAGAGTAATGAGGGGGGAGTCGCAGAGAGCGACGAGGAGAAAGCAAAGCTGTTAAATATTTTTCTCTCCAATGTCTTCAGATGACATGTAGAATGTAAAAATAAATTCCCCATTAAAAGTGTCCTGTCTGACCCAGGAAGAAGTACATCAGCGACTTAAAAAGATTAAAATAGACAAATCGCCAGGACCGGATGGCATGCACCCCCGTATCCTAAGGGAATTAACCCCTTAAGGACACAGCCTTTTTACACCTTAGGACCAGGCCATTTTTTGAAAATCTGACCAGAGTCCCTTTAAGTGCTGATAACTTTAAAACGCTTTGACTTATCCAGGCCGTTCTGAGATTGTTTTTTCGTCACATATTGTACTTCATGACACTGGTAAAATGGAGTAAAAAAAATAATTTTTTTTGCACCAAAAAATACCTAATTTAACAAAAATTTGGAAAAATTAGCAAATTTCAAAGTTTCAGTTTCTCTACTTCTGTAATACATAGTAATACCCCCAAAAATTGTGATGACTTTACATTCCCCATATGTCTACTTCATGTTTGAATTGTTTTGGGAATGATATTTTATTTTTTGGGGATGTTATAAGGCTTAGAAGTTTAGAAGCAAATTTTGAAATTTTTCAGAAATTTACAAAAACTCAATTTTTAGGGACCAGTTCAGGTCTCAAGTCACTTTGCGAGGCTTACATTATAGAAACCACCCAAAAATGACCCTATCTAAGAAACTACACCCCTCAAGGTATTCAAAACTGATTTTGCATATGTTGTTAACCCTTTAGGTGTTGCACAAGAGTTATTGGCAAATGGGGAGGAAATTTGAGAATTTCATTTTTTTGTCTAATTTTTCATTTTAACCCATTTTTTCCACTAACAAACCAAGGGTTAACAGCCAAACAAGACTGTATCTTTATTGCCCTGACTCTGCCGTTTACAGAAACACCCAATATGTGGCCGTAAACTACTGTACGGCCACACAGCGGGGCGTAGAGGGAAAGGTGTGCCGTATGGTTTTTGGAAGCCAGATTTTTATGGACTGGTTTATTTACACCATGTCCCATTTGAAGCCCCCTGATGCACCCCTAGAGGAGAAACTCCCTAAAAGTGACCCCATCTAAGAAACTACACCCCTCAAGGTATTCAAAACTGATTTTACATACGTCGTTAACCCTTTAGGTGTTGCTCAAGAGTTATTGGCAAATGGCGATGAAATTTGAGAATTTCATTTTTTTGCCTAATTTTCCATTTTAACCCATTTTTTCCACTAACAAAGCAAGGGTTAACAGCCAAACAAGACTGTATCTTTATTGCCCTGACTCTGCTGTTTACAGAAACACCCAATATGTGGCCGTAAACTACTGTACGGCCACACAGCGGGGCGTATAGAGTGAAAGGTGCGCCGTTTGGTTTTTGGAGGGCTGATTTTGCTGGACTGTTTTTTTGGCACCATGTCCCATTTGAAGCCCCCCTGATGCACCCCTAGAGTAGAAACTCCATAAAAGTGACCCCATCTAAGAAACTACACCCCTCAAGGTATTCAAAACAGATTTTACAAACTTTGTTAACCCTTTAGGTGTTGCACAAGATTTAATGGAAAATAGAGATACAATTTCAAAATTTCACTTTTTTGGCAGATTTTCCATTTTAATATTTTTTTTCCAGTTACAAAGCAAGGGTTAACAGCCAAACCAAACTCAATATTTATGGCCCTGATTCTGTAGTTTACAGAAACACCCCATATGTGGTCGTAAACTGCTGTACGGGCACACGGCAGGGCGCAGAAGGAAAGGAATGCCATACGGTTTTTGGAAGGCAGGTTTTGCTGGACTGTTTTTTTTTACACCATGTCCCATTTGAAGCCCCCCTGATGCACCCCTAGAGTAGAAACTCCAAAAAAGTGACCCCATTTTAGAAACTACGGGATAGGGTGGCAGTTTTGTTGGTACTAGTTTAGGGTACATATGATTTTTGGTTGCTCTATATTACACTTTTTGTGCGGCAAGGTAACAAGAAATAGCTTTTTTGGCACCGTTTTTTTTTTTTGTTATTTACAACATTCATCTGACAGGTTAGATCATGTGGTAATTTTATAGAGCAGGTTGTCACGGACGCGGCGATACCTAATATGTATACAATTTTTTTTATTTATGTAAGTTTTACACAATGATTTCATTTTTAAAACCAAAAAAATGTTTTAGTGTCTCCATAGTCTAAGAGCCATAGTTTTTTCAGTTTTTGGGCGATTATCTTAAGTAGGGTCTCATTTTTTGCGGGATGAGATGACGGTTTGATTGGCATCTATTTTGGGGTGCATATGACTTTTTGATTGCTTGCTATTACACTTTTTGTGTGAATTTTCAAGGGGAGGCGGGCGGGGGATCGCGATCCCGCCTGCCGCACCGCCCACACCGCCCGCAACCCTCCCCCTGCACCTCCCGCCACCATAAAAATCATTCGGGGGTGCAGGGGGGGGTGAATAAAACTTTTTTTAGGCACAGCAAGTTTCTGATCCCCGCGGTCAGGGACCGCGGGGACCAGAAACTGCAGAAATCGCAGCAAACCGCAGGTCTGAATTGACCTGCGGTTTGCCGCGATCGCCGACATGGGGGGGTCACGGGACCCCCCCGCGCATTTAGCCTAGGTGCCTGCTGAATGATTTGAGCAGGCACCGGGTTCCGATCACTGCCGGCCGGGCGGCAGTGATCGGAACAACACATGACGTACCGGTACGTCATGTGTCCTTAAGTACCAGGACATCATGACGTACCGGTACGTCATGTGTCCTTAAGAGGTTAAGTAATGTCATAGCCAGACCCTTATTTCTGATATTTGCGGACTCTATACTGACAGGAAATGTCCCATAGGATTGGCACATGGCAAATGTGGTGCCAATATACAAAAAGGGTCTAAAGACAGAGCCTGGAAACTATAGGCCGGTAAGTTTAACATCTGTTGTGGGTAAACTGTTGGAAGGTTTTCTGAGAGATGCTATCTTAGAGCATCTCAACGGAAATAAGCAAATAACGCCATATCAGCTGGCTTCGTGAGGGATCGGTCATGCCAAACTAATTTAATCATTTTCTATGAGGAGGTAAGTTCTGGACTTGACAGCGGCGATTCAATGGATGTCGTATATCTGGACTTCTTCAAAGCATTTGACACTGTACCACATAAAAGGTTAGTATATAAAATGAGAATGCTCGGACTGGGAGAAAACGTCAGTGTGTGAGTAAGTAACTGGCTCAATGATAGAAAACAGAGGGTGGTTATTAATGGTACACACTCAGATTGGGTCACTGTCACTAGTGGGGTATCTCAGGGGCCAGTATTGGGCCCTATTCTCTTCAATATATTTATTCATGATCTTGCAGAAGGCTTGAATAGTAAACTATCAATTTTCGCAGATGACACTAAACTGTGTAAAGTAATTAACACTGAAGAGGACAGAATACTACTACAGAGGGATCTGGATAGATTGGAGGCTTGGCAGATAAGTAGCAGATGAGGTTTAACACTGACAAATGTAAAGTTATGCACATGGGAAGGAATAATGCAAGTCACCCGTACATACTAAATGGTAAAACACTCGGTAACACTGACATGGAAAAGGATATAGGAATTTTAATAAACAGCAAACTAAGCTGCAAAAACCAGTGTCAGGCAGCTGCTGCCAAGGCCAATAAGATAATGGGTTGCATCAAAAGGGGCATAGATGCCCGTGATAATTACATAGTCCTACCACTTTACAAATCGCTAGTCAGACCACACACGGAGTACTGTGTACAGTTCTGGGCTCCTGTAAACAAGACAGACATAGCAGAGCTGGAGAGGGTCCAGAGGAGGGCAACTAAAGTAATAACTCGAATGGGGCAACTACAGTACCCTGAAAGATTATAAAAATTAGGGTTATTCACTTTAGAAAAAAGACGACTGAGGGGAGATCTAATTAATATGTATAAATATAACAGGGGTCAGTACAGAGATCTATCCCATCATCTATTTATCCCCAGGACTGTGACTGTGACGAGGGGACATCCTCTGCGTCTGGAGGAAAGAAGGTTTGTACACAAACATAGAAAAGAATTCTTTATGGTAAGAGCAGTGAGACTATGGAACTCTCTGCCTGAGGAGGTGGTGATGGTGAGTACAATAAAGGAATTCAAGAGGGGCCTGGATGTATTTCTGGAGCGTAATAATATTACAGGCTATAGCTACTAGAGAGGGGTAGTTGATCCAGGGAGTTAGTCTGATTGCCTTATTGGAGTCGGGAAGGAATTTTTTATTCCCCCAAAGTGGGGAAAATTGGCTTCTACCTCACAGTTTGTTTGTTTTTTGCCTTCCTCTGGATCAACTTGCAGGATAACAGGCCGAACTGGATGGACAAATGTCTTTTTTTCGGCCTTATGTACTATGTTACTATGTATAATTGCTCATTACTTTTACTGATGCAGTCCATACAAAGTTGTTTTGTGTATGTATTTTGCAGTCCTGTATTATAAGTAGCACATCTTTTAGGTTTCTTTTTGAATTCCCTCTTATAGGTGCTCTCTTTTTCACCTTGAAAAAATATGAGGAACATGCCAAACTGTTGTAACTGTTGTAAACCTACAGGGAATTAGAGACAGTGACATCACAGTTCCTGCACAGGAGGATCTGGTTATTGCTCTCTGCAGCCAAAGTTAGGGGCATCTATGGGTAGTGGAACACCTTTCTATGTTATCTTAAATACATCCAGTGGTTCTTAGCCCCTCGTGTTGCCGCATAGCTCCTCCCTTCTTCTTCCAGGACTCGATACCACAGGAGAGTCTACTGGATGGAGCACAAGGACTAGATACCAGGCCTCAAGTGCTCCACTCTTTCATGTTGTCTGCTGAGCTTGCAGCCATACTGTTTCTGGTCTGTAGCGCCCAGACCAGAAGTGACTTCAGACACCAAGCCCATAACAATCCACATCCTCCCAGTACACAGCCCCAACTCTCTTGTTCCCTAGACCAGCACAGAAGATCTTGGGAGAAGCATTTGGGTGCCCAGAGCCACCCACAATGATGCATCAACCAGCTCCCCAGACTGTGGCATCATCCTGAAGACCAGCCATCCAATCCAGTTGTCTACCTGACAGGTAACAGATAGGGTTGGAGGAAATACAGCTAAGTGACCTCTGCTTGAGAGGTTTAGGCAGCGAATGTATTGATGGGCTGGAAGGAGAGGCCTGCACCCACCGATCCAGCCCTGTCCCATAGTTCAAATTCCTTTAGAGAAGATTTTTCTCTGTTCACCCATCCACTGTAGGGACAGGAAAAATACTGGCAGATGTGATGGGAGGGGCTTTTTAACTTCTCTGTGTTCCTATCCCTAGTAGACAGGGAAACATACTCCATGTGGTGCTGCAATGGAAGACATCCTGTTTTTTTTTGTTTTTTTCAAATAAAAAAAAATCATATACAATTTTTTAGGCCAATTGGAGCATATTTGATTTGTTTACAATCAGACACAAATTTAATGTTTTTAAAAATATTACAAATCAGACATAAAATAAATTTCAACAAATTCACTCATCTCTAGTCTTTATTTACTAAAAGCATTGTAGGGGTTTGGCTCATTGCGAGTCAGGGAGAGCTGCGCTTAGGAAGGGACAGATAGTGTAGGGAGTTTGTGATCGCATTTTATTCAAGTGAATAACATTTTCAAAGACCAAAAAGTCCTTTTAAGGACTATTGTGTGTGGTTGGCAGCAATTTATTTTAGCAAAGTAGTACTCAAATTCTTTGCAAAATAGCAATTCTTTTTCTATATAGAGGGTGTCTGCAGTGACTTGTGACATCTGTGCAATACCTTCTATGTGTCAGGGGCAGAGATAGGAAGAATATTAGTGAAAACAATAATTATTTTCCATAATCTATCCACATTTTTGCTGTAAACTGTGTCATCCGTGAGTTGTCAGATCTGCGCTGCAATACCTTGTGTGGTTGTCAGGCCCAGATATAGGAAAAAAATTATAATACAGAAAACACTATTTTTTTCCCATAATCTATCCACATTTTTTATGTCAATGGTGCAATCCGCGAATTGTGTGATCTGCGCTTCAATACATTGTGTGGTTGTCAGGGCCAGATATAGGGAAAAAATTATAATACAGAAAACACTATTTTCTTCCCCATAATCTATACAAATTTTTGCTGTCAACTGTGTAATCCCTGAATTGTGTGATCTGAGCTTCAATACATTGTGTGGTTGTCAGGGAAAATTATAGTGAAAATTATAAATATAAATATAAACTACATCAGAAAACAGTGTCTCTACCGCAGTGTCTATATTCTGTGTCTTTCTGTGACATATACTGTCCTGCATCCAAAAACAGTTTCTTTAGGGCAAATTCCAAAAATCTGGGCCTAATCTAGTGTCCATATTCTGTATGTTTCTGTGACATATACTGTCCTGCATTCAAAAACTGTTTCTATGGGGCAAATCCAATAATCTAGGCCTAATCTAGTGTCCATATTCTGTGTGTTTCTGTGACATATACTGTCCTGCATCAGAAAACGGTGTCTTTAGCGGACTGTAAAAAAATCTGCGCCACATCTAGTGACAAAACCATTAACATGAAGAAGGCGAGCACTAAGGGACAGGGAAGTGGGCGTGATGCTGATGGTGCATGAAGAGGCAGTGGCCCTGGGCGCAATGAAACTGTGCTTGCTGCCAGTGCAACAGAAAAAAAAATAAAACATCCACCGTACCCAACTTTATGTCTAACTTAGCTGGGCGGTGCAGGACAACACTGTCCAAGTCGGACCAGTACGAACAGTTGGTCTGTTGGATTGCTGAAGGTAATGCTTCCAGTCAAGCAGTTCAGCAGCAGGCCCTCGGACAACATGGTTCCGAGCAGCAACCTGGGAGTCCAAGATGCATCCAGATATCGTCCGCATGGTGTTCCCGATCCATTTCGGTGTTTCTGTCATTTTCTGACCTTTACAATGTACCACACACCCTCCCCTCTTCAGAGCAGGGGGTGCATGGTTGTCTCCCATTGACTTCCATTATACTCAGGTGCTCGGCTGAGCACACGAATATATCAATGTGTTCGGCCTGAACACCTGAATACTTTGGTGCTCGATCATCACTATCCATAATGTGACTAATAATGTTCTGAATGCAAGTAGGAGTTAGACTTTTTTGTTTTGGTTCTCTGTATAATTACTATGACATGGAAATTATGCTGGGTAGCACCAGTGAAAATATCACAGGTATCACAGTAAGAATGCTCAATTAAGTAAGAAAACCACTCCATCCACTATTTAATAATGTGTATACAGTGGATATAAAAAGTCTACACACCCCTGTTAAAATGTCAGGTTTCTGTGCTTTAAAAAAATGAGACAAAGATAAATAATTTCAGAACTTTTTCCATCTTTAATGTGACCTATAAACTGTACCGCTCAATTGAAAAACAAACTGAAATCTTTTAGGTGGAGGAAAGAAAATGAAAAAAAAAAAACTAAAATAATGTGGTTGCATAAGTATGCACACCCTCTCATAACTGGGGATGTAGCTGTGTTCAGAATTAAGCAATCACATTCAAAATCATGTTAAATAGGAGTCAGCATACACCTCCCATCATTTAAAGTGCCTCTGATTAACCCCAAATAAAGGTCAGCTGCTCTAGTTGGTCTTTCCTGAAATTTTCTTAGTCACATCCCTCAGCAAAAGCCATGGTCCATAGAGAGCTTCGAAAGCATCAGAAGGATCTCATTGTTAAAAGGTGTCAGTCAGGAGAAGGGTACAAAAGAATTTCCAAGGCATTAGATATACCATGGAACACAGTGAAGACAGTCATCATCGAACTGGACGTCCCTCCAAAATTTATGAAAACTGGTCTGGGAGGCTACCAAGAGGCCTACAACAACATTAAAGGAGCTGCAGGAATATCTGGCAAGTACTGGCTGTGTGGTACATGTGACAACAATCTCCCATATTCTTCATATGTCTGGGCTATGGGGTAGAGTGGCAAGACGATAGCCTTTTCTTACGAAGAAAAACATCCAAGCCAGGCTACATTTTGCAAAAACACATCTGAAGTCTCCCAAAAGCATGTGTGAAAAGGTGTTATGGTCTGATGAAACCAAGGTTGAACTTTTTGGCCATGATTTCAAAAGATATTTTTGGCACAAAACAACACTGCACATCACCAAAAGTTGGGGCTGTTTTTCTTCAGCTGGAACTGGGGTCTTAGTTAAGCTAGAGGGAATTATGAACAGTTCCAAATACCAGTCAATATTGGCACAAAACCTTCAAGCTTCTGCTAGAAAGCTGAACATGAAGAGGAACTTCATCTTTCAGCATGACAACAACCCAAAGCATACATCCAAATCAACAAAGGAATGGCTTCACCGAAAGAAGATTTAAATTTTGGAATGGCCCAGCCAGAGCCCAGACCTGAATCTGATTCAAAATCTTTGGGGTGATCAGAAGATGGCTGTGCACAGGAGATGCCCTCGCAATCTGACAGATTTGGAGTGTTTTTGCAAAGAAGAGAGGGTAAATCTTGCCAAGTCAAAATGTGCCATGCTGATAGACTCATACACAAAAAGAGTGTTGTAATAAAATCATAACAAATAAAATCATAACAAAGTATCAGTTTAACCACCTCAGCTCCCCTACCTTAAACACCCTTAATGACCAGGCCACTTTTTACACTTCTGACCTACACTACTTTCACCGTTTATTGCTCGGTCATGCAACTTACCACCCAAATGAATTTTACCTCCTTTTCTTCTCACTAATAGAGCTTTCATTGCTGCTGACATTTTTCCTTTTTTTGTTATTAATCGAAATTTGATGATTTTTTTGCAAAAAAATGAAATTTTTCACTTTCAGTTGTAAATTTTGCAAAAAAAACGACATCCATATATAAATTTTTCTCAAAATTTATTGTTCTACATGTCTTTGTTAAAAAAAAAATGTTTGGGTAAAAAAAAAAAATGGTTTGGGTAAAAGTTATAGCGTTTACCAACTATGGTACAAAAATGTGAATTTCCGCTTTTTGAAGCAGCTCTGACTTTCTGAGCACCTGTCATGTTTCCTGAGGTTGGACGGACAGTATAAACACCCCACAAATGACCCCATTTCGGAAAGTAGACACCCTAAGGTATTCGCTGATGGGCATAGTGAGTTCATAGAACTTTTTATTTTTTGTCACAAGTTAGCGGAAAATGATGATTTTTTTATTTTTATTTTTTTCTTACAAAGTCTCATATTCCACTAACTTGTGACAAAAAATAGAAACTTCCATGAACTCACTATGCCCATCACGAAATACCTTGGGGTGTCTTCTTTCCAAAATGGGGTCACTTGTGGGGTAGTTATACTGCCCTGGCACTCTAGGGGCCCTAATGTGTGGTAAGTAGTTTGAAATCAAAATGCGTAAAAAATGACCTGTGAAATCCTAAAGGTGCTCTTTGGAATGTGGGCCCCTTTGCCCACCTAGCCTGCAAAAAAGTGTCACACATGTGGTATTGCCGTACTCAGGAGAAGTTGGGCAATGTGTTTTGGGGTGTCATTTTACATATACCCATGCTGGGCGAGATAAATATCTTGGTCAAATGCCAACTTTGTATAAAAAAATGGGAAAAGTTGTCTCGATGATCTCTTCCTGAAATTTGAGGAAGGATCCTGTTCTCCCAGCCTTACTGTAGAGAACAAAACTATTATATGCAGCCAATTGAATCAAATATACAGACACCTTCTTATACCAGCGTCTGGTGCGTCGGGAAACTAAATAGGGAGCCAACATCTGGTCATTGAAGTCCACCCCTCCCATGAGCGCATTATAGTCGTGGACTGAGAGGGGCTTTTCAATGACACGGGTTGCCCGTTCAATTTGTATTGTCGTGTCTGCGTGAATGGAGGAGAGCATGTAAACATCACGCTTGTCTCTCCATTTCACCGCGAGCAGTTCTTCATCACACAAGGCAGCCCTCTCCCCCCTTGCAAGATGGGTGGTAACGAGCCGTTGGGGGAAGCCCCGGCGACTAGGTCGCACGGTGCCACAGCAGCCAATCTGTTCTAGGAACAAATGCCTGAAGAGTGGCACACTTGTGTAAAAATTGTCCACATAAAGATGGTACCCCTTGCCAAATAAGGGTGACACCAAGTCCCAGACTGTCTTCCCACTGCTCCCCAGGTAGTCAGGGCAACCGACCGGCTCCAGGGTCTGATCTTTTCCCTCATAGATCCGAAATTTGTGGGTATAGCCTGTGACCCTTTCACAGAGCTTATACAATTTGACCCCATACCGGGCGCGCTTGCTTGGGATGTATTGTTTGAAGCCAAGGCGCCCGGTAAAATGTATTAGGGACTCGTCTACGCAGATGTTTTGCTCAGGGGTATACAAATCTGCAAATTTCTGGTTGAAGTGGTCTATGAGGGGCCGAATTTTGTGGAGCCGGTCAAAAGCTGGGTGGCCTCTAGGACGGGAGGTGGTGTTGTCGCTAAAGTGCAGGAAATGCAGGATGGTCTCAAAACGTGTCCTGGACATAGCAGCAGAGAACATGGGCATATGATGAATCGGGTTCGTGGACCAATATGACCGCAATTCATGCTTTTTGGTTAGACCCATGTTCAGGAGAAGGCCCAGAAAAATTTTAATTTCGGAAACTTGGACTGGTTTCCACCGGAAAGGCTGGGCATAAAAGCTTCCCGGGTTGGCGGATATAAATTCAGTGGCATACCGATTTGTTTCTGCCACGACTAAGTCCAAGAGCTCCACAGTCAAGAACAGCTCAAAAAATCCCAGGGCCGAACCGATCTGAGCTGTCTCAACCCGAACTCCAGACTTGGCGGTGAAAGGGGGAACTACAGGTGCGGCTGAAGATGGGGACTGCCAATCAGGGTTTGCCAGCACCTCAGGGACTCTAGGGGCTCTACGGGCCTGTCTTTGCGGTGGCTGCGACGGGGTAACTACTGCACGTGCCACCGTACCAGCTTCAACTGCCCTTCTGGTGCTCGCCACTTCACCATGTTGTACGGCAGTGCTGGTACTAGGTCCAGGATGGGCTGCGCTGCTGGTGTATGCCTCACCACGTAATCCGACAGCGCCAGCCCCACTCTGCTGCCCTTGAAATGGATCCTGCACAACCTGTGGTCTAGCGACACGGGGCCGGGTACGCCTGGTGCTATCAGGGACCTCCACCTCCTCGTCCGAACTTTGGGTCAGACTGCCACTGCTTTCTACAGGTTTATATTCTGACCCGCTAGATTCGTCAGATGAGGGTTCCCATTCCACATCCGACTGGGTAAGAATCCTGTAGGCCTCTTCAGAAGAATACCCCCTGTTTGACATTTGGACTACTAAATTTAGGGGTATTCCCTGAGACTACCCAAGAAAAAAAGCAAGCCTGTCTTACAAATGGGAGGCTAGCGAAGTACCGGAGGCCGCTGCGATTGATAAAAAATATCAAAACTGATTTTTTTTATCGCCGCAGTGCTTGTAAAGTGATTGTGCAGTGATCAAAAAATATATATTTTTTTGTCACTGCGGTGGGGCAAGCGTGGGTGAACGCACGTGTGGGCGACCGATCAGGCCTGATCGGGCAAACACTGCGTTTTGGGTGGAGGGCGAGCTAAGGTGACACTAATACAATTATAGATCTGACTGTGATCAGTTTTGATTACTTACAGATACTATAAAAGTACAAATGCTGATTAGCAATATGCTAATCAGCGAATAAGTGACTGCGGTGGGCTGGGCGCTAACTGACGCTAACTACCTAACCAAGGGGCCTAAACTATCCTAAACCTAACCGTCAATACTAGTGGGGAAAAAAAAGTGACAGTTTACACTGATCACTTTTTTCCATTTCACTAGGTGATTGACAGGGGGCGATCAATGGGTTAATTGAGGTGATGTAGTGATGGAGGGTGATCTGGGGGCTAAGTGTGGTGTTGGTGGGTACTCACAGTGATGTCTGCTCCTCTGCTGGAACCAACCGACCAAAAGGACCAGCAGAGGAGCAGAGAAGCCATTTAACACCTTATATTTATAAATATAAGGTGTTAGGTGGCTTCTGATTTGATTTTTTAAAAATCATCAACCTGCCAGCAACGATCATTGGCTGGCAGGTTGCTGACGAAATACTCCGCGAACTTTTGCCGGCCCGCGATGCGCATGCGCAGGCCGGCTCTGACCGAAATCTCGCGTCTCGCGAGAGGACGCGTATATGCGTCCAGGAGGAATGAATCGACCGCCTCCAGGACGCGTCGCTGCGTTCGGCGGTACGGAGGCGGTTAAGGGTGTGCACACTAATGCAACCATATTATTACATTTTTATATTTTTTCTTCCCTCTACCTAAAAGATTTCAGTTTGTTTTTCAATTGAGTTGTACAGTTTTAGGTCACAATAAAGGTGGAAAAAGTTCGGAAATGATTTATCTTTGTCTCATTTTTTTACATCACAGAAATCTGACATTTTAACAGGGGTGTGTAGACTTTATATATCCACTATATATATTATTTTCCTAAACTGTTACATGAAGCTATATTTAAATGTGTTCAGGAAGGAAAACTGTGAAACACTTCTCATAGAAAAGCAGTGGGCAAAAGTAAAAGCAAAGCATGATATACAATGCCACAGCAGACCAGAGAGAAGGGAAGATTATCTTTAAAATGATCACTGAAGACTGAGTGGGAGTGCAGTTTTCAGCTTCAGAGGATCCTTCTCTTAATATGATATGTTTAGTAGATCATTAATGGGTATAAAGTCACCATTTCATTGCAAAATAATAGAATTCCATCTTCACCATATCACAGACTAACACCTGTCATTTATACAGTATACTTACTTTTGTAATCTTTCACAATTTCTCCCCTTGCTGATGTTCAACATGTGACTGCACCAGGCCAAGAATGGCCCATCAGCTAACAAAAGTGCAAACCGCTGTGGCAGAAGACCTGAAAAATTATAAAGAAAACAATATTTAGAATTACCGTATATTAATTTAATCATCTTGAATAATTTTTATCTTGGGAAAAATCTCTTTGAGCCCCCTCTCTGTCCAAATAGCAAAATGCTTCTATTCCCCTAACTATTCAGTTGGCCTAGGTTTATACCTCTTTCTATTGATATACATACCTAAGCAACAAAACATTGATATGTGAAATCTTTACCCTCAGCCTAACCAATCTATTATTTATTTTTTTCATTTTTGTTTTTTTACTCTCTGAATTCCAAAAGCCATAACTGTTTTTATTTATACATTCACATAGCCATATGAGACTATTGTTTTCTGTGGGACAATTATACTTTCTAATGGTACCATTTAGTATTCCATATGATGTAGTAGAAAGCTGGAGAAAAATCTATGGGGAAAAAAATGCAATTCTGCCATTGTTTTATGGGTTTTGTTGTTATGGTGTTCACAGAGTGGTAAAAATGACACATTAACTTTATTGTGTAGGTCAGTACAATTACATTGATGCCAAATTTATATGGTTTTTGTCATGATTTAATATGCTTAAAAAATAATAATTTTGAAAGGAGATTTATTCTTTACATCATCATATTCTGATACCTATAGTTTGATATTTTTGTATACGGAGCTGTATATAGGCTCTTTTGTGGGAAATCTGTCGTTTTTATTAAAACTATTTTGGGGTATGTATGACTTTTTGCAGATTTTTTTAGGCTACTTTCACACTTGCATTATGGATCTGCACAAACGCATCCGTCTAGATAATACAACCGCATGCATCCGTTCAGAACGGATCAATTTGTATTATGTTTAACATAGCCAAAACGGATCCGTCTTGAACACCATTGAAAGTCAATGGCGGACGGATCCGTTTTCTATTATTGCCATATTGTGTCAGTGAAAATGGATCCGTTCCCCTTGACTTACATTGTGTGTCAGGACGGATCTGTTTGGCTCAGTTTCATTAGACGGACACCATAATGCTGCAAGCATTTTTGCTACCTCGGTCATGATGCAAGATTAATACTTTTATATTTAAGGAGTTCAGGCAATTGTGTATGTTTTTTACTATAATTTTTTTTTATAAAATAGGGTAGTAAGGTGATATGAATTTTTAAACTTCATTTTTAGCCCCATAGAGGCTTTGAACATGCAATCACCAGATTGTTTCTCCCAAAGACTGCAGTAGTGTACCAATGTAGTCTATGGGAAAATTGTTGTACATGAGGAAGGACTCAATAAGAACTTAAGTATGCCAGGTCTGGGAGACTTTGCAGGAGCTGTCCAGTTGCTATGGCAGCCGAAAGCCTTGTGATGTCATTGTTAGGGGTCTGTTTGGTAACCAGGAGCAGCCACTACAATTGACCAAAGCATCTGACAGTTTAGATCACAGTGGGTATCTGCTGTGTAGAACATCAGGGACCCAACTGCAATGACACCAGCTTAGCTACAGAGTGGTCACCATTTTTAAAGACTGTACATCTATTGTACATGTATGTCAGATGCTAGCAATGAGTTAAAAAGTTTGTGCCAACATTAGATTTTTGTTTTTATATACTGTATATATAGCATGAAAAACAAATTACTTTCTATTACAAAAATGGTCCAGTTTTATGATATTATCTTTACCTCACTACAATAGCAACCCCTGTAACAGATTAATTATAACAATGAATGGCAGAAGCTTTAGATCCATGTGAAGTACCCAGCTGAATCTAGCTTTGTCAGAAAGATATAGTTTTGTACATTAAATTGAGTTTCATTTTTTTAAATCAATTATGTTGTAACCCTTCTAAGAGAAGGTTAGACATTGTCCATTACATTTTCATCTCTTCCCTAAAATATATAAAGAAAATACATACATGTGAAGATTTTATGATACAATTTATAGAATCAACTTTTGTAAATAACTGAAAAAAGAGAGACTGGATCCCACCTGTCAAGTTAGAATATATTAATGAACTCTAAACACTCAGTTTATCTTACACAAAATGAGTTGTTAACCTGACATTAATGTAGACATTTTTTTTCCGTAGGTGCATGGAAGAAACTTGCTATCTATAGATTTTGATAGAAATTCCCATACAGAAAAAATATATGATGATCATCGGAAGTTTACTCTGAGGATTGTCTATGATCAGTTAGGACGGCCACTTTTGTGGCTTCCAAGCAGTGGGCTTGCACCTGTCAATGTATCTTATTTCTTCAATGGTCGCTTATCTGGACTTCAACGTGGAGCAATGAGTGAAAGAACTGAGATGGATAAGCAGGGAAGAATTATTTCTCGCTCGTTTGCAGATGGAAAGACATGGAGTTATACATATCTTGAAAAGGTATGCAGCACTTTCTGATCAGATGTAGTAATTAAATCAAAGCTTATGATTCCCTGCTTGAAAGCAAATAGAGGGACTGAAAATGAGCTATGTGGTACAGTATACTGGTTTATGTGATTTGGTGCATTATATCTGAGTATAAAGAGTAAATCCTGACTGGACTCCTAGGATAAGAAGTGAGGGTCCTTATTAACCCCCACATATTGTGATTGACAGCTTTCTCTCTACACACTGATAAAGGGAATGCTGTCAAATCACACAGATTTATAAACTACTGAGTTCATCTTCTATCTCTCAGTCATATCCATATTCAAGTAATACAATTAGTGTTCTTTACTATCAAAATTTATAGTTCAAAATGTTATTTTCTAATGTTGGACATATCTCTTGAAAATATTCTTCAGTGCAGAGAGCTTTTTGCCACTTTATTACTGATTTCATTTCTATACATTCTACATATTTTGGGACTTTGGTGTTTATTGTTAAATAATGCAATATATATATTTTTATATTTTTTTGCAGTCTATGGTGCTTCTTCTTCAAAGTCAGCGACAGTACATCTTTGAATATGACTCATCAGATCGTCTTTACTCCGTAACTATGCCAAGCGTAGCTAGACACAGTATGTCAACTCATACATCTATTGGCTACATTAGGAACATATACAATCCCCCAGAAAGCAATGCATCAATTATTTTTGACTACAGTGAAGATGGCCGAATTCTTAAAACGTCTTATCTTGGTACTGGCCGACAAGTGTTCTATAAGTATGGAAAACTTTCTAAGTTGTCCGAAATCATTTATGACAGTACTGCAGTCACATTTGGATATGATGAAACTACAGGAGTTTTAAAAATGGTTAACCTCCAAAGTGGTGGTTTTTCTTGTACAATACGTTATCGAAAAATTGGACCCTTAGTGGACAAACAAATATACAGGTTTTCTGAAGAAGGCATGGTGAATGCAAGGTTTGACTACACTTACCATGACAACAGTTTCCGTGTTGCAAGTATTAAGCCTGTTATAAGTGAAACCCCACTTCCCGTTGAACTATACCGCTATGATGACATTTCTGGAAAAATTGAACACTTTGGAAAATTTGGGGTTATTTACTATGATGTTAATCAAATCATTACTACTGCTGTGATGACACTGACAAAACATTTTGATACTCATGGCCGCATCAAAGAAGTCCAGTATGAAATATTTAGGTCACTTATGTATTGGATGACTGTGCAGTATGACAGTATGGGACGAGTTATAAAAAGAGAATTAAAACTTGGTCCCTATGCTAACACAACTAAGTACACATATGAATATGATGGAGATGGTCAGCTGCTGACTGTTGCTGTTAATGACAGACAAACATGGCGCTACAACTATGACCTAAATGGTAACCTGTACCTGTTGACCCCTGGAAATGGTGTACGTCTTCTGCCACTGAGATATGATCTCAGAGATCGAATAACTCGATTGGGGGATGTACAGTATAAAATAGATGATGATGGTTTTTTGAGCCAAAGAGGTGCAGATATTTTTGATTACAACTCAAAAGGTCTTCTCACCCGAGCATATAACAAGGTCCTTGGATGGAATGTACAATATCGTTATGATGGACTGAGCCGTAGATCCTCATGCAAAACCAACCTAGGCCTCCATCTTCAGTTCTTCTATGCTGATCTCCACAACCCAACACGGGTTACCCACATTTATAATCACTCAAACTCAGAAATTATTTCTCTGTATTATGATTTGCAAGGCCACCTTTTTGCAATGGAGAGCAGCAGTGGGGAAGAATATTACATTGCCACTGATAACACAGGCACACCATTAGCAGCTTTCAGCATCAATGGGGTGATGATTAAACAGCTGCAGTATACACCCTTTGGTGAAATTTATTTTGATTCCAATCCAAACTTTCAGCTTGTCATTGGGTTTCATGGAGGATTATATGACTCTTTAACAAAACTTGTTCATTTTGCCCAGAGAGATTATGATGTATTGGCTGGACGTTGGATATCTCCAGATTACACTAAATGGAAGAAAATTGGAAGAGACCCTGCTCCTTTTAATTTATACATGTTTAAGAACAATAATCCTCTGAGTACTGAAATGGACTTAAAAAACTATGTGACAGGTAAGTGATTACTGCCAAAAAGGGCATTTAAAGAAGACATGTCACCACAAAATGCAATGCAATCTGCAGATATCATAGTATAGAGGAGAAGGAGCTAAGCAGATTGATTTGTGGGAAAAGATTCTGAAAGTTCGGCTGTTCATGGGGGCTTTCTTATCAGTGACTGACAACTATATCTGTATACACACTTACCCAGGGAATGCTATCAATCATTGATAAGATGGCCCTGATATACAAATGAAACAGAGTTATGCTCAGCTATTTCTGCTATATACACTGCTGCCTGAGGATTGCACTTGATGTTTTGGAGGCAGATTCTCTTTAAAGACCATTTTTTTATAATTACTAAATTGCTGGAGAAAGGTCATTGATAGAATTGAGCCGACACCTTGATGTTCGGGTTCGACGGGTTCGGCCGAACTTCAGAAAAAAGTTAGAGTTCGGGACCTGAACTTGACCCGAACTTGACCCCGAACCCCATTGAAGTCAATGAGGACCCGAACTTTTGAGCACTAAAATGGCTGTAAAAATGTCATGGAAAGGGCTAGAGGGCTACAAATGGCATAAAAATGTGGTTAAGAGCATGGCAAGTGCTCTGCAAACAAATGTGGATAGGGAAATAACTTTAAATAACATAAAATAGGTAAAAATAATCTTGATCTAGGAGGACGAGGTCCATATGGAGTAGGAGGTTGAGGAGGCGGTGGATGTGGCAGTGTAGGTGGAAGCGGCGGTGGAGGAGGTAGCCTACACTGCTTTTTGGTTTAAAATTTTATTTTTAAAATTGGGGTACACCCCAAAACATTGGGAAATATAACCTGTCATGCTAAACACACGTTCAGACAATACACTGGATGCAGGGCAGGCCAGCACCTCCAAGGGGTAAAGGGCAAGCTCAGGCCATGTGCCCAATTTGGAGACCCAGAGGTTGCAGGGGGCAGAACCATCAGTCAGTTCGTGTAGGCGTGTGCACACTTACTGCCCCACCATGTCGCACGTCCCCGTGATGTTCACAATCCAATTTGATATCTGCTCTATCAACTTTCGATGTTCTTTTATGCGCCTACCATGGTGATCACGGGTGGCGGGGAATCAGGGTTCCAGGCCAGAGAGGGAGCGTGAGAAAGAGAGACCACATCTAAGGGAGGATTCATTTTTTTCAAATTTTTTATTATAGAGTTGAAATATGGGAGAAATTATTAAAGCATAAAAGTGTGACAACTTTTCAAAGTTTAAAGGGCTTCTGTCACCCCACTAAACATTTATTATTTTTTTTGGTTAGTTTTAATCCCTATACTGCGATTTTTGCATACATACTGTAATTAATCATTTCGGTTCAGCAGATTATGTTAAAAACGTACTTTTAAAATATGCAAATTACCTTGCTACCAGCAAGTAGGGCGGCTACTTGCTGGTAGCAGCCGCATCCTCCTATCCTAAAGACGCCCCCTCCGCATGTTGATTGACAGGGCCAACGGACGGGATCGTCCTCTGGCTGGTCCTGTCTGCTATCAAGATCTCGCGCCTGCGCCGTAACGGTATTCAGTCGCGCAGGCGCACTGAGAGGCGGTCGCTCGCTCGGCCACTCCATCCTCAATGCGCCTGCGCCAATGACGTCATCAAGTACACCCGGAAGAGAAGACGCCGGCATCTCTGGAAGGAGGGGGAGAGACTGGTGACGTCGCTGGATGCTCGAATCAGGTAAGTATGTACGTAATAAGCATGCTGCCACAAAAACCACCAACGAAATAGGAATAAATAATTTTATAAAAATGACAGTTATTAACACTATACCACCAACGATTATTAATAATAAATCTCTTCCGGGTGTACTTGATGACGTCATCGGCGCAGGCGCATTGAGGATGGAGCGGCCGAGCGAGCGTCCTCCTCTCAGTGCGCCTGCGCCGACTGAATACCGTTAGGGCGCAGGCGCGAGATCTTGATAGCAGACAGGACCAGCCAGAGGACGATCCCATCCGTTGGCCCTGTCAATCAACATGCGGAGGGGGCGTCTTTAGGATAGGAGGATGCGGCTGCTACCAGCAAGTAGCCGCCCTACTTGCTGGTAGCAAGGTAATTTGCATATTTTAAAAGTACGTTTTTAACATAATCTGCTGAACCGAAATGATTAATTACAGTATGTATGCATAAATCGCAGTATAGGGATTATAACTAACCAAAAAAAAAAAAAACTGTTTAGTGGGGTGACAGAAGCCCTTTAAGCATTGAATGAAAGGATGTGGCGCGCATTAATTACTGAATAATATATAAAATTTTATTCCCTGTCACGTATGCATAGCAGGTGTTTATTCACATCTAAAATTGAATAATGTCAACCCAAGAATGTAACAGAAAAATTATTGAAATTTATTAAGCTGTCAACTAGGTAGAGGAGGGGTATATCACAAAAAATGGTGAATTTCACAAAAAATGTAACTGACAATTTTATTTTTTTTAAACCTGTCTACTAGGTATAGCAGTGGTACATCACACCCAAAAATTGGTGAATTTCATCGGAAAATGTAACTGACTATTTTTATTTTTTTTTAACTGGTCTACTAGGTATAGCAGTGGTACATCACACACAAAAATTGGTGAATTTCAGCAGAAAATGTAACTGACAATTTATTTGATTTTTTTCGGTCTACTAGGTATAGGAGTGGTACATCACACCCAAAAATTTGTGAATTTCACCAGAATATATAACTGACATTTTTTTTTTGTTTAACTACTAGGTATAGCAGTGGTACTATACACACCAAAATTGGTGAATTTCATCCTAAAATGTAAATGACAATTTATTTTAATCTTTTTAACCGGCCTACTAGGTATAGCAGTGGTACTATACACCCAAAAATTTGTGAATTTCACCCGAAAATGTAAATGACAAAGTAGTGAAATGATATAAAATAAAATACATAGAAATTAAAAAAAAAATTGGATTTATGAGGTGGAGTTCCATATGGAGTAGGAGTTTGAGGAGGCGTGGACGTTGCGGTGGAGGTGGAAGCGGCGGTGGAGGAGGACGAGGTAGCCAACACAGGTTTTTGGTTTTAATTTAATTTTTTAAAATTAGTGTACTCTCTAAAAGAGTGTGAAATATCCAAAATACAAGAATGAGCAATTGCACTGCTGCTGCTCGCACAGTCTGGCAAGGGGATGTGCGTAAAACAAGGGATGTGCGTGAAACCGGCTAGTCCCAGAGCTGCTATGAGATTTCGCCCATTATCGCACAACACCAGGCCGGGCTTGAGGCTGACTGGCACAAACCACTCATCGGTCTGTTGTTCAAGGCCCATCCACAGCTCCTGCGCGGTGTGGGGTTTGTCCCCCAAACAGATAAGTTTTAAAACTGCCTGCTGTCGTTTACCCCTGGCTGTGCTGAAGTTAGTGGTGAAGGTGTTACGCTGACCGGATGAGAAGCTGGTAGAGGATAAGGAAGCAGAGTAGAAGGAGGAAGCAACAGGAGGCAAACTGAAGCGCCCTGCAATCCTCTGTGGTGGAAGGACATGCGCCAAACTGCTATCCGCCTCAGGCCCAGCCGCCACTGCATTTACCCAGTGTGCTGTTATGGAGATATAACGGCCCTGACCGTGCTTACTGGTCCACGTATCCGTAGTCAGGTGCACCTTGCCACAGATGGCGTTGCACCAGGGGCGTAGCTAGAAATGACTGGGCCCCCCCCTCCCGGATCTCCCACCCCCACATACCTCTCGGACCTCGCCACCACATCCGCAGCTCCTCATGCACTTGCGACGGTTACGCGTAGGACTGAGCACAGACAGTTGGTCACTGGCAACGCATTTGTGCCAGTGTAGGAAATGTATGAATCTAAATGTCTGTGTATTAAAGAAGATTGTTAAATTGTACAGGGGTCTGTAACACAAGAAGGTGAAAGTACATATCGTGGGGTGTGTATGTGTATTAGACAGAAGGTAGGGATATATATCTTGTGTAGTTTGGGTATTAGAGAGAGTAAGGGGTATATATCTTGTGCTGATACAGAGCCGCTCTTCACCTACACGTGTATCAGCCCTAGATATATACCCCTTACTCTCTCTAATACCCAAACTACACAAGATACATATCCCTACCTTCTGTCTAATACACATATACAGTACACCCCACGATATGTTCTTTCACCTTCTTGTGTTACAGGCCACTCAGATAGGATTAGGTGGCTGTGTCTTCGCCAATGCCATTAACCATTACCACACCACACTATTAATATGATCCTGTCATCAGATTTAACCCCTCTAACCTAAACATATGCTCATGTCCAGACTAATAAGAAGAATCCTCACTGTGGCTCTATTTGCTAAAAAAAAAAGTTTTTTATAACCTGTCAATCACTTAAGGTTCCTAAGGGGAGTTCCGTTAATACAGGGTGCCCGGCTGCACCCCTCGCCGTCTGGTGCCCAGCGCCTCCTTCCCTGTCTTCTGCGCCCCCTTCTACAGCTCAGCGCCGCTGCGCACCAGACAGCGAGGGGTGCGGCGGGGCACCCTGTATTAACGAACCTCCCCTTGGGCAGGTTTAATAAGGCCAGCTTAGGATTCTTCTTATTAGTCTGGACATGAGCATATGTTTAGGTTAGAGGGGTTAAATCTGATGACAGAATCCCTTTAAATAATGCAGCTGCGCCTGCCATGCTTGAGCAGGTATATGTGTGAATATGGATTAGGGAAGATGCTGAGATCCAGCTGTACCTCACTGTGAGGTACAGCCGGATCTCAGCATCTTCCCTATTCACACATATACCTTCTCAAGCCTGGCAGGCGCAGCTGCATTATTTAATAGTGTGGTGTGGTAATGGTTAATGGCATTTTGGCAAAGACACAGCCACCTGATCCTATCTGAAGGGATCTGTAATACAGACCCCTCAGATAGGATTAGGTGGCTGTGTCTTCGCCAATGCCATTAACCATTACCACACCACAGTATTAAATAATGCAGCTGCGCCTGCCAGGCTTGAGCAGGTATATGTGTGAATAGGGAAGCTGCTCAGATCCGGCTGTACCTCACACACACAGATGAAATAACTCCAGTTTCCTCACTTGTCCACTACACTAGTCTCCAGAGTGACTCCAGTTACAGTACTCCACGTCTCTCCACTGACTGACGCTGCCGGCTGCCGCTTCGGTCGGACAATCTCAGACAGAAACAGACTCAGTCCCACTCCCCAGCCAGCCCTCACCTCAGCCACTTGAAGTTAAACCGACCGACACCTGATCAAACCGTACCCGTACTGCGCGCGCGCCGCCCGCCAAGCCAGCCACCCACACTCCAGCAACTTCCTTGTATGTGCCGCTCCTAGTCTGCGACTCCGCCTCCTCTACTTCCGGCAAACTGCCACCCAGACTGCCTCTCTACCTCCGCCCTCCGCCTCCGAGTCCGACCGCCCCCTATCACAGCGCCACCGACGCCTGGTCCACTCGCCACATTTTTATTATTATTATTTTTTAATCCTCAGTTGGCGGCGGGCCCCCAGTGGCGTAGAGCACCATAGCCATTGCTATGGCTGCTATGGCAATCCCTATGCCACTGCGTTGCGCAGTGCACACCTGATTTTGTCGCCTACTTGGTTGTGCAGGGAAGGGATGGCTCGCCTTGAAAAGTAGTGGCGGCTGGGCATGACGTACTGTGGGACAGCCACGGCCATAAGGCCTTTAAAACTATCCGTCTCCACCAGACGGAATGACCGCATTTCAAAGGCCAGTCATTTAGAAATGCTGACATTCAGGGCTAGGGATCGCGGGTGGGTAGGGGGGTACTTCCTCTTCCTCTCCAGCGTTTGGGAGATGGAGAGCTGAACGCTTCTGTGGGACATTGTGGAGATGCTTGGTGACCTAGGTGTTGGTGTTGCTGGCAGATCTTTTGTTTGCGGGGTGGCAGGTGGCACTGTCACTCCAGAGGTGGATGAAGAGGCCGAGACTGCAGCAGAAGAGGAAGCAGGAGGAGCCAGAGACCTTTCTTGGTTTTTGAGGTGTCTACTCCACTGCAGCTCGTGCATTGCACTTAAATGCCTGGTCATGCAGGTTGTGCTCAGGTTGAGAGCGTTTATGCCTCGCTTCAGGCTCTGATTGCACAGCGTGCAAACCACTCTTGTCTTGTCATCAGCACATTGTCTGAAGAACTGCCACGCCAGGGAACTCCTTGGAGCTGGCTTTGGTGTGCTCGGACCCTTGCTGTGGTGGGCAGTAGCAGGTGTACTGTCTAGATAACGGCCGCTCCGCTTTTGCGCCCTGCTCCAGGCTCGGACTGGCCCACAGGGGTACAGGGGAATCCCCCGGTGGGCCCCTGAGGAAGGTGGGCCCCTAGTCTCCCACCCCCTGCACAAGTGGCACATGA